>NW_005842042.1:635575-637862 GCF_000455745.1 Alligator sinensis | reverse complement strand
AAGAGTGTTCTGTGACCGAGGGCATCCAACTGTCAGCAGCAGCACAGAAAGTGCCATCTGGGATTTGGGAGACAGGAAAACACCAAGACCCAACAATGTCTGCCCCCAGCAACTGCAGGAAATCTATCACATGGGAGGTGATCTTAATGGGATTTCAGTTAAGTGGCTATTTAGTTCCTCCCTTAGGCAGGGACCACAAGGTTATACTTTGTGATGACTGGGGGTGACAAAAGTGGGCTGTCCAGTACAAGAAAGTTTCATTTAGGTAAACAGGAATGATAATCCAGCACCAGTCTAGGGTCTACTCCCTGCTCTGCACTAGACTTCACATATATCCAGTTTCTCCGAGCCTCATCCCCACTCTGTAAAGTAGCAATAATAACACTTCCTTACTCCATAGCACTGTTGAGAGAATAAACATACTGGAAACCGATGTCTGAAGCTATGGTACTAGGACATTATTTATGTACTTTTAAAAAAGATAAATATCCACCATGGAGTGGATATATTAGTTGCTTCAGAATCTAGCAGTTTTACCTGCAGCACCACAGCAACAACTAATGAGACTGGGAAAGTGGGGAAAAAAATGAAGCACAAACTTCATTCTATTACTGTAGCACTGAAGAACCCCAATCAGAGGCCATGACCACATTGGTAGAGGCACTGTTCAAGCAGAACAAGGTGAGTCTTTCTTAATAGAGAAAGGACTAAGGGATTTTTTTTTCAATCAAGAAAACCCCTCCAATGATAAACCCAGGTAGATCTAGTTTAACACCATGAAGCAGACCCGGATTGAAAATAGTTCTCTGGCCCCATGAAAATTTAAGGTTGAGACATTTCCTCACCTCAAATCAATAAGAAAAGTTAGTTTCAAATTTTTGAGACTTTGAAATCCAAAAATATTTAAATTAGACTGAGGAAAAAAAATATTTTGGTAATTCCGAAGCATCTGGGGTTCAGCCTTTTATTTTTACGTTTTATTTTCACTTTGTTTTCCATAAATAAGTAACTTTTCATTTTGAATGCCTCCAAGTTTCCATTTTTACCATCTGGAAATATTTCTCTCAAATTTCCTTCAAAATGTGAAAATTATTGAAGCCAGCCCTTTCCTAGAAATCATCTGTTCTAACAAATAAGCATTCAAACAAAAAAAGTCTGTTCAATAATTTCCAATAAACTCTTCTTTTAAAGACAGTTAAACTGGTTTGTAACCATCCCAGAAACCACTTCAAGTCATTTAGGCATGAAACTATCTATCTATCTCAGCACGCAGCTGAGAAGGACGTATTCAACCACTGTGTAGACGTACGATTTGATGGCACAACTCTAATCAAAATACAGCTACCATACATTCGGTCAGACAATACAGGAGTTTTTTGTTTCATTTTAAAAAAGGAGTTTAGATTTCTCACCTCAAAAGAGTAACTTTCCACTAATGGGATGTCTTGTTCGTCTATGAGCGTATACTTTGTCTGAAATATATCAAACATATTAAGAGCAGTTAAGAAAAGCTGAAGTGTTTTAAAAGATCCAAAGTCAATCCTGAAGTGATTCTGAAACAAACTGAACTTGAAATACTTTAGCAAAGTAAGCAAGCAGCACTGATATAACCAAGTCCTGATAAGATCACTTTGCCACCCAGTTTATGCAGGTACAGATCTGTGGCTATAGGCCATCACATAATAATGTTGATCCGCACAGGAATGGACAGACAAAACACTCAGACCCCCAGCACACTGCAGACAACACCCAGCAGGACGGTGAACACTTCTGAGGTCATCAGTGAGACAACAAACTATTCAGCCCTTCCAGGATCTGGAAGAAGCAAGCCCCCAGAGCAGGTCTCTGGTCGAGAGCCGCCACTGACAGCTCAGGGAGGGAGAATCCCGTCTCATTTCTACCGCCGCTCAACTCCTGGCAAAGAGCCGGCTCCAAATCCCACGTGCTCTCTCACCATCACTCCAGGCCTCCCTTCCCTGACGGTTCGGGGAGGAGGAGAACAGAGTAGTAGGTTAAGCCCATATCAAGTGCCTCACGCTTCTGGAGACTGCACGTGCGTGGGTGGCACCCGCCCTGTCCCTAGCTACTTGAAAAGTCCAAAACCAGGCTGGCGTGGCCGATTTGCCCCATGTCCCCTGAGCCCAGGGCGCACCCGGGGAGCCTCCAGCGCAGGTGCGGGTGGGCGCCGGCCAGACAGGAGCACGCACTGCAGCAGGCCCGCGGCTCTGGGCACGACCCGGCAGGGCAACCCCCGGTCCGCGGCTGGGTTGCCGGCACCCGCCCAGGG
>NW_005842042.1:613422-635108 GCF_000455745.1 Alligator sinensis | reverse complement strand
TGCCACGCGCGGTCACGTGGGACGGAGGCCGCCAGCGTTGACGTCACACTCGCGGGAAGCTTTGTGCCGCCAACACTAGAACGACGCGCGCGGAGGGGCGGGGCGGGGCGGGGATTTAAAGGGGCCGCGGGCGTGTCTGCGCTACATAGGACCCTCCCGCGAGCACAGGGCGGTCCTGGCGTCACCTGCAGCCCCGGCTCCGCCTCCTGCGCGCCTCGGGGTCAGCAGCTTCCCCGCACCCGTCACTGGCGCGGCCCCGCCAAGCCCCGGGACCTGGTCAGCTTCTGGCAGCGGCCAAGCCCGCGATCTGCAAGCCCAGCGTCGCCAGCCCTGGCCATCTCCGAGGGGCCTGGGCCGAGTTGCGGGTGTGCGACTAAGCAGAAGGCTGCAAAGCCTCTTTCTAGGTGACCGTCGCCTGAACCTTTGCAGATGTGACAGTAGTTCGGTCAGCGAAGGAAAGGAAGCCAACCCCGTGGCTAACCAAACCAGGAACGAGATGCAGTTAAAGCGCAAGACCTGAAAGGAGATGGTAGCAGGGAAGACCGTATATTAAATCATCCGTATCCGCTGTATAGAATCGCAGGGCTGGAAGGGACCCCGACGGATCATCGGGTCCAGCCCCCTGCACGAGTAAGAAAGACATCTGGGGTCAGACGACCGGAGCCAGGTGACCATCCAGTCTCCCCCTGAAGACCTCGTGGGTAGATGATTGCACCACCTCTGGGGGGAGCTTGTTCCATAGTCTGGACACCCCAGCTGTGAAGAAGTTTTCCCTAATGTTCAGCCTGAAACTATCTTCCAGGAGATTGTGGCTGGTGTTTCTAGTTTTCCCCCAGGGCGCCCTGGTGAACAGTTGTTCACCGAGCCCCTGATGTATGCCTCTGATATAGCAGTAAGCTGCAATCGGGTCCCCTCCTGGCCTTCTTTGCTTTAGGGCGAAGAGTCCGAGATCCCTCAGCCTGTCCTTGTATGGCTTGCCATGCAAGTCTCTGATCGTACGGGTGGCCCTTCTCTGGACCTTCTCAAGCTTTAGCACGTCCTTGTTGAAGTGTGGTGCCCAGAACTGGACGTAATACTCCAGCTGTGGCCGCACCAATGTTGAGTAAAGCAGGAGAATCGTAGCCTTATCTTAATGTATTAATAGTAGTGATGAATGTAACCAAATGCATTAGATGTTATTTTGCTATAATAGATATATTTTGGCTAAGATACTTAATTTGTAAAAACAAAACAGCCTTGTCAGGGAAGACCATAAACTAAGGTAAAGAAGCAATAGGCCAGTGTTGAATGCCACTCCACAACAAGGAAGGAAAAGAGAGAGATCCTCCCTTTTACTTTCCAAGGATATAAATCCCAACTAAATGACAACTTCCAAGTCTACGAGAGATCTGGTTCAGTCCATTTCCAAAAGTTTCAGTGAAACAAAGAAGTTTAAATACAGCCAATCAGAAATATTTTATTAGAATATTAGAACCAGCCATCTAAAAATAGTGGGCATAGGCTGGAGGGAAATTTGGAGAACTCAGCAAATTCAAGAAGACCTGCTGCCAATCTGCATGCCACTCTCCTCCCACCTCCGAGTCTCCCTAGACAGTATAGTTGAGAATCCACGTTGTGTTATATGGGTAGCCAGATAACCGTTAGAATAAATGTTTGTTTTTATGTTTTAAAGTTCAAGTGAATAAAAAGTTGGGCTATATAAAAGTGCAAGTGAATAAAAAGTTGGGCTGTTTCTGCCTTCTTTATTATCAGTAGCTTCCCCAAAAGGTTACCTATTGTCTGGGTAACACCAGGAAGGAGGCTCTGGTCAAGGGGACTCGGAGGGGACTGCGGGGCCACTTTCCTGTCCCTGTCCTGCTCATGTCTCCAGGCACAGTTTCACAGGGCAGTGTCCACTGCCTCCTTGGATGCATTTGAGGACCAGTGGGCACTATCTGGTGTGCTATGCTCAGTGTTCCCCCTTGGCTTGGTGCACGCATTTTGAAACTTTGACCCTCACTTCCATCCCTGTTTTGTCTTTTATTTGTCCCAAGTGATCAGTAACGTACCCTTAGTTGCCCCTGTCATTAAGTGGGGCTTATAGCTATACTTGGTGAACTTTGGCCCATGTCCCAGAACAGTACATCAAAATGCCTGTCACACAGTAGCAGAGTGGATGCTGAAAGGGAGAGTGAACTGGCTATGACCAGAGTTGTTTCCACTGTTCCTCTCTCACTTGTAGCCTCCAGCATTTAAGGCCCAGGAAGTTCTGATTCAGCAGCTATATCCATAACTCCCATTCTTAATAACTACTGATGCCTCTTTCCACCAAGAACATGTCCAACCCCTTTTTGAACCTGGCTAAACTATCAACTTCTACCACATTTGATGGCAACAAGTTCCACAACTTAATTCCACGCTGTGTGAAAAAGAACTTCCTTTTGTTAGTCTCGCTGTTTACTTTGTCCTTAGTGTCATTCTGCTGTTGTTTGGCATACAAAATTATCTTGTAAGGTGTTAGAGAACAACCCATCTGCAAAACAAAACCTTGAGGTCAGCAAGGGATATAAATGTGGGTCTACCCTAGCTGGGACTCCAAGGTTTTATTCCCAGCTCTGCCACTGGACCGCTGAGCAGATCTGGATTAAGTCATGTCACTTCCTCATGCCTCAGTTCCCCCAGCTGTACAATGGGATGCTGATATTAAATTTCCTTTGTACAATGCTTTGAGGTCTCTTGAGGATAACAGCTAGGGGTTATCCCCTATCTGCTTAGATGTAGCTATGGATTGAGGCAGTGTAAGAGTGAGGTTGTAGCCATGATTGTAGTCTAGGTTGTAGCCTAGACATTGTGTAAGGGGCAAGATGAAAACTTTTATTAAACCAGCTATGTAGTTGAGATAAAGTTAGACAAGCTTTTGAATACAAGACATTCTTCCACAAGGCAAGGATTGTCTTGCATTCAAAAGCTTGTCTAACTTTTATCTCACCTATCTAGCTGCTCCAGTAAAAGATACCACCCAACAAAATCCTTGCCTCTCGCTGTGGATTTAGGTATCTTCCTGGACTGCAGCTCAAACATACATGCTTGTACTACTTAGACTTAAGAATCTGTCCATAGCAACCCCATTACGCCTAATCATTAAAATTGGCCACCCACCTGGATATAACAGGACCAATTCTAATGTATCCAAAGCTAAAAACAGCCAACCAGTTTACAGATAAAAACAGCCAACCAAAGTGTTTTGGGCCTGTCCTAAATCCAGACTTTACAGTCAATGTCCCACATTAAGTACCCATGAATGATTCAAATTCACACTTTCCCTTGAACAAACACTGCTAATTCGATTTAATTGCCATTGAAGTCTAGTGTGTAAATGGCTGGACCACACTGAGACATTGTGCAAGGCATATTGTCTTGGTCTAAACTGGTTGTCTGTTTAACCCCAAGAGACCAGATCCTAGGAAGCACCAACACTTTTTCTATTCCATTATGCATAGGAATCACAGGCTGAGGAATAAGGTTGTATGCCAGCCTAGGTGACAACTTTAAAGTGTTATGTTATCTTAAGTGGTTATAGAGAGGTAGTTAGCCCTGGAGTCTGAAGTAAGGCGCAAGGCAGGGCAGGGCAGGGCAGGATGGCACTTTAAAGACAAACTCATATAGCTGTATCTGATGAAGTAAGCTGTAGCTGAGGAAAGATTATGCTTTCTGAACTAGTTTTTAAGGTGCCACCCTGCCCTGCCTTAAAGATCCGAGTTACTCCTTTTGCCTTCTGAATAGACTTACTTTGAAGCTACTGCTGATAACTTATTTGCTTCTAAGTTACAGCCCTCCTCCACTCCCTTATGGGCCTATTTTCTTTTGCTTTGGCAGTTAAACACAAGTTATTGTTTTATCTAGTATTTAGCTTAGGCTGCACTTACTTCTTTCCCAGACCTGAAGGAGGGCAATTTGTTCCTGAAAGCTTCTATGTGTCTCTTCCAACTATATAGTTGGTCCAATTAAAGTATGACCAAAAAAAGAAAAAGCCCTTGCTTCTCAGATATTTCCTGGATCATTTAATTTAAAACACTCCAACCTGACTAGATTCCTTTAATTCAGATTTAAATAAATGCCTCCTGCTCAATACCCAACTCCTTTATTCGGAATCATAATGAAATATTAACCCCACCCCACCAAGGCATTCCCAGTGGCCCACTACAATTCTTTATTAAACCACTTGAATAAATTAATAAACATTTGAAAAGCTAAACAACAAGAGTCTTAGAGCCTCACCGTCAAGCCATCATCTATGTATCTGTGTGTGCAATTACATCAGTGATTCAGCTTCTCACTTGCAAATTTGCTGGGGCTTCCATCCAATAAGAGAAGATTCAACTAGCAGCAGTGCTCCACTGAAGAGTGTGTCCTACAAGTGGCCCTCAATAAAATTTGAATTGTGCACCTAGATTAGATCAAAGAGCATTCTGAAGAGAGGATCATTTCACCCTTCCTTTTATTGTACTCTTAATAAGCAAGTGTTCTCCATTCCCTTGGGAAGCTTAATCAAAGCCCTACATTACCTATATCTTCCTCTCTTTTATCTTCTGCTACTGCATACCTGCCAGAGCGTGGAATGATTCTGAATGACCTTTGTAGTATACAGTAGTGGTTCTCATATTTTTGGAGTTGTGTATTCCTTTATAAGTTTAAGCTACCGCGTAGCTCTATGATTTAGTGTTATAGATAATAAAAAGGTAAAAAAGTTATGTCATGACACACTATAGTTTCTCCAGCAGCCTATGAGAGTTTGTGTCCATTTCCTGATCTAAGTGACCAAGGTTGAAAACATCAACAAGCAATCAACTGTTTTACTTGCCCTGTATTGTCAATACCTAATGAAAATATTCCTCTGGATCAGTGTTCTGGATTAAATGGTAGTGGCATGTGTTCTTAGAGCAGGAGAACCCCTACTGTTTCCATGAAGTTTTGAATGCGAGTAGCCTGCAGCTCAATGACACGTGAAGTCCAAGGTGACTTGTGCAGTATTAACAAGAATGACATGGTAAAGTTTGCCAGCCGATCCTGTCACTAGAATCACAAACAGGTTTTTAAAGTATTAAACCAATCTTGCTCCCAAGAAAGTAAATGGCAAAGCTCCTTCTGGGTTTTTTGGAACAGAAGCAGGGCCTTTAATGGGATGTGAATTTGTCACTGCAGAGACTAAAACAAACCAAACAAATGATGGCTTCTGTCACAGGAAGAACAATGACAAACCACAGTCCAGTATCACTTTAGTCATCCCCAGCAGCAGCTGTGTTTAGCGGGATCAGCAGCAGTTGGGAATCGAAGCAAATGCTCACAAAGGCACATTGTAAGGCACTAACACAGTTGGACAAATGACTGAGCAGATGCACCTGATCTCCTCAATGCCGCTGAGGATGTTTTCAGGCACATTTTGCTGCTGTAGTGTTCAGTACTTGACTACATCTTGAAAGGAGCAACTCAAACAGCACAAAACCCCAAACTTCTTGGAGTCAAATCACAGTTAGGTTGTGGAAAGAAACAACAATCAAAACCATGACAGCAAAAGTTTGCCTTCATTCCACAAACATTGGAAAAATGGAACTTGAAAAGGTTTAACTTGAAAAAAGGCTGATGTTGCAGTAAAGATTATAAGACCAGAATCTCCCTAAAAATGGAAGAAGGAAAGAAAAATATTGTTCTTGACTGGGATGTTGGCAGCCATAGCAAATTGAATTAAAAACATTTGAAAGATGTAAAGATAATTCAAAGCACAGATAAGTGGATAAAGCAGCTAGAGGGACTAATTAATAAGGAAAGGTCAAAAGAGCTACTTGTGTATAATTTGGCTAAGCAATTAGTAGAGTGAAATATGACAATTGTGCATTTGAAGGCTATGAATGTTTGGAAGAATTGCTTAAAATGCTTCTAGCAGCTTCTAAACAAGAGAGATGTTAGGAGGAAGATGAATCTCAGGAAACATTCCTCAATCCATTACAAGTAGAATTGTATCCACAGGAAAGAGCTAAAAGCCCTATTGCCCAAATCTATAACACTACTCAAACAAAGCAAATTAAAATATGCTATCAGGAATGCTGGCCGGCAGGGGAAGAGTTTGATGCAATCCCAGGACTTCTCCACCTCTCATTGCCATGATTTCCAAACAAGGTATTCTAAAGAGAGAAATACAGTGCTGGAAAAGCATCACTAATGGTGTTGCATATGATTGTCACTAATAGCTCAATACAAGTGAGCTCCACCCTCCTTGTAATATACTTTGGATTTGAATAACACCTGCCACACTTAACAGCTTTAGGAAGGTTTGCTCCCCATGTCAAGTGGGTTCATTGTGATGTCTCCATGCAACAGATGGGGAAAAGGAGGGCTCCTCTCAGTCTCAGTAGAGGGGCACAGGCAGTTACACTTGTACCATATCATGCTTGTTACTAAAGCAAGACTCTGGTGTGACAGCTACTTTTCAAAGCGGGCGACTACACTAGATATTTGGATTAGTGTCATTACTGATGCAGGTGCCACAGATCAGGGAAGGACTTTTCCCAAGGTCCTACAAAAAGCTGATATCCAGTGCAAAAATAGAGCTCAGATTTCTAGTTTCACTTCATTCTTCCACTGATAGCTGTAAGCCAGATGTATTAGTTCCCCCATGGCTGCTGCAACAAGGGAGGATGGAACAGACAAAGTGTTGGAATACAAGGAGTTGCTGATGTCACACAGGACAGCTCCTGCTCTACCCACTAGCTGGGGGACAGGGCTCCAGCAAGAACTCAACAGTGGAAATGGAATACCAGCAAAAAGTAACCAAGTTTTTGGCCCAGTACTACATGAATGACACCCAGCCCTGGAGCACATGCAGGAAACCATTGCTACATTCAGAGTACTACTGGTAAGACAGCAAGCATGCTTAAAAAGGGAATTTCCTTCTTGCCCGTGGTTGTCTATGGCACTGCCTGGGCCCACTGGTCCTGCTCTCATCCCAGAGTTTCAGCCAACAGAATAATGAGTTTCTTACACTTAGCTGAGGCTTGAATGTTTAATGTGGGCATACTTTTGATGTGTACATCAGCCGAACAACCTGCCTGACAACTCAGTGTTGCAGCTACCCATAACACTGTCTCAGTAGTAGCCTCAATACAGAGTAAATGGCATAGATTGGGGAAGTTCACTGCCACCTGGAACTAGCACTGAATCCTCCATTACTCCCCTGCACTACTTCAATCACCCATTCACTGATGTGGACAGTTCAGGCTATGGGCACATATCCAATTCATCTTTGTATCATCTGTTGATTACTGTTATATCCCAACTGTCTGTAAGATCCCACATGCCCAGTTTAGGAGTCCAGTTACCATTCTCTACCACCTCTCTTGTCACCTCTATGCATTACTGGGGCATCTACTCCCAGCAAAAACCCTTTGCAGCTCATAGCTATAGGAAGGGCCTGATTCTCAGTCCTGAAATGTGCATCTTGGCTATAGGGGTCATCTGAACAGAGAAGGCAAGACACCTCGGCTCCCGCACATTAACCCTCTGAAGGGCAAAGGTAAGTACTCTGGTGGGGAGTTCTGCTGTGGCTGAGCCAGCTCCCTCTTCACCTCAGGCTTTCCCCAGAGCTTTCCCAGTGAAACATGATAAATGCCTTTCAGCCTAGTTTCACTGCTGCTGGAAAGTGAGTCTCTCCCTTCCCTCAGTGGCCTGGAACAAATCTCTTGCCCTGCTGTGACCAGGTGTTCCCTTTTTCCACTATACCCACCTCCATGCCCTCTTTCCTCTCCTTGGAGCACCAGGAATAAGATAGAAGTCATCACTGCTACAGAGCCAGGGTTTGTAGGTATCTATTTATGAGGCAGCAGGAGTCATTGGAGGCCACTGCCCTCCTTTCTGAAGATCAGGCTTTCCCTTCTGAGCTTCTGATGTCTGCTAGAGATGAAGCAAAATCCCGGATTTGAGCAGCTCAGATCTTGGGGAAGGATCAAAACCTGACCTGAGCTGTGCAGCTGGACCTCAACTGATTCCTAATTCATCTGATCCCTACTGACAAGAATGGCAGTGGGGATCCCATGTCAGGCTAGGCCTAGAGAGCAGCACTTGGCATGACACAGGTATTGGGGAGGGAAAGGAGAAGGTGGGTAGCATCAAAACCAACAGGTACACCCCATATGCATGGTTGTGTCCTACACAAGGCCCCAAACACCCATGGTTAGATGACAACTTTCCAGGTCAGAGTATCCAGGAATTTCTTCAACCTGTGAGAAATTGTCTCCTTGGGCTCCAGACTCCCCCCCAACCCCCCAGAAAAGTCCCTGATCTTTGAGGCCAGGTCCAAATCCCTGGAAACACAAATATCAGGCTAGGGAAGACCCAGATGGTTTTGGTTATGGGTTCCAGTTGTCAAGTTCCCCAAAGTCCTGATAACACAGATAACTTTAGGTAGGTTTCTGCTTCCAGAGCTGCTAGCCTCATGGGTGCCCCAACACTTACTTTCCCCCTCTGTCTTCCCAGACAGTCTTCATCCACCTCCACTCACATAAAACTCTACCTCCTTCTGCTTCAGGTCTCTCCTCTTCTCTCTTCCCTACTGCTACCAAATTCTCTACTCTTTCTCCTTCTCCCAACCAATTAGACCTGGCTTCCCCAAAACAAAACTAAACCTGGGCTGCTTATCCTCCTACAAGCACAGGGCTCTTGCTCCTTACACTGTGTGATAATCTGAGTTTGAGTCCAACTGAAGCATGATTGGCATCAGCAAACATGGTTGGGAAAGCTGTGAACTAGCCAATCTATTGGAATTGCAAGGGCATAACATAGCTGTGCCAGAGCTGGCTCCCACTGCTGTGGGATTTTAGGGCATTTGCTGTGTCTCAAGTAACCCCAGAAGGAGACTTTTTATAAAATTAGTGACACTGCTAATGATTGTGATGCACCATCTCCCCCCCCCCCCCCCCCCCCCACACACACACAGCCCAGGCAGGGCCATTTTGGGGATACCCTGGGAAAAGCTCTGGTAAAAAAAACAACCTTAAGTCACCCTGTTGTTCCCAGCTGGTAGCTTCATGTAGGGCCCAGAGCATGGAATCTGCATGTCCACTGGGGTGCCAGGGGCAGGGGAGTGGAGCTGATTTTTATGAGCTTTGCTACTTCACCACATTGCCTGGTTCGTGTGATGCTTGCCTAGATTATGGAGACATGACCTACAGGCCGCTGCTCACCAACTTGGACAGTCCTGGGCCAGCCACTTACTTACCAACCAATACCAGCTGCCAGGAGACCAGTGTTCCCGCCTACACTTTTGGGAGGAAAACACCACCTCGAGGTACTCAAGTGTCCACCCTCAGCCATCCCAAGCAGAGATGTCCCTCTGCATCTCCCAAGATGCTTGGGGGAGCTTACAGATGTGCAGCTGTTTCTGTTGCTGCTCTGCTGACTGAAGTGGCTTTTTCTACAGGACGTGCTTTGGAAATGGTAGAACTCAAAGGCTCCCTCTATTAGTCACTGGTTTTATACTGCTGCCTCCACACAAGATCCCTGTAGCTAAGGAAAACTGCATGAGGTTCCCACTGGAGCCCATCCCTGCCAATGTACCTAGCTCAAATGTATACTCCAGAGTGATGTGAAATGCTACCACTCATTTTTCATAACATGCCTGGCCCCAGCTGCAGCCAAGGCCCAGACAGGGGCACCATTTGGTCTTATTTGATAGGGCAACCTTTATCCGAGGTCCCTAAGAAACACTAGATCAGAATATAAAAAGCCTGAGCTGAAGCAGTCCTTTAGTTTTACTTAGACTTGAAGGGTAAGAATTTGGATTGTCCCATGATTCTGATGCTGGCCCACATTTCAGGTGCACTTTTTCCATTATTTCTTCTCAAAATAGAAGGTGAGACAATTCTTTGGGACAGCAACTGTCTTTTGTTCTGATTTTGTACAATGCCAACACAATAGCATAAGCGCTGGTTTGTCACTGGGATTCCTATGTGCCGTCATGCTACACAGCATTCCTAAGGATGTCTTTGTATTTTAATGTTTTGCCTTAGAGGGTACAAGAGCAAATCCTGTAGATATAATTTCTCAGGTGTCAGTCTGGCCTGGTAGAAATAGTCTGTTCCCTGTAAAGCCTGCAAAGCACTTGCAGAGCTAGAATAAATGTTCACTTCCTGAATAAACATCCTCACTGATTTCACCCACTGCTGTCTGCTCTCCCCAGAGGGCAGAGGTTGCAGATCCTGGCAGAACTCTTGGTTTCAGAGCAAAAACCCCTTTACCAGGAACATGGATTTTAAAAGTGAGATTAATGTAAGTGATGCTAGCTTGTTATTATTCAGTTTATTCCTTTGACAGTCCTCTGCACTTGGGTAAAGATCAACTCTATTTCCGTAGTGGCCTTCTCCAGTCCATTACAGTAATCCCTCCATGCTGGGCTCACATCAAGCTAACAGACCAGAGTATCCCAGTTACACCATCGGGCAGAGGTGGAAAGTCAACCTGGTCAGCAATGGTGAGTGTGCTGTTCAGATCATGTTCTTACAGCCCTAGGTGGGCTTTTTTCCATGCAGGGTCATTTCTCAGGAAGGCTGTCTCCTCTTGCCTCCCTGGGTTGCTATCAGATCTGAGACTGCCTTTCTCTAGGTACTTAATGGCCTCTTTTGTTCCATCTGTGGATCTGTCTTCTCTGTCTACTTGGTCTGGGTGCAGCTTTTAGTTATGTCAGCATTTTATTTTGGAGGATCTCAACCAAGCTGCTTATCCCAGCACTGTCTTCTAAAATCAATCCTGCAGGGACACTTTCCTCCCCGCGTTCAGTGACTGAGCACAGGTAACAATTTTGATCTTAAGAGGACAAGATCAAGGTATTTATCCCATTTTCCCCCCTTTATCATTACTCAACTTTCTCAGTTTTGCCCACCCAGCTAGGGATGTTGTTATGGGAAGGCAAATAACACTTACATGAAGCTGAAAACCTGTTTGCCAAAGGCAGGGGTTTGCTATGGCAGCATAACTTGTTCTGAATATAACAGAGGTAGAAGGTCAGTAGCACATGGTTTACCAACACGGTGTGGAATCAAGCTGCAAGAGCCATTGTGGTGTAACTTAGAGTACCGCCAGGGATTTAGCTGACAGCTCTGTACTGGGCAGCAGCACAGTCCAGTGAAGTGCTGATCACTTCTGACTTTTCCCTAATATGCCTTTGTATCATGTTCTTAAGCCTAAAAGGGGCAGGAAAGGGAAGGGAGGGAGGAGGCCAGAGATAGCAAGTTTATGCTATCTCCTTTGGGGACTTGTCTTACCTTTAGGTTGCTCTAGCCAGGGGAAGAACCTGCCCTCTTTTTACTCTGATCCTATATATGGCAGAAATGGATGGCAATTTAAGACAGTGACCGCAAGATGAGAGTTCAAGATCCTGACAAAAGGACGAAAGGAGAGTAGAATATGAACCCTGGACTTCAGAAAAAGCAGACTTTGATTCCCTCAGGAAACTGATGGGCAGGATCCTCTGGGAGGCCAGCCTGAGGGGGAGAGGAGACCAGGAGAGCTAGTTGTATTTTAAAGAAACCTTCCTGAGGGCGCAGGAACAAACCATCCTGATGTGCAGGAAGACTAGCAAGAGTGGCAATAGACCAGCTTGGCTTGGCAGTGAACTATTTGGTGAGCTTAAACACAAAAAGAAAGCTTACAAGAAGTGGGAGCTTGGACAGATGACTACAGAGGAGTATAAGAGTATTGCTTGGGCGCACAGGGATTAAATCAGGAAGGCCAAAGCACAACTGAAGTTGCAGCTGGTAAGGGAGGTGAAGGGTAACAAAAAGGGTTTCTACAAGTATGTTAGCAACAAGAGGAAGGTCGGGGAAAGTGTGGGTCTTCTACTGAATGGGGCAGGCAATCCAGTGACATATGAAGAACACTGAAGTACTCAATACCTTTTTTACCTTGGTCTTCATAGGTAAGGTCAGCCCCTGCTCCCAGCGATACTGCCCAACCAGACCACAGTGCAGCGCAGTGCAGACCACCACCATGAAGAGCACTGCCTTTCAGCCCCAGCCCGCCCCCACCCCCGCCTACAGAATCTCCATCCTTGGAGGTTTTAACACCTGGCTTGACAAAGCCCTGACTAGGATGATCTGTTAGGGATGGTCCTGCTTTGAGCAGGGGGTTGGACTACATGACCTCTTGAGGGCCATTCCAACCCTCATTTTCTATATGACTCCAGCAAAAAACTGACAGGGCTCTGAATATTTTACTTGCTATCAACTGCAGGACCACTGCACCTAGGGGTATACCATAGGCAGAGCTGACCTGAGCAGGGTACAGGGCCTGGGGCAAATCAGCCCATGTGGAGCCCCGCTCCCAACTCCAGTCCTGAGCACCCTGGACCTGAAGAAGCTACTGCCACCATAAGTAGTGGTGGCATTGGTAATGAGTGGCCGAATGCAAAGCTGGCAGTGGCGGCACAGGGTTGCCATGGCTGCTCCACGGGGCCCTCAAAAGTGCAGGGCCCAGGGTGGTCACCCCAATTCACCCCACCTAGAGATGGCCCAGACCATAGAGATACTTCTGAGGGCGAGGATACAAGTTAGTTACCAGAGGAGCAGCTGTTTGCAACTCATTTTTTAGGTAAGAGAACTGGAAGCATATGCTTCATTGATATGTGTACATCTTAAGTGTGCTGTTACAGCAATGCTGCACTTATCAGCAATAAGTGCAGTCAGGAGGACACCCCCACAGGTTTTGGACACCCTAAAATTACTCACTTCACAGCTGCTCAACTTTGTGCATGCTGTGACCTCAGCTTTAGCACTATATGCTTTGCTCTGTCTTCTTAAAATGTAATTTTGCAGATGCTCTAAATAATCCAGCACCCAATAAGTACAACACAGCTGCAGCATATCTCCACATGTGGCCTGCCTCACCTTCCTATTCCATATGTAGCTGGTCAAAGGGGACTCGTGGCTGGGCAAGTACAGGTAAGGAAAAAAAATAAAAAAATCTGTCTAGGTGCTAACACCACCTTCTGCACCAGAACATTGAAGCAGCCATTAGCTGCAGGACTATCTTCATCCACTGGAGTACTGCAGTTATTATCACCTTTTTTCCCCATACCTCTGGCCCTATGAGGTTCTCCAGAGGAAGGGGTAGTGTGAAAAGAGATCATGTTTTTTAAACATAGTAGATGCCTGTTTCCATTGGATGCCATGAGGAAAAAAAATAACAAAGACCTGCTGATTAGCAAACACTACAACCCTTTTATGAATATGAAATGGATCACAGCCAAAAACATTTCTCTTGACAACCAGGGTCACATTTCACTAGTCATCTTAACTCAGTATCACTTATAGACTACTCAGTGCACCTTTGCAGGCACTTGATGTCATCCTACTTGGGAAGACACTTACCCTAGTCTGCACTAGAAAAGGTTTGCCAGTACAGACAGACCAGCTAACCTTCCAAGTCAAGATATAGTTTATCCCAATAAGAGGTCATTTGATTGGGCAGCAAAAACACAATAGCACTGGTGAAACTACACCTAAAGCAACAAGTATAGAAACATTAAAAATATTCCTTCTATTTCTAAAATTGCCCACAGTGTAAGCCTTCATTAGCTTGACAGCTGCAATTGTCAGATTTAAAACTGTACTTCCATATAGGCACCCAAAGTGAGCATCAGCTTTGTTAGGGAACTCAATCAGGTTTTCAGAGCCTCTTGCAAACCTGCTGTAGCTACTGACAACAAGATCACCAGAACACGCAAGAATCTCTCCTGAAAAAAAAGCTTTGCATCAAGAAAGCATGGAGATAGAGACTTTCTTCTAATCCCAACTAAATAAATCCTCAAGGAGGCTTCTGCCACAAAAGGAAAAGTGGGGTGTTGACACTGGATTGTAGGAACCCAGCCCTTATACCTTTGTTCCAGGTGGGCACAACCCAGACCGACTACACCTGCCAGTTGATAGGTGAATTTATTGATACAGGGTGACAACAAAAAGCAACAATACAAACAATTCTATACCTACCAATCCTAGGGCTGTCAAAGTACATCTGGTCAGGATGCAGGCTCCACTCTGAGGCTCTCTCTCTTAGGTATCAGCAGTCTGGAATTGGAATGCCAAGGCCCACAGCACCCCTCCAATGGGGTGCATGAGACAGGCTACAGGTATGCCCTTGGTCCGTGTTAGCCTTAGGGACCCTTCCTGGGGGACAGGGACCCCTTGAGGAGAAGGAAGGACAGCAAGAAGGGACAAGGAACAGTGAGGGAACTTTTGTTAATCTCAAATCTCTGTTGTATTCTCCTTCCCCCTTGATGACTCCTCACCCATGTCTATCTCTGGTTGGTTGTCTCTCTGTGGTCACACGTCAATGTAGCCTTCCAGGCCTTCTCCCAATTGGCGTGTTCCCCCAAAACCAGGACTCAGGCCCCCCTCTGCTCTGGGGCCTTGTAGCTGGTGTCACTTATCTCATGTCATGGGACAGTATGGAATATACTTCCTCAGTTCCCAGGCTATGTATCCTTGTTGTGTTAGACAACCAGCCTACCTTGAAGGCTGTGATCTCGTTATGGTATACCCCCCTCAATTCTCAGGCTGTGTCCATCTGTTGGCCTTGTTGTGCTAGACAGGGCATCTGCTTTCAGGGCCATAAGAACCTGTGCACATCTCCCAAGCTCCTTAGAAATCCATTTAACCCCTGCTGCCCATCTCAAACCCTTATAATGCATATATCTATATGCCAATTCCCAAAAGACAGGCCTTTATATACCATTTCTAAGCCAACAGGGGCAGGAAAGGGTAGTTAACATCATCAAAGCATTTGGAACATGGGATGCCAGCTTAATGATTAGCACATTTGTGCATAAGTCTAATACCAGTGGAGTAGAGGTATTAGCACACTATACCGTAACTTGTGGACATACTCAGACCATCAAAAGCAGAGATCAGGCATTGTAAGAACTGCCCACCATCCTGTTTCCAGTTGCAGGATGCAGTTACCTTTTCAAGTGGCCTTGATACACAAGGTGGGAGCAGAACAAATGTCATACATAAAGTAGGACTATTGCAAGACCTACAGCTTTTAGAAATTAGTCTTTGGTTCCTTATTCCAGTGAGACTTCCACTAGCCCGTGCGGCAATATTCCTTAAAGTCGTTACTGCATTCAGTCCACTCTCTGGAGGAGCACTTCTACCACTGTTATTTCTAGCCTTTAGCTCACCTTAACGACCTAGGAACTCAGCCCTTAAAACTATTAACATTTTGTGTTAGCACTGTTTGGTGAACATTAACATCTTGGCCCAGATCACCTAGGCTTTTGGTATCTTCAGAGCTGTAATGGAGAGTACTGTTGAGACACAAGCTTGCTTTCTACAGGACATGAATGTTCTGGGCTCTGAATCCAAACAAGCTCCAAACCTCACAAGGAATGCAAGTCACAGAGGTGGGGTTTTGCCACTAAGAAGCCTCATAAACTTGATCCACTAACTCAAACATTCCATCTTGCTGAACTCCTAAACGAGTGCTAGTGCCCAGCCCCAGTGAAATGCTAAGCTCAAATAGAGGGCATTTTCTGATAGTGCAGACAAATCATCTTAGTATTTGATCTCACTGGCTACTTCTTTTCAGAGAATACTCCAGGACCTGGAGCATATAATGTGGAGAAGGGGCACATCGCTCGTTTACCCAAGTCTCCAAGTGCGATCATCCAGGGCACCAGAAGACCCAAGAAACATGCAACAGGACCCTTTGCAACTCTTTGAATAGAAGCAGCAGCATTCTTCTGTTTACAAGAGCAATACAGAAATTCAGCTTAAGGTTTACTATGCTGCATAGTTTAAAGTACTACCAGTCACTCCCTACACAGGTCACCAATTTGAGCTGAAACAACTTTACTTAGAGACTGAAGACCCTAGTGCATGTGGTGACCCTACAGCAATAGAGTTCTTGCATTCAACTGCACCAAGTACCAATATTTAGCAGTTCTGCAATCATTAGCGATGAAGCCTTGAGGATTATTTTCAAGCTCGACAGGATACCCAATTACAGTTGCAGATGTCAAATGAATCTGGAAAAGATAGGTGCCCAGGGAACATTCATGTTTTACCTGCTAAAGTGGTCTAGGTATAGCTTTCTAATTAAGATGGCAATTGATACTCTTGGCATGCAGCATGGTTCTTACTGCATATTTCCTCTTACTCATAAGCCAAGACTTCACTATGCCCTATGTACATACAATAAAGGCTAAGCCACCCCATGTATAAGGTACCTGTGAAGGTATCAATAGCCTGGACAGAGAAGTCAGTCGCACACTACCAAACTGAGGCAAATCTTGTGTGCCTGTGTAGAAACGGCATCTGCATGGCATTTAGGACACAGGTTAATATGCACCACTTGCCATCTTACAACAGATTTTAGAAGTCATAGGTTTTCAGCAGAAGTGCAGCTGCGTTACTTTTCACTCCCCACAATACCCAAGAGACTTAACCTGTATGAATTTAGCAAAAATGGAGATTTGTCAACCTTTGTAATACTCCTGTAGCTCACTGTCAGTAGTTGTAAACGGGTTCTCTCCATTCCAAATGTCAGGAGTATATTTGGTTCACTCAATTAGCATATGAAAAGCTGGCGTAACTAGTATATTTGTTCAGTAGGACCAAAAGAAATTTGATGACCACAGTGCAGCCAGACAGCAGAATCCAACACCAGCAAGAGACTCAGATTCCATAGCTTAACAGGAGACAGATACTTAGATAAACAAAGTTGTCTGTAGTAAAACCACCAGATTGTTCTTAGATAACTACAGGTTTTATTATGAAGCTTCACAAGAGTTACAAAAATCTGCATGAACCTTCATGATCTTTCTTCTTTGCTGCAGTCTTTAACTCTGTTGAAAGAAACAAATCTCAGTAAGAATAATCTGTGTTAACAACCCAAAGCTAGTCAATTTTAATAAGACTAGTACTTACAGCTGGGCACTCTACTGAGCCATTGTTGATGTCATCAATGATGTCATGAGGATGTCTGCCATCAATACTGCAGCCAACAGACTGAGCAGTCCCTAGAATCTCCTTAATGGTTCCTGTAAGAGAGAAGATTACCTATAAAAACACTACTCAACCCAGGAGGGTGTTAACATACAGCTACTTGCTTTGATTCCCAAGTCCATTTCCAACTGAAGGAAATACTGCTAGGAGATTCTGGTTGGGCGGTCAGCCTTCTGCCAATGCCAGTTCCTATGCAAGCCTGCACCCTGCTTGAGGTTCATTAAAATGCCAAAACATTTGACTAGCTACACGACTAATTTGGGAGGTCCTCTCATATTCTCTGTCCCTGTTCCATGCATATAACTCCTTTATAGAAGTTGGAGCTGACCTTCCTTGGCAGGCATGCTACAAGTTAACCTTCCCCTCCTCTGCCCAATCTGTTCTGCCTTCTGCTTTGCTGCCAGTCCCCACCCTTATCCGTCATGTGCCACACAAAGGCTCCTGCCACTTGTGCCACAAGTTGGCCACCCCTGGTTCATCTCTTCCTACTTTTACATTATTAAGACACAATTGACTAAGGAAGAATGGGAAACAGAACACTCCCTTTGAGAATCCTCATCCTTCTCCTATCACGCTCCAAGCCTTGCTCCTGGACACAAAACATCACCTCCTGCCCCCAAAGGGGTCTGCAGGTTGTAGAAGGATTCACAAAAGGGGGAAGAGGGCAGGAAGCTTGGAAGAAACAGATAAGTCTCAGACTAGAATCTGGATCCCATGTCCAAGAGTACAGGGCAAGAACATGAACCCAAGATGCAAGTCTTGTAACATCACTGGTACTTTCATTAGACAGGTAGGTGTTTGTGCGACCTTCTGGAAGATCACCCACTAAATTATATCTATTCCTAGTAACTTCATAGTTAAATTGAAATTATCCCACTAGAGAGGGGTCTGATCCAGTTAGCAATTTCTAAGACAATCTTGGGAGCTTTAAGTCAAATAGGACACTCAAGATTGTGAACCTAGCATTCATTTGTGAACCCAGCATTCATTCCTGACTGTGGCAGGGGGTCAGGCTAGATGATGATCTGTTCAGGTCCCTCCTGACCCTAGCTACTATGATACTATGAAGATGACTTGTACCATCACTTAAAAAACAAGTGAATACCTATGAAGTGCCAGAGGACTAGTTGGTCCCTGTGGTGACACTAGGAGGTAACATGGCTGGGTCACGAGAACTGACAGAAGTGAGTTCTGCAATGTAGCCTACACTAGATTGCATATATGCTGTTATCCATGCAACCTCTGCATATCAGAAAGCATTCTGACCTGGCAGCCAGCCTACAGAAGTGGAAGATCCCAGCAAGGCTGCCAGTCAGCTAGCAGCTGGAGTAGATAAGTAAGTTAGGGGGGAAAAAAGCCCACTGGCAGTAGGTTATGGGACTCTTCTGAAGCCACCTTATACTTGGAACCAGCCTGTGGGTAGATGCACAAAGCAACACCACCTCCAACTGGCCTCAAGCACAGAACTTACCAGAGAGCTCCCGGGCCAGTGACCTGTGCCTCATCTGCCGTGCAATGCTCACAATCTCATCGAAGCTGACACTGCCGCTGTGCTTAACTGTGAAAGAGCCAAAGAAAGCCCAATGAGTTCTCTAAAGATCCTTAGCCATGTGTCAGCTCTCTAGCCCTGGTAGTAGAAAGGTTGGGATTCCAGTACATGCTCATTCTTCATAGCATGGCCCTTATTTATCTGTCTCCAGACTTTGGCACAGAGTTACCCACAGAAAGAATAACCCTGTTTCCTAAGCTGGTATGTTTTTATCAGCTCACTACTGGATTGTACCAGCCACTTCATTACAAGACAGGCACAGTGGCAGGTGGCTATTTTAAGGTTTTAGGCAAGTCAAGCTGAAGCCAACTTGGACACAGAAATAAAGGCAGACCATTTCTATCTGTTTACATTCCCCTGCGTTCAACACAGTTCTCAGACAAGTTTTTTGTATGCCTATGGACATAAAACCAAAAAAGAGAGAGCTCTCCTTGGGCTCTTCCCAACATTAAGGAAGCCCCAGATCCTCCTGATAGGAAATACCCACATTTCACAGGTGAGGGGGCTCATAAGTGACAGCCACCCAGATTTCATCTGCACAAAACAACCAGCACTAATAATAGACCCTGGGTAGCTTCTCCACGACAGAAACTTACTGTTCTTCTGCTTCTTCCTGTCCCGTGGAGGCTCCTTAAGAGCTTTGATGATCAGGGCAGAGGCAGAAGGGACAACCTCAATCTGAAGGGGAAGAGGCACAAGTTCTCTTAAAAACTCTAAGGTTAAGAAGTTTAAGTCAGCACTTTAAGTGAAGAACCAATTATTTCCATGTCTAGCTGCAAGTCCTCTCAGCTTGCCAGTTAAAGAGCATTAATTCATTTGCTATATGCTACGAGAGCAATCTTTAAGGTTAATGATAACTCTGCATGGCACATCTCATTTGCACAGACAGACATGCAACTCAAAACTTGTTCCCAACTTTTCGGCACAGAGATCTTCACAGAAAGAAGAGCCCTGCTTCCTAAGTTGGGGATTTTTCTTAGCTCACCACTGGAATATACCAGTCACTCAAGTTTAAGACAGGTATAGTGGCGGGTGGCTGCAAGGCTACACGTGGGCATTTAAGCCATTTTACCCAGCTTGGCAGAGACATTCTCCCAATTACCACCCAAGGGCTGATATTTGTTGGCAAATAATAGTTACAGTTAGCATCAATTTCACAAGGAATTCCTTTCTCTGTGCACATCTTTTAGCTCAATGATCAGGTTTTTCAAGCTGTTTTTGACCCATATCCACAGTATTTGCTTCATCAGTGCACAGTGGGAAACCTAATATTCCACAAGGCTGCTAACATGCGTTTATTGCACCTTTAGCTGCAGGGGAAGCACTATACAACAGGCAGCTGCCTCTGGATGAAGTGCCAGAGAATGCTTAGTGGGACATTGTTTTTAAGGTCTCGTCCAGAAGACCCCCACACAGCAAGCTGCATGGAACTCATTTTATCTACCTCGGAAGGATGAAGGGCTGAGTCGACCCTGCCGGGATCAAAGCTCGTGGTTCCAGCTAGGCCAGGTTTTTCAAACCTGATGCTTGTACCACAGAGCCATCCCTTTTGGCATTCAGTACCTGAGCTTGCCTGTTCTGGATTGTGAGTTTCACCGTGATCCTCAGCCCCTTCCAGTCACCTGTGGCCTTGGCAATATCATCACCAACCTTCTTGGGGGACTGAAAAGAAGAACAGGCATTGAATCAATTAAATTCTCTTCAGTGAGCAGTTGAAGTCCTGCAGCATGTCATGCAGTTTATGCTTTGAGCAGGGACAGCCACATGTATTGCCGCATTCTAAAACTGCCTCTTCTTTTTACCAAATGAATAGCTAAATCCACTCAATTATAGAAAACTTTTGGTCTAATCCTATGATGCTACATGAGAAACAACCCTGGAGGAACCAGTCAGACCAAACAGGCAGAAAACCCAGAAGCAATCAGTTGCTGAACATGCACATTAGACTCCCCCGACCCCATGTGTGCAGACTGGATGTCTGCAGCACTTCATGCTCATCCAGTCACCCCACGTGGGATTATTCCAAGAGGCAGGTAGCTCAGTCTTGCTTTTATGCATTTGTCATTTAAAACGCAGTTAAGTATTTGCTCATAGCCATCGTATCGTTTTTCATGTCGCTCGAGTCAAAGTCCCCAACTGGTATTTATAGGCAAATGAAGAAAACCAGCCCAATTAACCCTGATTTTAAGGAAAAACGCCAACCAGGCATCAGTTACGAGATGTCAGGGAGAACCCGCCAACCGCGCGTGGAAAGAGCAGCACTACACGTTGCAGCAATGCTGAGCATGTCACTTACCAAACCCAGGGGGCCAATTTTGGGGGCCAGCGCAGAGGTGGCACCAACTTCCCCCCCAGTGCATCGCAGGTACACTGCAGGAAAGACAGCACACGAGAAAAAAAAAAGAAGAGACGTGAGCACCACGAGCACGGCCCACGCGG
The DNA here is from genome assembly GCF_000455745.1 of Alligator sinensis. Classification (NCBI taxonomy): domain Eukaryota; kingdom Metazoa; phylum Chordata; order Crocodylia; family Alligatoridae; genus Alligator; species Alligator sinensis. Next base: position 614,093 of record NW_005842042.1, on the reverse strand, counting down.
CCTCGCAGCTCCCTGGCTGCCCGCCTCCCCCCGGGCCGGGGCCGGGGCCGGGGCCGGGGCCGGAGCCCTCGCCTGAACACAACGCAGCGGCCTGTCAGCAAGGGCTGTGGGCACAAGCCTAGCCCCGGTGCCTGCCAGGGCGGAGGCCAGGACAGCTACCATGACAGCTAACAGCGACGTGACCGGGGAAGGCCCGGCCTAAGGCGGCCCCGAGCGCGCCCCGCCGGCCGCAGAGCGCGGCGCCCCGCCCTACGTACCGACTTTGATCTCGTTGGGGTCGAACTTGGGCGGCATGGCGGCGCGCGGCGCGGATGGAGCCGGATGCGCGGCGGCGTCGGCAGCGTGTCCGAGCACAGGGAACGAGCACGGAAGAGACCGGAAACACCGCCCCCGTGCTAGATATAGTGGGTGAAATCTCGCGAGATGAGCCCCTGTGGGCCGCCATGTTTCTTGCGGGCAAAAGCCCAGCAGGAAGGCGTGGCTCCCATGTTGGGTGTGGGCAAGACCCCATCAAGAAGGCGTGGCTCCCATGTTGGGTGTGGGCAAGACCCCAGCAGGAAGGTGTGGCTTCCATGTTGGTTGTGGACCGGGCCCAGCCTATGCTGGGGAAGGGTGGACCGGGCTCTGCCTCCCCGGGTGCCGCACGCGCCCCGGAGCGCGCTGGCCGGGGA
>NW_005842042.1:602017-613265 GCF_000455745.1 Alligator sinensis | reverse complement strand
CCGGCCCCGGTTGTCGCCGCGGTGCGCTCGCCTGCTGCCGCCTGCGCTGCGCTGCGCTGCACCGGGGAGGCGGTGCGGGCGCTGCCCGGGCTCGCGGGGGGGCCGAGGCCGGGGCCAGTTCTCGTTCTCCAGGGCACCGTTGGCAGGAGGAAAGCAGGGTCCGGGGAGATCAAGGCCTGTCAAAGCGGGAAGTGGGGGTCAGCACCCCCTTCCTTTAGTGGGAAGTATTCAGGAGCCGGGCGGACAAGGGTCTTCGGGTAAATGGGATCTCTTTTATGACACCAACTAAATAGTTGGAAAAATTTTTCTTAGCAAGCGTTCAGGTTTAAAAACCGATTGTGGGGCTGAGGAAGCTTATCATGGGCCATAAATCCCGTGCCGACGTTTCGTCCTTGGTTTGTAGTGTCATAGTACCGTAGTGCTTAGGGCCGGAAGGGACCTAAACAGATCATCAGGTCTGACCCCCTGCCCGGGGCAGGAACGGACGCCGGGGTCATATCACTCCAGGCATATATCTGTCCAGCCTCCTCTTGAAGACCCCCAGGGTAGGAGAGAGTACCACCTCCCTTGGGAGGCCGTTCCAGAGCCTGGCAGCCCAAACTGTATAGTACAGTACTGTACTCTACAGTAATGTCTCCTGGTGTCCAGCCTGAACCTTCTCTCTAACAATTCGTGGCCGTTATTTCTAGTAACCCCAGGTGGTGCCCGGGGGAGCAGAGCCGCCCCCAATTCCCGCTGGGACCCTCTGGTGAGCTTGTAACGGCCACCAGATCCCCTCTCCATCTTCTCTTGTGGAGGCTGAATAGGTTCAGGCCCTTTAGCCTCTCTTCATACAGCCTTCCCCCTGACCATGCAAGTGGCCCTTCTCTGGACCCTCTCAATGCTAGCCACATCCCTCTTGAAGTGCGGCGCCCAGAACTGGACGCAGTACTCCAACTGCAGCCTGACCAGCGCAGCATAGAGGGGAAGGATCACCTCCCTGGACCTGCTTGTGATGCATCTGTAGATGCACGACAAGGTGCGGTTAGCCTTCCTGACTGCTTCCTTGCATTGGCTGCTCATGTCCATCCTGGAGTCAACTATGACTCCAAGATCCCTTTCTGCCACCGCGTTGACAGGAAGGGTGTTCCCCAGCCTATAGGTGTGTTGCTGGTTTCTTCTCCCTAGATGCAGCACCTTGCACTTGTCTGCATTGAATTCCATCCTATTCTCATCCGCCCACCTCTGTAATTTGTCTAGATCTAGCTGGATTCTGTCCCTCCCCTCCAGCATGCCCACCTCACCCCACAACTTGGTCCAGCCGACTCACAAAGTTTTATTCCCAAGTTCGTGTTTGGAAGGGGGTGGGTGGACTTCCCTTGAGCACATGGCCAGCGAGGTCGGCGACAGCACAGTTGTTCACGGTTGCGTCTTTTTCTAAAACCCGGTCAGCATAAACACCCCCAGACCAGCAGATCGATTTCACCCTTTTTCTGTTTCTGAACATCTCGCTGTCCTTGGCCAGGTTTCTACTTTGACGAAACTTGCAGCTGTTTGCTCGACTTTAACTAGTCCGTGACTTGTTAGTGCCCTTGGTTGCTATGCCGCACCTCGCAAGTGCGGACACTGGCAGTTTTTATGGTTATGTCTCAGCCATTTGGAAGTTGTACAGTCATGCATGAAGTAGCTCCTCTGCAGGCTTTGTGACCCCCATGCCATGGCAACTTCTCACCTTTCCAGTTGGATCTCTACGGAAGTCATGGACCTTCTCACCCTGGGGAGAAGAGGCGAACATTGCAGGAGCCAGGAGTCAGTCCAAACAGCACAAGTGACATGAGGCGTAGCTCGACCCCACAGGTCCGTCTCACAGGACATCCCTGCAGCACAATCCTCCTTCTGCCCCTGGATTCTTGAGCCCAGAGGTGTCACTACACAGAGTGAAGCAGTTTCAAGAAAAGTACCTCCTGATGTAGCATCTCTTCTTGCTGTCATCCTCCATGTTCTCATCTATGTTCTTACTGTTCTCTAGGTCGCAATGGAGGCAGGAAGGAGGAAGCTGTAACTGCTGTTGCTCGAGCTATTTCATGTTTGGTAGATTGGTGGGTGACTTGCAAAGCTGTGGGGCTCTGGGTGACATCCAAGCAAACTGCAGCATGTTTCTGACCTATGGCAGCATGGCATGCAGAGATGTCTCATGTATGACAGTCTTTTAGGAGTTTGAAAAAGGTGCTGTCCACTTGAAGAGAGCCCGGTCTCATAGGGAAGAGAGGGAAGCCTCATGGGACTTTTAGCATATATCTGTACCACTTCCATGGGATTCTTGAGAGTGCCACTGAGAAGTACATCCTGCCCATGCGTTCCTGCATGTTTACATGCACCAGATCTGGAAATAAGGCAGTAAAGATGCTCTGGCAGCACCCTTTGCCATCACTCTCATGCTTGCTGGAGACAAGAGATCTCAAGAGTGGCAGTAGAGGGCACCCCAGCGGACATCCTCACCAGCTCGTTTCTACTTGGTACATGTGGGGTAGGAGGCACAACATATTTCTCAGCAACTCCCTTGAATGTGCTGTTAAAGAATATATAGACATACCCCTGGAGTTTGAACCCCAAAGCTGCCTTCTGCCACGTACCATGAGGACAGTGGCTGGGTTGTGAGAGCTTTGCAAATGCGCGTGGGACGCACCTCCAAAACACTGACCACGTGCTTCCTATGTGTACAAGCAGTGACTTTTAATAGTGTCCATTTGAATGCATTTACACTGAAGAGATGACATCAAAATTTTTCAATCAGAGGATTGTACTTTAGTATAAATGCCTTGGTGTGGATAAGCCATTGTGAAAGGACCCCTTTCTTCCCTTGGAATGGATTTCCATACATGCGGGGTAGTTGTACATTTAAATATGAATGATTTTACCTAGTGGTTATAGACATGTTTCAAAATGTAGTGACACATTTGTATGCATCTAGCATTGAGCTGGCAGTAATGATCTTCCTTTGCATGCCTACAGCACATGAACTTAGGTGCACGATAAATGGATTTTATCCCATGGCTGTGCAATTTATAAGTGGATAGTTCTGGGACTTAAATGATGTCTTTAAAATGACACATGCAACAACAACCTTGATTCAGGCTTGTGCATATTAATTATACAGTCTTAAATGATATCATTGCTATTTTTCTCTCTTGTGCACAACGGCTCTTAGCTACTCTTCCTCGTCTAAGCTCAATTTGCCTCTGCTGTCTTCCTGCTTTGGTCCCTTTGCCCAGCCAGTCCCAGTTCTCTTCCTATACCCATCTTGAACTAGTTTCTAGGCACTGACATCTTGACTAGTTAATCGCAGTCAGTCTTCTTCTCTGCCTCTAGATCCTTGTACTGTCTGTAATCTGTCCTCCACAGAGGTTCCAGTCTCTTTCCACCCAACTCCAGTCCCACTCTCACCAGACTCCCTACCCCAGTCCATTTACTTTCTTCCTGGTCCCGCTTTTATTTTTCCATCTTCATTTAGTTCAAGCAGCTTCCTACTCCACTCTGCCTGGGTGCCAGCAGGGAGATTATTGAGTGCCAGCAGGGAAATTATTGAAGGGACAAAGGAGACAAGCTCCTCACTCCAGTATCTTGTACCTTGTTCCACTAGTGCCCATAGTAGCTACTACAGGGCAAGTCTGGCATGGCTCTGGGGTAGTCCTGGGTGGAGTGTGTTCCTTCACCCTGTGGGAATGGAATATGTACTGTGTGGTCATGTGTTGGACCTACAAAGGAGATCTAGGAGTTGGGAGAGGCTGGAGGCTGTTCAGTATACACAGACTACAGAGTTTTCAGGGTTTGGGGTTTTGTTCTGTTTTTTTCAAAGGCCTGTAGCTTGGCCAAATTTGGGTGGATTTTCACAGCACTAGCCTGGAAGCCAGTCCCTATGAGATTTCAAGTCCCTATTCCAAACCAAGCAGATCTTAGAGCATTTAAAAGAAAAGGGTCACCAACATTTGATAATAAACAACTTATTTTTTTTAACCTCCTTCTCCCAAATGGCTGAACTATTTTGGATGACACAAATGGTCAGACTAAAGCACCCGGAATTAAATATTTCAGCCTGTATGCTTAAAGTTTGCCAAACTTATAAGCAGCCAAAGAGCATAGGGTTACAATAGGAAGTGTCAGGAAGCTTTAATAGGAGATGGCACTATCAGCCCTGTCTATAATAAAATGATTATATATCTTCCATTCATGCAGGTACATAGCATGTATTAAAAATTAATATGCATGTGATGCATTCAATTTGTCACACACTTGAGTCATGAATGGTGTGCCCATAACTCGCATCTGTTGGGTGAATCACTTAGCAACTGAGTAGTGTCTGAGTGCCATTAAAAATAAAAAACAACTTGCTAGACAACCTTTGGAATTTCTCCTTCCATAGTGTGCTGCAGTGAAGTGCAGGGTGAGCAAACTTTTTTTGTCTTGGCCCACTGGCATATTTAAGAGCCAACATATTACATCTGAGTGGGGATAGAAACAGGTGCTTCATACCATTGAAAAGGCAAAATTAGATGCTTTCCCTTAGGATATTTGTACCCCAAGGAAGACTGTGATAGCAGACTGAAATTCCCATATTGTTATGTAAAGAAAAGTACTGTTAATGTTTTAGAGGTCTTTAAAATGTAGTATTTTTAACATTCCTCCTCTGCTACAGCCATATACAGTTGGTCCCTGTTATTTAGGAGAGCTTGGCTTTGAAGGTGGAATGAGATGAAAATTTTACCAATTTTGAAGCCAAAAGTTTTACAAACCTTTTCGAAACATGTGATGTGTTTAGGATAAGATGCAGTGGTGTAACAGGCATGCACTTCTCAATGACTTCTGATTGTGAGTCCAGTTGCAACAAACATCTGCCAGTAAACCTTTATATTGATGCAGTGCCACTGGGTTGTGGGTGTGTGTAAATTTCCATCTAGTGTTACATGCCATAAAGCTGTAAGGGGCCACACAGATGGCCAGATCATTGCACTGGCTAACTACATTTTGTGCTGTCTTTGTCCTTGTTTCTTCTGGGTTGTACAATTTTAAGGTGATGTTGAAAGAATTAAAGCCTCCTCATATTTAATGCATTTTATTTAATAACTAGTTTGTTCTTTCATATCTTTATAATGTGGGTGGGTCCCTGATGATCCCATTGTTGTAATATAAAAGTCTACGCCTGTCTGTCTGTCTGTAACGCTTTGTTCACGCTCTGATTGGCTGACAAACAGATTGACTGAGGCCGAGCCCCCCCGCGGCGGGGTTGGGGGGAGTGGGCCTGGCTGGGCCCAGCCCAGCCCAGCCCAACACAGCAGCTGCGGGGGGAGGGGAGGAGTGAGCCTCCTGCCCCCATCAGGCCTGGGCCCACTCCTCCCCCACCCCTGCTGCCCTGCATCAGCCTGGGCCCACTGCTGCCCCCGCACTGCCACGGTGGCCTGGCATCTCCCCACCCTTAGGCCCAGTCCTCACCTGCATCGGGCTCGGCCCCACGCCCACTCCTCCCTTTCTCTTGCCGCTGCAAGGGGGCCCGGGGGTGGCCAGGGCTCTGTCCCTGCCTGCTGCCGCCTCTCCCCCGTCATTCTTGATGGGCAGTTGGCTAGTTAGGACAATAAATGCTATACACATTGATAATAACACTGCATCTCTAATATGTACTCCCATTCGTAGCTCATCTGAGAGTATTTGTTTAGACTTAGCTGTTTTGTATCCCAGAATGTCTTGGAAATAACGTACTGTGTCTCAAATGCTGGTAACGTTCAAAGTGCAATAGCAAATTATAATACTGTAGTGAGTTCAGGTCTCATTTCCAAGGTTTGGGGTGGTTCTAAGGTACTAACATCTCTCTCCATCCCTTTGCTATTGTTGCATGAATGCACTATTGCTTTTATGATTAATATTTAAGACAGGAATACCAGATGTGTCTCATAGTGTCTATAAATCACTGAAACAAGGTCATCCTTGTATTTATAATGGCAATATATTCTGAAAAATCTGCACAAAATGCTCCATCTTGAGCTTAGAGGCCTTTTTTGCAGGGAGCTGCAGTTTGACATTTAGGTTTAGTCTCTCTACAAGGCTGCTGCTTTAACTATGAGATGCAGACAAAGCTGTGCTGACAGAAGGAGTTTTTCTGCTATCAGAGTTACATCAGCTTCTCTGAATAGCCAAAATCTTCCTACTGCTGGCTGAGCTGCAGCCATACCAGGAGTTTTGGCAGCAGAGTTGCATTGGGTATGGGGTGTAATCTCTTCATGCTCCCAGCTGATGTATTTATGCCAGCAGGACTTTGTACTGTGGACAAGGCTTCAGTCCCTGTAACTCAGGGCTGGACAAAATGCAGCTCAGGGTCCAGATGTGGCCTGCCAGGCCATTCTATCTGGCCCGCGGGGCCCCCCCAAAATTAAGAAAATGAATGTTTATCTGCCCCTGGCTGCCTGTCACGTGGCCCTCAATGGCTTGCCAAAACTCAGTAAGTGGCCATCCGCCCAAAATAATTGCCCGCCCCTGCTGTAGCTTCTTGTAGTAGTGTATGACTAAGGCAGCAGCAGCAGTCAGTTTCAGTAGATGTGGGTTCTTGTGGTTCAGTTTGCTGGTAATATCCATTATTAAATGATTGAAAACCTAAGTTATACTTTCTTTTAGACCATTAACTGAGAATGGGCTTTAAACTGCAAGCAACTGAAGCAAAATATCTCCATGCACTGAGTAATTAATAGTGGGGAGATAAAATCAACTTAGATTTTGTCTGAAAAGCAAATGTGTAAACAGGGGTTTTGGGCACAAGGCAAAAATTGTATTTAAAAGTTTAAAATAACCCCTTGTACTAGCAGAGACAGTGTCAAGGGGCAGAATAAATTTCCTGTGTTTGCATGGAGTCCTACTTCCTTCATCGGAACATAAAACAAGAACTGGAGTGGATGTCCTGTATCATGAAGTCTAGCACAGGCAGTTGTATCATACATCCACGTTCACATGCTCTATTCAGCTCCAGTTTAAGACTCACCAGGTCTCTTGCCTCTTACTGGAAGGCTCATCTACAGCCTCACTCTGGCGGTTGAAGCCTTCTAAATTCCAATCTAACTTTATTCATGGTGGGTTTATACCTACTTGTTCTTGTGCCAACATTTTGTTCCAACTTAAATAATCCTCTTTCCTTTTTGGTTTACCTCCCTTATTTGTTTTGAGGCAGCAGTCATATCCCCTCCCTTCCTTTTTTTGTGTTGAGAGGCTAGACAAGTCAAGCTCTCTTAGTTTCCTCTCCATTCTCCTGATTGTCCTCCTTTGACCTTGTTCTAGTTTCCTTTCTCTTAAACATGAGGTGATCAAAAGGCTATGCAATATTCCAGATAGGTGTCACTAATGCCTTGAACAGTGGCTTTAGCACTTCTGCAGTGAGGCTGTTTGTGGGTGCCAGAGCAGGTCTGCATGGCTCGTCTTGCAGAACTGAGGCCTAAATAAAGATGACTGCAGCAACAATGATTTTCTCCTCTCTACTTGCTCTAGTGCTTTTCTCGCAGTCTAGGCTCCCAGTCAAATGCCTGTTCCATACCCCCCCTGCCTTGGTTTACACTGATCGCTTTCTGCTACTGAGACGGAGCTGCAGTGAAAAGTGAAAGATGCCACTCTTCTTCCGTAAAAAGAAGCCTAGTGATGATGCCCGGAAGCGCCTTGAATACCAAATGTGCCTGGTAAGCTTGGCAGCCATGCTTTTTTTTTTTCTCTTCTAGAGCCAATCTTTTGAATAAAAATGCTTCTAGTAACAAGATCTAATAGCATTTTCATTGCTAGGGTTTGATGTAGTAGGAATGATTGTAGTAGGAATGATGACTAGGGAGCCACACACATCATTGCACCTAAAAGTCAACTTCCTTGCATTCTTCCATGTACCCCAAGCTCCTTGTATGCTAACATTTTCTACCTCATTCCCTCCTCATCCCTCCTCCTCCCCTTAAGGTAGAATCCCCAAGCTCCTTCCTTACCCAGGGTTCTGTGCATGCCTTCATTTCCCTCTTGCCCCCAAAACCAGGGTTTCTTACTGTGTTGCTCCTTCCTCCACCATTTTTACTTCTTTTCCATCTTTCTGTCTGGAAGATGTCATTGAAGGTGTCAGCATGTTAAACTGTACTGGATGGATAAGCAGAGATGACATGAGGTTATTGTTATGCTGAATGGTGTTAGCTGTTGTCATCAACTAATTATTTGATAACAGAGGGGCTTGAAGCTAAAACTGGGAATCCCCCTGTCCACCATTTTCCCCCTTGTGGCTTTCCCATTTTCTCCCTAGATCAATATAGTTCTGCCCATTGATTTATAGAATATTTCCTAAAATTTTGGAATTAATTGGATGCAGCATTTAAAGTTAACCTGTTGCATCCAACCAGAGAAATGCCATCCAGTTGTGTGGGAAGCCAATCATAAATCACAGTTGAAGCATCTACCTGCATTGCAGTTTAGCCAGAATTGCAGGGGGTGAGTTGTTATGGCTATATTGAATGTCAGTGAAACGGTGCTGCGTAATATTACCTTGTTAAATTAAAAGTCTCTTTATAATGTATTAACTTCCTTCCTATTTACCAGCTGTGCAGAGTCACCCTAGGCACCAAGATTAGCTATGCTCTTTCCACTCTGTCCCCTGACAGGAACCTTACCACACCAAGTTATATTCCCAGTGACAGAGTAACCTCATCACATCTAGGTATAGCAAGTATTTTACAGCTACTGCAGGCTGGAACACTGTAAAATGTTTTATTTGAGAAGGGAGTGAATCTCAGCTTTTATCTGTGCTGGTTTTAGAGGACTAATGGGAGTAAAACAAACTCAATGATTTTTGTTCCTATAGGCAGCAGATCTAATTCTGAATGCAGAAAGGAAGTAGATCTGTTGAGTAAGAGATGGTATTTGTACAGTCGCCCCTGTAGAGCACCACTCTGCATTGTGCATGACACCTCTCTCAAATTCTAGAGAACCAATCATCTCTATATTTTCTGTTAATTAAGAGGAACCTGTTCTTAATGCAGAACTTCACTTAGGAACACAATGTTTTTATTTTGGCATGTTTGTTCTTGATTGCATGACCTATGCTGGACTTATGACTATGGAATAACTTTACTGCTTATGTTTTCCATGGCTTGCGGAGCTATAGCAGACAGCTGTGATTTATATTTTCTAAGGAGAGGTCAGCAGGGCAGTTAAGCCAACAAGAACAAGACTGTTTGTGTATTTTATTATTTTAACAATGCAGACCCACTTTTCTCTCTTTTTTTCCCCTCTCTATCTCTTTCTAGGCAAAAGAAGCTGGTGCTGATGACATTCTTGATATATCAAAGTGTGAACTCCCAGAGGTGCGTTCCTTATGTGACTTGCAACATTAGTTGACTCCTTCATTAATTGGATGAGTTTAGTTAATTCGCTTCTCTATTAAGCACAACAAGACAAAGTCAAAATAAAAGCTGTCCTTTTTCACACAGTACCATGTTGCAGTTATGAGCTCTGGATTGGTATAGGCTAGAACTCCGCTGTGACATCACCTTTCTGCTTATCTCCTGTATACAGGTGCCAACTTACATAAAAACTAGGTTCTTCCCTTTCCCACTCAGTCCCCTACAGAGTGTGTACCAGGATTATGACAAAATATTATTATGCTGTTCTGCATAATGATTCATTTAAAATGTACGTTGGCTTCCAGGACATCAGCACACTGGACATTAAAGTATTGAAGGCCTGGACTTCTGCCCAGGCTTCACAGTCTGTTCTCCATTACCCTGAAGTCTCTATAATTCTACTGAGAATCATTGTAAATTGTTTGAGATTCAGAGCAGTGCAGTGAGGTGCTGGTACCTAGGACCAACTACTGACTAATGCCAGAGGCCAGCCATTTGGGTTTTGAATAAGAGTCGATTGTTCAGCTCTATTGATACGTGGTTTTGAAAGATAATACCATGTTGCAATGTGTATTAATATTTTTATTATGTACTGAGCTATTTTTGTATTTCATTTTTAGATTCCTTATGGGGCTTTTGCAACATGTAAGGTCTTGCAGAAAAAGGTAACTGTATTATTACTTAAAATATTACGATAGCATTTGAAGTGCCTACATATGAACGCTTCCAAGAACTGTGAAATCTCTGTCTCATAACGAATGTGTCCAATTGTGCAATATTGTATATTGAGGGACATGCAAGAATCCTTCTTGTACACCTTCAGGAATCAACTTAGTCCACGATGCATGAGATATGATACATTCATTCTTAGTCTGCATAACCACATGTGATTATTGGTAGAAAAAAATTATCCAAATCCCTTATTTCAATCCAGTCATAGTACTGAATCCCGCCTCCCCTAAATTATTATTTAATATTTAATTTAATCAGGTTTGAACCCTTTCTAGAGAACAAAATTAAATCCAAAAGAATGTGCGTGTTTGAACCTGTGATGTATTCTGTGACCTTACGCCAATCACTTTTTCTCCTCAGGTGCTGATTGTTCATACAAATAACCTAACATCTCTGGTTCCAAAGTCTTGCAGCATTCAGAGTCTCATAACTGTGAAGGTAACCTGTGACCCTGCAGCAAGGAGTCCACACTCTTTGTTCTGCACACGTTCTGTGTTAAAATGCAGTCATCCAAGACACACTCTCCTGTTTCACTGACTTTTGAAACTGGAGATTGGCAGTGTAAACCCTTTCTCAATGAGGTTACAAGTTCACTTTCACTTTAGTGGTAAGAAGTCTTTACCGTCTGGTGGCTTGTGAATAATTTAGGTGAAATGAGAACAGGCCCCAGGAATTAATTGTCCTTCTTGCCATTTGCCTCCCTCAGCTTGTAGTCAGTTTTGACTAAAGAGGCCATGGGGATGGATTCTCTTCTGTCCTGCAGTGGTCAACCTTCCATATCCTAATGGAAGCATAGTGATGGGTTGGATAGATAATATTGCACTGCTATTACTTTACCTGTTCAGTGGGTATAAAGAGACTTTCATAACCAGCGTTCTCAGCCCTGCTCCATTTGCCAACACAATTGTGAATCTGTTTATTTACAGAGGCTGGCATTTTCCAGAACCCTTCAAGAATATGGTATCTAGCTCCCATCAAAAGTCAGGATATGGGCACCTGACATGTGCAGGCCCTTTGAAAAGTTCTAACCTGGGAGAAACCTTCACTGCTGTCCAGTTCATCTGCTTTCATGCTTGCAATGTGATGCTCCTTCACAAGCTGAGCTGATGATGGAATCTTCTTTCCCAGGTTTTAGATCT
>NW_005842042.1:597077-601986 GCF_000455745.1 Alligator sinensis | reverse complement strand
TATTGGTCAACTGACATTTCTCCAGGTAAAGTCTGTACAGTGTGAGTCTGGATTGTAGGACACTGTGAATATTGCTATTTATTATCAAATAGCACTGTGCCGGTTCCTTTTCATGCACTTGATTTTCACTACAATTGTCTTAGCTGTTGGAGAACAATATTAGTATGAGGTAAAGCAGGCACATAGCATCATTTTGTACCTGTTTAGCCCAGTGTAGCAGGGACTGGCCTTCAGACTGTCTGGGTCAAGTTCTAGTAATGTAGATACATCATAATAGTAAGCATATGCCATAAGCAGATAAGAGCTAAAATTCCCAGTCCTTTTGCTTCTTTAAAATACTGTGGTTCTGCAGTATCTATAGGTACAGTAGTGTGGACAGTCACAGTCTTGATGTGGCAAGTACATCTCTTTTGGCGTTCTATTTCTAGTGCACGGGTGGGCAAAATACGGCCCGCGGGCTGGATCTGGCCCGTGCGGCCATTCTAACTGGTCCGCGGGGCCCCTAAAAAAAATTTAGCAAATTAAAATTGATCTGTCCTTGGTTCCTGTCAAAGATGACAGGAACCAAGGGCAGTAGGACCCAGGGGAAGCCTTGGAGGGCTCCTTCAACAGCAGGCCCCGCCCCCCAGACAGAAGCCCCAGCAGGGGCTTCTGGCCTGGGATCACATGGCTGCCCCGATGTGGGAAGCTCAGGTAAGGGGGGGGTGTGGGGAAGGGCAAGGGACGAGCTGATGCTGAGTGTGGGGGAAAAGCAGTCCCTCGCCTGCCCTGTGGCTGGCGCCCTGCTGCTTGCAGCCTGTGTGGGGCTGCCTGGGCCAGCTCCCCCCTCTCCCTGTTGTGCATCCCAGCCCAGCTCCACAGACCCCTGCTAGCCTGCGCCCTGCTCTGGGCCCCACCGGTGCTGGCCTTGGGACATTGGTCCCAAGGCATTGAGACATTGGTCCCAAGATGGTGACCAGGGGAGCAGGGCACCTGTCAAGGGGCGGGGCTACCCATGTGGCCCTTGACAGCTTGCCACAACTTGGTAAGCGGCCCTCTGCCTGAAATAATTGCCCGCCCCTGCTCTAATGGAGGAAGAAAGCAAGTATCCTTCCATTTTCACAGTGTGCCCTTGCCCTAAAAGATGTTGGTATTCATTGAAATTTGTAGCTCCAGGAAGTTGGCAGGCATTCTGTGACAAGATCCCTTATGAGAACAAGAAGCTTGTCTCCTTGAAAAATAAGGAAAAACATAAAAAAAATTCAAGACTGCATACATTGTATGGGAAATAGAAGGGTCCATGAACATTGTGCAGCCCTATGAGAAACCTGCCTTCAGTGATGCTGAGGTCCCCTTTTCATAAACCATTGTGCAGGAAGCATTTAGCCTGAGGGACCAACTGCCTGCTCTGCTGGAGTCACGTGCTGTGTCCTTTGTGTGATTCTCTGGTGATGGAGTCAGGAATCATATTGCAGGAAGGAGTAGATATGTATCCGCATCTGCCAGAAAAACGGGGATTGTATTTTGCCTTACGCTCCAACTGAGAGCCCAGATAGTCTTCTCCAATAAACATGGAGATTTCTGTTAGTCTCAGATGAGAAGTGATGGTTGCAGTGCCTCTTGAAGACGAGGCTAACTTGTAACTAAAGTAACCGGGAAAATTAGGGGTGTACTGATAGAGATCTTGGGGGCTGATACCGATAGCCGGTTTTTAAGGAGCCAATCCAATTTCCAATACAGCTGCATGCATTTGGTAAGTCTGGTGTGGTGGAAGAGGATGGGGGAGGGAAGGGGCATTGGGGGTATAGATCAACACCCCTCACAGTGAGGGAGGGAATGAGGCTGGGGTAGACACTGCCCAGATGGGGCAAGGCAGGCACGGGACAGAGCTGCTGCTCATCTGGGGGTCCGGGGGGCAGCTCACGCCACTGCACGCACCCTGGGAGGGAAGGGGGGGGTGCCCTCTAGATCTGTACAGGGCAGCTGCAGGCTGGGGCTGGGGCCGTGCCAGGCTCTTCTCAGCAGGGGCTGGGCTTGGGGCAGGCGGCAGTGGCACTGGCAGGGGGGCTATGGGGGCGGCAGCAGCCACCCCAAATTTTGCCATAGCTCTCCCTCCCAGCGCCGTCACCTCCACCTGCCCAGTGCAGCCCCAGCTCTTCCCTGTGCATGGGGAGAGGTGGGGGTTGAACCCTGTGGCAGCACTGGGAGGGGGCTATGGCGGGGGCACTACGGCAAAATTTGGGGTGGTTGCAACCCCCTCACTTGTACCCCCCCCCGTCCCCGTCCCACCAAATCCGGGGGCACATGCCTCTCCTCCCCCCATGCCCACCCAGGGCATGCACAGCGGTGGGAACTGCCCTCCCCCCAAAGGAGTTGCAGCTTCATCCCGTACAAGTGCTTGCCCCAGTCCCGCTGCTCCCTCATGGCAGGGGGCATTGATCTGTGCCCTGCCCCCCCTTCCCTCCTCCCTTACCTTCCACCACAATGGATTTACCACCTGCACGCAGCTCTCCAAGCTGCCAAACTGTGCTCCTCGCTGCCTGTGTGCTGCAGTGCAGCTGCGTGCATGCACAGGCGTTTATCAGACAAATTATTGGCTGCATCGGGCCAGTTTCCGATACAGCCAATTGTCTTTGTATCGATGCTGATCCGATATTGGACCAATGTATTGGTGCACCTCTAAGGAAACTAGTGGTAAAAGATCAGTTCTTTTGGAAGTTCCTGTCTGATCTGAAGTTCCCCTCTGCCTGTTATATGATTCACAATAAGATGCTAGACAAAGCATGAATAAACCAAGTCTTGAATAAACCAGCAGCATTGGCAAATACTGGTAGTTCTGCTGGATTAAATACAGTAAGCACCTGAACACTCCAAGCCAGCTATGGGCTGTTATAGGTTAATTTGTCCTCAGCCTGTAGTTCAGTATAATGGTCTTCTGAATATATCTATAACAGCTCCACAAAGGGTACTGCTTCATCACACCCAACTGATTATAGCTTGTTGGCTGTGCCTCATGTGCATCTTCAGTGCTAGGACATTACTCATTAGCCAGCTTGCTTTTCTGCATGAAGGCAGATGGGCATTGTGCAATGACAAAAGGGATTTTTCCTGTGCTGTAAGTAGATTCAGTGCCTTGTTCTTCTCTCACCAGTAAACTGGGATCCCCATTGCTTAGGGTGGCCACACTGGGTCTAGTTTGTGACACGCAGCTCCGCAGGTCATTCAGCAGAACTGTGCTGTTAGAGACTGCTAGTAGAAAAATCCCTTCAGAGCGAGTCAGTGGGAATAGAACGACTAGGAAGTGGCTCTTTCCAAGAGCATTGTTGCCTGAACAACAGCTGCCTGAACTTATTTCCAAACTGTCCTCAGAGGCTTGTAGATGCTCCTAGCACAGCACAGGCAGGAAGACTTTCATCCTGAATCACTAAAATTCTTCTCTCTTAATATCCTAGGTCCTAAATATTGAAAGGAATCTCCTAAAATCTCTTCCACAGTCTATAGGGGACCTTGCCCAACTCCAGACACTCAATGTGAAAGGTATGCCAGGCTTTTCAAAATGGAGGGGGCCCATGCATGGTCATCTTAAGAGTTCAGGAGCTTGAAAGTCACTCCTACTTTGCATGCAGTTTACATATAAAAAAATATTTTTGCAACCTTACTTGCTCTGGTTGCTTCCTCATTAGACATGTACAGCCTGTTGCTTGTTCCAGTTCTTCAGCAATTAAAAACAGTCACCCTGCGCTCAGATTTTTCTCCCCAGTTACAGGAAGAGAGATGGGCACATTAGGTCTCCACAGTCTGCAGATAAGTCATGGGCTGCATTTTGGGTGCTGTGGCTTAGAAGGGATGCCATCCTTTAAAACTCCCAGGTAGAGGGGAGAAGGATCAAGCCAGTCTGGGTCTTCGGAGGGATGTAGATCCAGAGAACAAAGGAACTCTTGATTTGCTTTTGGTGACTTTGCCTCTACAGATGCTAGTAGGGACAAGCCATAGGAGGAAAGCCAACTGGCATTGGGTGGGATTGCAGGCTGTGCCTGGGGTCTGTGTGATCTGCAGGAAGGGGTGTTTGTTTCATACATTATCTGTCTCCTCAACCAATCACTTCCTGGATGTTATGGTCTTCTTATTTACATGCAACTCCCACTAACACTGAGTTTTTGTTAAATGAGCTTTGTGTGGGGCAATTCTCAAATGTAGGCACAAGGATGTTCTACACTAAGAGTGGGTCTTGGGAGAGCATCAGGCAAATCTTAGCTTGGATAGTCAACACAGATAAAACATTCACTGATTCTCTTAAATATTTGAGGGCTGGGACACACACACATACACACACACACACTTATAATTTGCTCTCCAATTATATTTCTGTTTACTGAAGCAGGCACTGGAAAAGCACTAGACTGGTTAAGTTTCCTGATAGGCAGTAGAAAGGGCCAAGAAGCAGTAAAATTGGCAGGTCTGCTTTAAACTGAGTACCTCAAGTTTTTGTTTAAAAGTGACAGTGCTGTTGGTGGAAGGTTCTTTGGGTGGGGAAGAGCTAGATGCTTTGGTAAGAGATGATTCAACATAGCAAGAGAAGTGAGGGGCTATAATTTTAGAAAGCACTTGGGGAAACTTGTTCCATGACATTATGTATAGCAGTAAGATAATAAGGGTTTGGCAACAGCATTTGAGTCAGTTGGGTGTCTAACAGGTAATCTGTGCTAGCTGACCTACAGAGTAGTCCCACCAGAACACAGGGCTCAAATAAGTGTACCAAAATAACCCTCTTAGAACTGTCTCCACAGAATAAAGGTCAAATTATAACTCTTCTTTGGGAAGTTTAGGCATTCCTCAAAGGAGACTTCAATAAAAGGGATAGATGCTGATATTAAAACAACTGGAAGGCATGGGAGGTTGAAGTACTGTTTGAGTGGGAGTTCAGTTCACC
>NW_005842042.1:580528-597046 GCF_000455745.1 Alligator sinensis | reverse complement strand
TTCCCTTTATTCCCACAATCCAGTAGTAAACGTCCTTCCCCCTTCTACCCAGTCTCATATCTTTATAGTGGAGGGTAGGGTGCTTAGGGGCTGTATAGCCCTTTCGGACTTGGTATGTGTTCTCTATGAAATGGTTATCTCAGCTGAGAAGTGTGGTTTCACATATGCAGAACCTCTCAGCATACTGCAGAGCTTAGGAAGGAACTAGTCTCTGAGCTGCAGATGTGTTTTGGGGATCAGACCTGAACACCCTGTTAGTTTCAGTAGGCTCAGGCACATAGTGCAGCATTAGTTACAATAGATTTTGCACAGTTTAATGGATAGGGGCTGAAGCATGAGCCTCCATGAATGCACAAGAGGGATTCTTGCAAGTCATTCCTGCGCCCAAAATGTATTCTGGCCTGTGCAGAGAGTTGACTGCCCCTCACATATAATGCCTAGTGGGGCCAAAGTGATTCTTTTATGCAGATGAGTACAAGATCAGGTCAAGGGGTAGTAGATGATAAGCAGCTGGCAGCGAATGCTGGCTTTTGATGCTCCCGTTGTAGAGATCACTGGAGACTTGCTGTGGGTGGGGAAAGTCCTAAATCTCTCTCTTCCCCCCCAGGCAATAAGATGAAGGAGCTGCCTACCACTCTGGGAGGCTTGCGCAGCCTGCGCACACTTGATGTCAGTGAGAACCACCTGCAAGAGCTTCCACCGGTTCTGGCTCACATCCGCACGCTGGAGGTATGCGCTCAGCTGCCCTGTCCATGTCTGCCTTTTGCAGGCTGGGATGTGTCCTGCACGCGGGGCTATTTCCCCACAAAAGGAATTGTTTGCTGGTCATGCTAATTAAATTACCTTGGAGAATGGATTGGGATGCATGGGTTTGGGTTGCGTGTGAGTTGTGTCACCAGGTAACGCCCCCTACACTGCATCTTCTGTAGGCACTAAGTGCACATCCAGGGGATTAGGTCATGGAGCCTCTGCAGAGGGGCTAGTGAGTTCTGCTATCAGAGAAGAGCTATTGGCTGTGTTTCTTCTCCTTGTAGGTACTGGGTATTTTTGACTGCTCTGGGGTTCAGTCGCATACAAATCCCTCATATATTCCACTCAGTGTCCCTCCTGTTCATGAAACACGGGGAAAGAGCTAGCAGTGGGTTTGCTAGAAGGTGAACCTGCTAGTGCAGCAACATTCTGCAGATCAGTTATGGGATGAGGTTAAGTATTGCAGTTAAACTTCCAGAGTAACCCTGCCCTTTCTGCTGCCTTGACCCCCTCCTGTGAGACAGTTAGATTCTGACAGCTTTGTTAGATTGTAAATGGAAACTGGAGTTCTGCATGTTCTCTGTTTTGGAGACGCTGACCCTGGATGCTTCATCCATGACATATCCACCAGCTGATGTTTGCAGTGCTGGCACAGAGTCTATCCAGCAGTTCCTGTGTAGAGGTAAGCAAGGGGGAAAGCCTGTGGGGAGCAGTGAATTTGCAAGGCTTTGAGTGAGTGCTGTGCTGTGTACCTGGAGATCACTGCCAGCCACAACTCATCCTGTGTACCATCTGTGAAGGGCAGATGCTCCAAATGTGACTTCTAGGAGACCTCTCTGGTATGTCAGGCAGTTCCATTGGCATTTTGCCTGTGTGAGAGAAGTTAGGCATCAGGTAAGCCACAGATTATTTTTCTCATTAGTAAAGTAAGGATAATGATGCTGCTCCCTTTCCCTAGTGGGAGTGGTGAGCAGAACGTTGTCTGTGAAATCCATTTCTGAAGGGTAAGGCACCCCCAACAGGTCCAATGCTGTAGCATGGCAAGCACAGAGTTGTTAAATTTAAGATTAAGCAGGTTAGATAAAAAAGTGGTGCTCAAACTTCTAGCCCCATGAGCCAGATAACTGGCTTGGGGCCAATCGGGCTAGATCTTGCAGGTGGGGTCAGTCTGCAAGCTGGATCGAGTGTGGGGTCAGTTGACAGGTATGATCCAACATGGAGTCATCCTGTGCACTAAGTCTGGCTACAGAGAGACCCTGCATGCTGGCACAATCAGGTACGCAGGACCATGTTGCCTGGCTCTCAGGGCTACCCGCAGGCTGAATGACATATCCCTGTGAGTAGGATTTGGCTCACAGGCTGAAGGATTTGCATCAAGCTGAGACAGATTGACATGCCCCAGCAGACTTTCAATTTAAATCTCACTTTGACACAAAAGATGAGAGTCAGAACGTGAATACAGAAACAAAATCTGCCCCCTGCTCAGCTGTTTACAGTTCTATTGATTTTAGTCTGACCACAGCATTATAATGGAACAATTTATCCTCATGTCATCTTTGCAAAATTCCCAGCTGGTTTTAAAATGGGGCTTGATCAGCTTGTGAAGAACATTGTATGATGTGGCTGCCTGTAGTACTAGATACCAAACTCAGCAATCTAAGAGGCCTCTGCCAGTTCTGTGCATCTCGTTTTCTTTTTCCCCAGGAGAGGGAGAATACTAAGTCTCCTCCTGGTTTGCCAGCTTCACTCCCTCCCTACTCTAAGCCATACGCTACAGCAACCATCTTCCTGGCAGAGAATGAAACCATAGCTGCTCCAAGCTGACTCAAGGGGCCAGCTAGCTCCTCTGGGCACTTTGTCCAGGAAAAGAATGGGAGACCATGATCAACAGCAGGTTTTCCCTCTCAGCAGCTCATGAGGCCATCCCTAACTCTAGTACAGTAGTTTTCAGCCAGGGAACCCAGAGATCCTAGGACAGTGGTTCTTAACCTTTTTGGACTCAAGGCACCTCTCAGTAGTCTTGATAGTCTTGAGGCACCCTTTATAGACTTGAGGCACCTTCAGAAAAGGTTTGCACTCTTAGTTTTCACTCATGTTTTGATTATGGAAAAATAATAGAGCAATTCAGCTGTTGCAAAGAACTCAGAAAGACCACAACAGATCAGAATGCTTTAGTTCTATGGATTCCTATTTAAAATTTTTGAGTTTATCTTGTGCATCATGTTTGCACACCTAACAGTGCAAAAATTATGTGGCAACCTTGAAAGGATCTCAAGGCACCTCAAGGTAGGATTGGGTATTTGACTGGTCAAATAAAGTTTGGTCAATTGACCAGTCAAGTCTCGGTCAAAATTAGTAAAAAATTGCCAACAGGTCCAAATAATACACAGAAAAAGCACATTTTTTCCATTAAGAAATGTGTCAAAAAACAATAAAAAATCATGTTTCTGTCAAGAAAACTATAAAAAAAATGTAGGGTTTTTTTTTGGTAAAATTGCTAAAATCTTAGCCTGGTCAAAAATATGCAGTCAAATGACTGGCTTGCCAACCCTGCCCTAGGTTGCCACAGCACCCTGAGTGAGAATCATTATCCTAGGAACTGTGAGAACATATGCAGATCAGGGCAGACTTAGGCTTTTGCTTTTGTTGCCTGGCTACACCCATGCTCTCACTGCCTGGCCCCTCTGCAAGGAGATAAGCATTGTAATAAATAAATGTTTTACATGGGGCACCATTCAATTCACAAAAGTTACAGAGTGGTGCCTTGAGCCTAAAGAGGTTGAGAACCACTGTCCTTGTGCCATGCAGCCAGCTAGCTCCAAATGATGAGCGATTTGTTTTGTCTAATGCCTTCTAGAGTCTGGAATCGAGTACAGTCCTCCCTCCCAGTATCTACTTCCTGTTCTGGAGAGTGATGGAGGAGAAACTTCTGTGGATGGGGTCGATCAGACCACATGTAAATACATGGAAGAAGAGGGCAAATGGCAGGTGAGGATCACAGCCATATATGGAGCTTCATCAGAACACTTTGTGCTTCTCTACCATCTTCCATCTGTGGATCTCAAAGCTCTTAAGTCATTAACCGTCATAGCATCTTCTCTGTGAGGTGTGTTAGTGTCCTCCCTACACTCATTTGGCTAAAGAGTCACTTGGTCACTGAATGAATCAGTAACAATCCGAAAGAGAATCCAAGAATCCCAGTGGCCAATCTTCTCCTCTTGCTGCTGAAACAGTAGCCTGTCAACCTTCCCCACCCACAAGCCAGCTGCATAGAGCACATGAAACATTCATAGTGGCACTTTCCTGAGCTAGTTTTAGACCCATACCTTGAAAACAACATAGCAGGACAGATGGAAGGCTGGACAGTGGGGTGGAGTATGACTAGAGTGCATGACACAGCATTGCAACACGATGGAATTCTGGGAGGGTCAGCGCTGTGGAAGGGTTGTCTTTCCAGTTCCAAAGTATAGGGTGGGGAGTCTTTCAGTTTTATTCAGGAAATGAGTCAGGGCTGGTACATCTCAGCTCTACAAAGTGAATTTTTTACAGTCATGCAACATGGCAAATGCAGATGATGTTCTAAGAAGAAGCCCTTCTTCTCCCCTAAGCTATACTTTCTGTTCTTCGCTTGGCTTATACCAGGGGTGGACAGTCTATGGCATAGGTACCACAAGTGATGTGAGCAGCCTTTCTGTCTGGTATTCAGCAGACTGGGGAGGGGACAGGCAGCACAGTGGAAGATCAGACAAGAAGCAGAAAGAACAGCAGATTGGGCAGGGTGCAGAAAGCAGAGCAGCGGATGAAGCAGGGGAAGGGTATTGGAGTTGTAATTGAGTACGATGTAGGGCTAATTTGTGGCATGTTCGCCTAAAAGTTGGCTGCCACTGACATATACTGTGCATATCAGCATGCCTACCTGCTTAATTGCCACCTGAAGCCAATCTACTAAATTGGTCTTGATTCATAGCTCTGTAGTAGATTGTCAGACAGCTTAGGATGAGAGCACAAAATGGCCTGATACTAGCTAGAGAAGATTGTTCCCAGGACACATGCCTTTCTGCTAATGATATAATTTCCTTTTCAGAACAAATTCTTGGATTATGAGAAGCGGAAGGTAAGAAGGAATCCCTGCAAAAGCCTGTTCTGTGGAGTTCTGAATGTAGCCAGTTCTGCTTTTTTTATATTCCATCTCGCTATCCAGTTTAGAAAACCAGCTCTGAATGTCCTGAAAACCAAAACCCACCAAAATACTCTCTGGTCTTTGCTCAAGGGAAGAGAGGCATGTGTGAACACCAGAAACATGCCCTGGAAATCTGATGCTACATATAGGAATTAGAATCATAGAAAACTAGAGTTGGAAGGGACCTCAGGAGGTCATCTAGTTCAACCCCCTGCTTTAAGCAGGACCATTCCCAACTATATCACCCCAGCCAAGGCTTTGTCTATGTGCAGGCCGGGAGCGACCCGAGCCCTTTTCCGTGCTGCACGTGGGCTGTGGCCAGCAGCCCGGGCACGCTGGATCGGAGAGGGAGGGCGACGAGCTGGAATTAGGCACAAACGCTTAGCGGTAGTTTTAAAGATTGTTTACTTACACCGAGATGGCAGTGGTGTAGGCTGGAAAACTTGCTTGAGTTGCGGTTACAGACAGGAAAGAAGAGAGGCGGACAAGAGTTCTAAACTCGTGAACTCTAGCCCAATCCGGCTGAAGGCTCTGAACACGCGAGCCCGTCGTCTCAACCGAAGAAAGTACTCGTCCGAAAGAGCTCTGAATAAACTCACACGAAGTTTGCTAGGCTCCATGGGTCCTTCTGCTCACTCATCCACACGAAGTTTGCTAGGCTTTGTGGGTCCGGTTCTTTTGCGCGCAGGAAGGGATACGTCTAGGCTGCGATCGGCGACGGGGAGAGGCTAGAGGCTGATCAGACCTCTGTTGCCTGCTGCCACGTGTGAATAATTTAGAACTGGCCAATAATGGGACTCGAATTAGCATACAAATGGCGGGAACTCTTTGCAACGAGCATTTCTGTGCTGCAACAAAGAAATGCACCCTGCAAAGAAACCTTCAAATTGGTGGGAAATTCTCCCTTGCACTGGGGTTCTCTTTTGCAGCAGAAAACTCCACCGTGCAAGGAAGCGATAATTTAGCGGGAACAATTTAGCAGTGCCGAAGCACACAAAAACAAAAATCACACCCTTTGGGTTGTGACAGTCTACTTGGGTCTTAAAAACCTCCAAGGATGGAGATTCCAAACCTCTCTGGGTAACCTGTTCCAGTGTTTTACTACCCTCCTAGTGATAAGGTTTTTCCTAATATCTAACCTAAACTCCCCTTTCTGGCACATGCACTGACAGCCATTGTTTTAGAACAGCTTGTTTTTTTAGCCTCAGGGTATCTCTGCTGTGGGGAGTTCCCATTTAGATTGAGCTTCCTCCAGGTTTTGCTGTCTACTATGTCTCCTCTCCTCTCATCACAGGTTCAGGCCTTTGTTTTATTCTCAGAAGGTTTGGGCAGTTTTAGTTACATACGCTGGATTCAGCCATGGTGAGGGCAGGCAAATGTGTAATCTGTCTCCACACCACTGTTGGCATACCTCAGTCCTAACCTGTCTTGGGTCCTGCATGCAGCTGGGGCCCTTCAATACAGCCCTTCAGCACTGATTGCTCCTATCCCCTCTGTTCCACCATGCAGCTTTCTAGTCCTGACCTGTAGCCACCAAGAAAGGAGTATGGCCTTCCTGCTTCATGAGGGAATTTATTGGTTTATTTATACATTTATTTACAAGTACTTATTTGATTTATGTGCCACCCTTCCCAACAATGGTTCAGGACAGCTTACAATAGGATAGCAGAATGAGTAAAAATCAAAAGCCAAAACAGCTTAAAAAGGAACGAGGACATCAAATTAAAACAGAGATTCCTCCTAAACAACATCTCATCCTAGTTTTGTTTGGTGAATGCCTGCACAAATAGGAAGACAAGGTTCTTTGGGTAAATCTTTTATTAGACCAACTCAGATAGTTGGAAAAATTCTTCTTTGCAAGCTGTTGAGTACAAACACCCTCCATCAGGCTGAGGAAGCATCTGCAGTTGGTCTGTGCTATTCCTGGATGGAATAGAAATATCAGGTTTCATCAAATCAGTCCTAAAAATTCTTGTCGCCCAAAGAGTGAATTTTGTCCAAGACACAACAGACTTTCTACGAAAACTTACAAAAAAGACTATCTTCCCAGTAACACCCTCCTAGCCACCATGAACGTTACCAGCTTGTATACCAACATCCTACACCAGGATGGCATCTAAGCCTGTCTTACAAGGAGCAAGCTTATAACTCAGAGTACAGACTTAAAGATATTACTAAATGTATACACTTCCTCCTCACACACAACAACTTAGCTTTCAATAACCAACACTTCCTCCAGACCATGAGCACAGCTACAGGCACTAAAACGGCCCCACAATATGCCAACCATTTTATGAGCTACCTAAAAGAAGCATTCCTCAAGGACTGGACCATCAAACCCTTGCTATACTTAAGATCTATTGATGACATCTTTATCATTTGGACTGAAAACCTGCAATCTCTGATTTCCATTAGAAATTCAACAATCATCACTTGTCCATCAGACTCTTAAATACTCCAGCACCAACATTTCCTTTTTAGGCACTATGATCACTATCCAGAATGGTAAAATACAAACCACCACATACAAGCAACCCGCAGACCCACATACTTCTCTGGACAGAACCAGCAATCACCCTAAACACACCAAGAAAGCTGTAATATGTAGCCAAGCCCTCCAATACGACCAATTTGCACTGAGGAGAACATCTGTGCTTGTCACCTCACAAATCCCAAAATGGCTTTCACTCAACAAGGACACTTCTCCAGAGAGAGAGATCATACTTTTGAAAGAGCCACCTGGATACCACGTGAAGAACTGCCACAATACAGAACCCTCCCCCCACCCTCATGAATCGCACACCACTAGTTATTATGACATCATCCCTCCCTGGAACCTGTACAGAAGATCCTCAGACAATCGCAGCCCATACTAGAAGGAGACCCAATTCTTAACGAGATCTTCCCAGAACCACCCATCCTTTAAACGAGCATCGAACCTCATCAACCTCATCACCAGAAGCAAACTTCCTATGGCCCAAAACACCCAATGGATCCAGACCGTGCCACGACAAGAAATGTAAAACTTGCCAACATATCTCTACCACCACCACAATAACTACACACCACAACAGAACCATCACCATTCTTGGATCTTACACCTGCACCTCCAGAAGTGCAATATATTTCATCCAGTTCACTAAATATCCTGATGGAAAATATGTAGGAGAAATCAAACAACAACTGTCTATCAGAATGAGCACACACCAAAAATCTATCAAAGACAAAGATACCCAATTACCTGTGAGGGCACATTTCTCATGAGGCAACCACTCTCTCTCCAATCTCTCAGTTTTAATCCTCAAAGGGAATTTACAAAACACCTTTTGTAGACTAGGGCTGTGCGAAATTTCACCACCAGTTTTGTTTCGACGCTGTTTCGACCTGTTTCGAGGTTGAAACAGCAAAATCAAAACAGAACAGATATGGTTGAAACAGCCTCAAAACGAAACGAGGCAAGTCGAAATGTTTCGCCGTTTCAGCACTGTTTCAACATTTCGTCCGTAGGCTATAATGGGGAAGGTTGAAACAGCCTATACCTTTGTCATTTTTGGCCTGATTTGGATGAAACTGCCAGGAGTGGTAGCCCCTTCTGAGGGCATGAAGTGTGCCAAGTTTCAAGAAGATAGATGCAAGGGGTTCAGAGAAACTGCACCCCAAAGTCTTGAGAGCCAAACTTGTGTCATGTGTATGTGTTAGGCCACAGCAAGGTCAAAACTGCAGGACTGCTAGCCTCCGCTGAGGCCACAAAGCCTGCCAAGTTTCAAGGAGAGAGGTACAGTGGTTTGGGAAACTGCTCCTCAAGCTGTGGACAAGCAAAACTCGTGACATGGGTGACACTGTGTGTGTTAGGGCGCAGCAGAGTGAAAACTGCAGGCATGCTAGCCCCTGCTGAGGTCCCCCCACCCGCACCCCCCTTGGCCTGCAACAGCTCACTGAAAGTCCTCAAGTTGCCCTCCAGCCAAAATAATTGTCCACCCCTGGCACAGATATACATTAGGGATGTAGAGGGATATTGTGCCTCATGTTATACTTTCATTAGCCAAGGTGTGAGTGTGAAAGGGTGAATGGCCTGCAGGCTGCTGATACCCAGCATTCGTGCTACTTCTCACTTCCCACAGGAACAGAAAATGCTGGAGAAACTGGAGTTTGAGCGTCGCCTGGACATGGGGCAGAGAGAGCACGCCCAGCTCATGCAGCAGAGCAGCAATCAGAAAGATGAGATACTACAGTCAGTGAAGGAGGTGCGTCTGATAGCTAGCTTTAATCAAAGCCAGCTGGCTGGCTCTAGGTGGATGCAGTGCTTACCCCTCTGCATGTTTTCAAGCAGGCTTTCATGTATTGAGGTGTGGGTCCCAGGCACGCAGAGGTCTCCCCTCCAGAGACAGGAGCTCATTGGAGCTGGGTTCTCCTCCCCAATCTCTCTGTTTTGTTCCCTGGTACTCCCTTCCTGTTTGCCTGTCTAGACTGTCAGTGTCTGTGAGGAACAATCTGACACAGTTGTCTAGGGCAGGACTAGAGGTGACTTGATGCATCTATTCCATCTCTAATGGGGAGTCCCACTCTCTCTCATAGGAACACAGGACTGGAATGGACTCCACTTAGTCCAGTCCCTCCAATTGCAGGCAACTACATCATGCAGTCCAGCTCCCAAAACAACCAAGCTCCCCTTTCCATTTTCCCTTTGTCACAGGAGCAGGTGAGGCTGGAGAAGGGCCTGACAAAGCACCAACGCTACTTGGAGAGTGAGCGTCTGAAGCTGCTGGAGCAGCTCAAGCAGACAGAGCAAGGCATTGCCAGCCGAATCCAAAAGCTGCTCGAGGAGAATCAGAGGTTGGCCTCCTCTCAGGATTCTTGGCAGCCAGTTGGGACCCCTGGGCATCAGTTTCTTTTTGTGCATGTCTGGTTATGTTCTGGCCAGCTAAGTGTGTCTGGCCCTTTTTGGAGGGTAACACAGAAAGTACAGAGCTCTGAGGGTGAATCCCTAGAAGGTGGGGAATACAAAGGCTCTGGAAGAGCCCCCATGGTTCTTTTCCTGCTTTCACACTCCACCCTTTGGCCAGCCTAGTATCGACTGCGGGTAAAACTCTCCCGAGTAACTCAGGCCTTTCCTACATACTCACAGTGCAGGTGCAAACTCAGTGTTCATAAAAGGGTAGGTAAGCTGTGATGCTTGTCAGGATAGATATAGTTACCCAAGTACCATTGTGCTTTATATCCATGTAACTTGTTTGAACAGTATAAAGCATCTTTGTTGTGTTGTAATTGTGTCCACATTTGAGGCTGTGCAAGTATAACCAGGGGGGAAAAACACACCCTTAACCGGCATAGTTTTAGTGACATTACACCTCTGAGTGTAGTCCAAACCTTAGACACAGGAGTCTACATCCCACTGAAGGTTAATGAGACAGACCCCTAGATTATTTTGATTACTTTATTTTGGTTATTACCCAAATAACCTTGTCTGTATTATTTGGGGTACTTTAATGTAACTGTACCCCATGTGCCAGTGCTGATGACTATTTGTGCCTAGTGGGAGGGTGGTTATTGAGCACATTACCCTTGTGTTATTGGCAGTCAAACTAAATAATCACACTGGCCTGTCTGCACACCAGATGAAATCTGTAAAGTGGCAGTCCATCCTAGGCTTTCATTCTTTCCAAAGCTGGCCACTAGAGGGCAATTCAGTCTCATATGTTTAGCAAGTGTAGTACATAAGATTTTTTCCAAATCTAAAATTTTGAACCAGAATTCTTGGCATGTTTCCCCTTCAGTGAAAATAACTTCATATAAAATGGTTCTGGCTGTGGTGGATGATGGCTACTGCCCTTGGTTTCTCTTGTCTCCAACCTCTAAATTGAGTTTGTTTGGTGCAGTTTCAGCAGAGATCAATGCTGAGCTGAGACCTAATGCCTTAGAGGATCAGTGCAGAGCAGAGTTGGGTACTGAATGGATCAAATAAAATGCAGTCAATTGACTGGTCAGATATTGGTCAAAATTGTAAAAAATTGCCAATAGGTCCAAATAATATGTAGAAAAGCACAAATTTTCCATTAAAGCATTTCCAGTTAAACCCTGTGGCAGTGTGCCTAACCAAGAAGGGAGGCTGCTACTCTCTATTGTGCTTCCAGGGACAAATCTGCTAATCCATCTCTAACCCAAACCCTAAATAATGAGCACAGGGGAGGGATCATGGGGAGGTGATGCAATGGTCGGAGCAGCCTCTATGGTTCCCCAAGGAGGAGGCATGTGAATATGGGTAGGTTTTATACAAAGGCTGTTTCCACATGTGCCCTGCATACTTGTTAATGGAGCTGAGCTCTGTGCCACTAAGGGAGGCATATCCATTGGTTCCATCCCCCCTGCCTCGCCATGTACCACAAGTGTACCCTTCCTGCAGCTCAAAGATATGTTCTAACTACAGGATCTGCTCCCAGTGCCCAAGCTAGGGGCCCAGTGGTAGCAGCATGTGACCAGCTTGCTCGGGTGAGGACAGGTGATCACTGTGTATGGAGAGCATCTTGTTTTGTCGAGTGAATATCTTTTATTTTTATCTTCTTAGGCAAAAACAAAGTTCAGAAATTCTGAAATCCTTGGAGAATGAGAGGTGAGTGTCCTGCCTATGGTGGGCTTTTTGAAGGACTGGCAGAGCATCTGAGAAGGAAATAAAGACCTTTCCACTTCTAGGCCACTTATCTGTGCCCTGTTCAAGTCACTGGAGATTGAAAATTGTTTCCCTTAAGTAGTCATTGATATCACTGTGTGTCAGCCTGGTTCCTTGTGGAATCTGATACAATCTGATCTGTATGCTGGCAATCTTAGCAGATGTCAAGGATTAGCTGAACCATGAACTTTTCAGATACTGTCAGAATAAACAGAGTAGTTATGGTTGATACTAAGTGAATGTTATGAGAGAGAGAACCTGCTTTGAAGCTTAAGACAGGATCTCTTACTTAGGGTTTAGGATGAGATCTAATGTGAGGGACAGATGACCCCACAACTTTGACACAGGATTTCTTGATGCTTCCCCTGAAGCACCTGTTGAAGGCAGGAAGCTAGACTAGATGGACTTTGGACCTGATCCAGTCTGGCAATTCCTATATGAGGACCAGCTTCTTCCCTCCTTCTCAGTGAGGGTCACTACCACAGCTAATGAGTTTGGGGTGCAAAAAACCCATTTCTTCCTATAGAGGACTCTGAGACATCATTTGGCCTATGTAGAACAAAGGGCTTCCAGGCTAGTATCTCACTGTTGGAATGAGTGCTTTGGTGCTATCTGATGTTACCTGCAAAGCCCTGTTGATATGCATAAGCACACAGGTCCCTCCTTTAAGGGCAACTGAGGGTCTGGCAACCTGTGTATTTATAGTGGAAGTGAAGAGAATAAGTAAAAGGAGTGTCTTGCTGTTTGTGATGGAGTGCATGTTTCATTGATGTTACTGTATTTCTCCTATTACATTATGTTTTACCCCACTCCTTGCTGAAGAAGACTCTGGTAATAACCTTTGGTCTGGGAATTGCTCAGTCCTCAACACTAGGAGCTGTTGTTTGTCAGTGTAGTTCTTTGTGTACAAGCATGCTGTCAGGGCGTTATGTGTGCTGGGGTGTGCACTGGAGTATGCACTGTGTGTCCTTAGAAACTATGATATTACACAAAGAATTGACCACAAGGCTTGGTTCAGTGGCAAAACTTCAGCAAGGTTTATTACCTACACAGCACCTCACCAATATGCCTGTACAGAGGGTTACACGATGTGAGCCCCAGATGCTTGTGGTAAGGCACAGGCACAACTCACAATTGCATGCTTCCCTTAGGCTTAGTAAAAGTTTTAAAGATTTCCAGGACTCCCCTATACATGAAGTATGCAGTTCAGTTTACTTCATGCATTTACATAAGCATCAACAGCTCTACCAAATTACCCTAATTAATTATCTGTTATCACCAGGTGTATTCTAGACTCTTTGGCACCAGCCTTATTGATTAATCTTAACAATCAACTTTAACACTCTGCTGTCTGTCGAGTTTACTCCCACAGGCACCCTAGTGCCAGGTCAGCCTCTGCTGAGGCCTGCTTTGGTTAATACTCTTAGCAAAGCCTCTGTATGAGTTGCATATATATTGACTGGTGCTAATATTACTCCCCATGACTCCAACAAGGCGTACAGGAGCAAAGGAACTCTGTTGCCACTGAAATCAGTGGAGCACTTGAGCTGTCTATGAGGGAGAAGAGAGCATATAACTGGTTGGCAAGGGTGAAACATGACTCTGCTTCTGAAGTAGTAAGTAGTGGCTGAATGTTCCTGCTTGTTTCCTAGAATAAGGATGGAACAGCTGATGGCCATAACACAGGAGGAGACTGAGCATCTACGCAAAAGGGATGTGGCCTGTAAGTCCAAAAGGGCTCTGTGGTGTGTGTATGTGTAGGTTTGAAGCAGTGACATGGGGGAATCCTTGGGCAATGGTTGCCTGTGAATGCAAGGGACTGGATTTAGTGAAGTCCCCTTCTAATCCTATGCTGTTGTAGTGAGGAGCTGCGAGTCGCATCCTGTGAAGGGTACTGAGCAGCTCTGTCCTCGGGGGAGATGTTGCGAGCTATAGCTGGACCCTTACTGCTGTAGCTTGCTGAAACAGCAGTGTAAGATAGGATGTAACCTAACAATGTATACCCAAGTGCTAGCTATTGTGTTACCCCACTGACTCCCACTGGAGTCATCCTTGTGCTCGCTGTCACAGCTGATGCAGTTAGTTCTAGTGTGTGTGGGGTAAAAGGGTGTTAAGTAGGGTTACCATATGTCTGGGTTTTCCCAGACGTCCTCTTTTTGGGTCCTCCCATCTCCATCTGAGTGGTTTTTTAAAATATCAACAAATGTCCAGGATTTTGCTTTGCCTCCGCTCAGTGTTGAAATTTTTCCTGGCACTTCCTGGCTTGCCCCAGCAAGGAGCTGCTTGGGGCTGGGGGGAGTAAGGGGAGGGCGACTGGAGGCCAGGGCATCACATGTCTTCTAGCAAGCCGCAGCAGCTACAGGCAAGTAAGTCTGTGAAGGGCAGAGGTTGGAGGGCCAGGGCTGGGGATTGTCAGGGGTATGTGTGTGTGTTAGAGGTCTGTGATGGGATGAGTGTGCAAGGGGGTGGGTACCTGCTGGGGCTGCAGCAGAGTGGGCAGGCTGGGGAGGTGCCTGCCCTTCCAGTGGGGGAAAGAGGTGTGTGTGCGTGTGCGTGCATGCGCGCACAGGGGGAGGAGTGCAGGGCGCAGGCAGGGCCAGGGGGCTGTGGGTCTGGAGTGAGGGGTATCAGCAGGGATGGGGGAGGTCTGTGGGTTGGGAGTAAGGGGCACCAATATGAATTGGGGGTCAGGGTACTGTGGGTCAAGAGTGAGGGGCAGCAGCAGACCTGGGGGGTGTGGCTGGGGAGTGAGGGGCAGGGGCAGGGCATGGGCATATCACTCCCCTCCCACCCCTCCATCATATTACCATCCCCACTCTCCCTGACAGGTGTCCTCTTTTTTGAAACTGGAAATATGGTCACCTTATGTTAAGCAAAGATTTAATAAATAACCTCAGTCCCTAGCTCTTTGCATCTTCAAAGGGTCATATGGATGTTAGCCAAGTACACAAGGCAAAACAAATGCCAACATGAATGGTACCTATAGATAAAGATTGGGTGCTGTCTGGACCAGCTGAGCCAGCTGTGCTTTATCAGAGGAGGACAGGATACTACTACTCTGGGGGTTTGGAGGGCAATCCAGTGTGCATGTTCTCATCACAAAGAAAAATGCTTCTTGTTCTAATTAGTGTTTGTTGCTGAGATTGGTGTTAGGCAGCATGGCTTCTGTGCACACTTCAGTAATGCACAGAAGGCATTTGTGCTAGTTTGCCTCTTGTTGGAGGTATTTCACCTTGCCAAGGCAGTGACAAAGGATATTAGACCTGGGCTAGTGGGTGGGCAAAGCTTTCACCCATGTCTGTTTCCTTCTCCTTCAACAGCTGGGTATAGGCCCAAACAACAGTGGGGAGAACAGATCACCCTTTCTGAGCTGAGAACAGTTGTTAGTGATTCTGCTCCTCCCAGCAGGTGGTAGTACAGGGACTGGAAAAAGGATGTCATGACACCCTCAGAGAGGACTCAGGAGGGTGCTCTTCTGGCTAGTCTTGCTCATCTAAACTCCTGCAGCTGTTTTACTTTCCTCTCTGAAAGGGCTAAAATGAGAAGCTGAGGATGGAATGGAATCTGAAGGGAAGAGCCAGATATTAGTGGTGCTTGTAGCTGCAGTAACAGAACGAGAACTCTGCTGGTTACTAGCAGTCTGACTATACCATCAAAGGGCTGGGCTAGGGAATACAAACCATGCCCACTTCATGCATGCTACACTCCTGATGAATGTAATGTCTTAGTGTGTCTTAGTGTGATGCTACATGCATACTTAAAAGCTTCTTACAAAAGAGAGCAGGTTGCTTGGCATGTACTCAGTGCCCATAGAGCGGGTATGGTGGGCTTCATAGCAACACTTCTTAGAGTCATCCTCTGTATGGTTTAGATGTACTCAGGACTTCACCACCGTGTAACACAGACTGACAGCTTGTCTTTGCCCTTCAGCTGCCATGCAGCAAATGCTGGCTGAGAGCTACAAGAACAAATTCATCCAAATGACCTATGAATCCCGCCGGCAAGACCTTGTCAATCAAGCCTGCTCCAGGTACCGTCAGAGTGATGGGGCTTGTAGAACTGTTGTGTGGCCCCCTTTCCTTCCAAAAGACCTCAAACGGTTCTTATACAAATATCCAGGAATCCGCAGCCACTTCTTGTGCAGAACGTAGCAGCCACGTAACAGCACACAGTAATACTACAGATAGAAGAGCAATGTCCAACGTGATTAAAGGGGGCAACTACAGGGACTCTGAGAACATTTCTGGTTTCAATTAGATTTTGTTTAAATCATTTTTGCAGAGAAGAGAAAAATCAGAATTTTGGTCTCTGTCCCTTAGAAGCAGCCAACGCACTTTGTTCATTGCGCTTCAATCAATTATACTTAATGTGTAGTTCTGCTATGAACATAACAGTACCAGTGGGGTACGGGGAGATATCTCTCTGAGAAATTAACCCATTTAGTTAGGAATTGCTGAGGCTATAAAAGCAGGACCTTATAGAACAGGCTGCATAACATCACCTCTCAGAGCGAAACTGCGCTGCGAAGTAGATCATCAAATTCCCTTTTGTCTTTTTGGGCTGTCACAATGTGTTTCTGCCAGGGGCAGGGAGGAATTTCCTTTGCCTAGTTCCACCTTAGAGGAAATAAGAGGCAGAACTAGGCAGGGTTCTGTGCCTGGAGAATTACTGAAAAATTAACAGGATTTTTTTTTTGATTCCCTTCACCAAAATCTGCCACCAAATAAATAATATTAAGTTTCAGTCCCATTATGTGGGCTGAGTTGTCTAAAAGAAGCCCTGTATCTGGGGCAGACTCTGAATCAGTTACAGGATGATTATTCTGGAACAGCAATTCCAGTGACTTTCAGGAGTGGACAAGTCCTATTTTGGTCTGTTTTGAACAGCGTTGGCAAGAAGCCATTGCAAAACTGACCCCCTCGCT
>NW_005842042.1:530714-580518 GCF_000455745.1 Alligator sinensis | reverse complement strand
GATGGAAACAAACAGCGCAATAAAATTTGAAAATTGGACATAGGCATTTCTTCTAATTTCACATTCCATAATGTGGGGGAGAAGGTTTCCAACTCCTCCTGGGGTGTGCCATTTAATCTGGACTGTGCCCCTTTAAGGATTGTGGTGTAATGTAGATCTGGCCACGTTGCCTGGCTCTCAGCAGAGAGGGCTTGGCCCTCCTGATTGGAGGGAGAGGAAGAATATTCTATCTACCAGTGGGTAGCTAGGCACCATTTTCCATCTGGAATAGTATATACCACTTGCAGAAGGCAGCGAATGACCCTTTCTCTCATATTTTAACTATATGTAATATCAACGTACGGGCAGATTATTTTGTCCCCTTCATCAAAACATGCTGCCAAACAAATAATATTAGCTTTCAGACTCATTATGTGGTCAACATAGTCTGCAAGAAGCTCATGGCTAATCTAAACTCTTGAGTTACATTCAGCAGGTGCAGCACAGTAAACTTTTCATTTGTCAGCCCAGTTTGTTATGGGGAAGGAGGTTACAAACCTGCTAAACAGGCAGTCCTCGACTTACGACGTTTCGAATTACAACATTTTGCACTTACAGCGTTTATAAATCGACACCCAGTTTCAACTTCCTGAACCAGTTTTGACTTTACAACACTTGATCCAATGTAACGCCATGCCACACCAGAGAACAAGTTCACTGTCACCCATCTCCCTGGAGAACATCTGTCCAAACTTCCTTGGACGCTTTCTTTAAGAAAGCAGACAAGACTCTGGAAAAACCTGCAGCCAAGACTCCTGAGAAGACTCCAGCCAGGAACCCTTCAAAAAGTCCAGCAAAGTCACCTCAAAGAAGTCCTTCCAAATCAATATGATTGCTATTTACAATATAAATATATTAGTGTAGCTATATTACTCATCTATAATTGATCGAGTACAAAATTCTGGGGTAATTTTTGTGAAAATAGGGTATCGGACCTTGGTCCAGGAACCAATCCCCCATTTATAACATAGTTTCTTACAAGAAAATTGGTTCAGAGTTGCAACGTTTCGACTTAAGATGTGGTTTTCAGGAACCAATTGTATCATAAGTCCGAGGACTGTCTGTATACAGGTATGAGATGAGTCTTGGCTGGCCAGCCTTGCTCAGTAATAAACTCCTCTCTTTCAGGAAATCCCTGTCCCTGGGTTCCCTCAGTGCTCCTTTCCATTTGCAGCTTCTCTTGTTTGTGTCAGAATCTGAGACTCTGCAATAATTCCCTGGTGCTGTATCTTGTTGCAGCCTGGCAGAGATGGATCAGAAGTTCCAGCAAATCCTGGCTTGGCAGCAGCTGGACCAAAGCAAGGCCATTAGTCAGATCTTGCAGGAGGTAGGTTTGTGAATGGGGAGCCTAACTGCATGCTGTAGGAGGGCTAGGGAGTGGGGTCGACCACATTAATTCATTGGGCTGCAGCAGTCTTTGATAGCTGACCTTGGTGGCTAAAGGGAAAAATATGATTCCTTCTTCTGTACCCAGAGAGTCAGTGGAAGGTGGTATGCTCCCTAAAAGGAAAGCACCACTTTTAGGGAGCAGTAAAGGTCATGGGAAACAGAGCTGGTCTGGTGGTTGTGGTAGAAGACTGTAAAACAGGAGACCTATCTTTGGGGCTGACTTGCTGGGTGGCTAAGGGTAGGTTGCTTGCAGGCCAGCATTTTCAGTGCACCTCTAATTTTGAATGCCCGGTTTGAGACACTTGGGTCTGATTTTTCTGAGATGCTGAATAACCTGAATTCTCATGGCTTCCAGGTAGAAATGTGGGTGCTTAGTGCTGCTTAAACTCAGACTACGGAGTTTCAAATAAAGTGTTCAAACATACTGGCTGTTTGGAAAATGTTGGTTGTAATTTCAGTGCCTCATAATGGCCATAGCAGAAGCACTTACATCACGGGCCCGTCGGATTCTAATGAATCTGTGAATTCCGCTAAATACCTGCCATCAGCTTTCTCAGACAGGACATGATAAGAAGTGTTCTGTCTGTAAAACCGTGTCATTCTTTGTTACTCGTTGGTGCTGTGAAGAGTAACTTATTACAATAAAAAAATGAGATACTGAGCTTGTGGCAGGGCTGAGCACCCTGCAAACGTGTGCATGAATTAATTTCACTCTAGCGAGGATAATTGGTCCATTTGTCTCTGTGTGAGTGGGTCCCACACCTGGGCTAAGCAGGATGTCATCTGTCTCTTAGAGTGAAATGCAGAAAGCTGCCTTTGAAGCCCTTCAGGTGAAGAAAGATCTCATGCACAGACAGATCAGGAACCAGGTGAGTCTATGCTGGCCAGAGTGCACCCAGCCATTCAGCTTCTTCCTCCAACTGGTGAGACTGCTCTAAAGAAAGTAAGGTGCTGTGAATGTGAGTAGGCGATGAAGAAAGCAAAATGTTCTTTGCTTTCTTGGTGGGTTGCATAACAAAGCATTGGGCACTGCTGTTATTTGTCCAGTTCTCAGTTGTAAATGATGAAGTGACAGTGAAGGCTATTAGGTACATGGGGAACAGTGGATTCCTCTGTACTTGGGGCATCTAAGTATTAGACTGGAGAAAACACTCAAGAGTGGATTCTAGAGGACAATCCTGCATTGGTTCCCAAGGAATGGACAGATGGAAACCACTAGGCCTCTGCTATCTAGCAGTTTTTGTATTTTGCTGGGGCTGCCACCTCCATGAGAATCCATTGCATCTCCATCCAGTACATTAGCCCTGCATGTTGATGCATGAACTCATTATTATTTTTTTCTGTTGCCAGCCTACCTTTTTGAACTCCATTTTGCTAAAGGTGAAGCACATTAGTGGGGGTGGATGCATGAGACTCAGCTTGGGGTAGAACAGAGTTGAAATGCACCCACTGTTGAATTATGGAGAAGAGATGGGTGGTGTCTCAACAGAAGGCTCCAGACTTTCCTGCTCCTGACCCTAGGGAGAGGCCCTCCTTTCAAGAGACAGGATGAATACGTTTAATGGCCCTGTTTCAATATAACAAACCACATGGGGTCCAATCTTTGCCACTTGCTAATAGCCTATGGGTTGTACATATGGCATTTCTTAAAGGCATTTAGTGCCTGTTGCTGGAGTTCACCAGAAATAAGAGCCTGGTGGTCTGAGACGTGTTTGGTCCTCAGGCCTTGCTGCTGGATACTGTACTTCTCTGTTAAAAGCTTAGCATCTGCCTCTGCCACCCCTGCAGGCCAATGACATCCCCTCCAATGAATGGAATGTCTGGGTACACTTGGCACAGGCAGCTGCATGCCAAGGGTGGTTTTCCTCAGTGAGGATATGTGGCCTGGTGGTGGGGGTAGAAGACTGACAGGCATATCTGGCTCTATTCTGGGCTTTTCCACTCATTTTCTGTGGGATTTTGGGCAAGTCACTTCACCTCTCTGTGCCTCAGTTTCCCTATCTAAAATACGTATACAGTGGTCTTGGAAGGAAGGACCCCATCGTGCAAAGATACCCCAGAGAGAAGGTCCCTGCCTCAGAGACCTGCAATCTAAGTAATGGTAGTGACAGAGAGAGAGGCATTTGTCTCTATTCATGGCCATGAACTTGGATCAGATTAACTAACTATAAAACAGTCCCAAAGCCTTTGACAGAAAGTGTTTAGAGACAGGCAGTGCCAGACAGAATGGGAGAGAAGAACTTATTGCCATCAGGTGAGATGCTATGCATGAACATCCAGTGGGTTGTTTACTTAGTCCTGGAGCACGTGTCAGACATAGGTTGCAGAGTGATAACAGCCTTTGTAAAGTGCTAGGCAGCTGTACCGTCCCACTCTGCTTCCCTCCCAGAGCAGCTGTGCAGTTGGGGCTGGCTCTAAGGTAGCATAAATAAAAGTAATTTCACATGTCAGTAAAAAGTATTTCATCTTCTGTTTAGATTAAGTTAATAGAGACAGAGTTATTGCAGCTGACACAGCTGGAGTTAAAGAGGCAAGAACTGGACACAGAGACGCTGCAGGTATGTAGGGCTCTGGGCTGCCCCACTCTGTACCTTTGCTCGGGGATTTCAGAGGCACCGCTTGCTTCCTTTTCCTGTTTGCAACTTCCTGGTGGTTTTATGTTTGGTCATGAGGGGAAATTCCCAGCAGGAGAGTCCAAACTTCCCTTTGCCATGGTACTTCCTGCAAACATTGAGCATTCTGCTGCTTCTAACCATCTGGAGTAACATTCGGTGTACAAATAAGTCAGATTACCTTTGGGTATGGGTGGTGGACTCTGGGCTAACTTGGGCCTAAAGGACCCTGGTGGTAGGAGTTTTCCCCGTAGCTCTCGCCTGCTAAGCATCTCATGTTTACATTGTTTTGGTTTTTTAATTTTAATTTTTAAAAAATCTCTGCCAAAGTGACATACAATTCTCTGCCTTTGTCTTTCTAAGCCATATCTCCAAGGCCATAACTGCATCCACCCTGCCCAGCCATCTTCCCATCAAAGGGTAGTTTTCATCCAGCTGGGATCACCTGTCAAGATATTTCAAGTTGGGTTAAGGCAGTTTGGCTTTAGGGTTTTTTTTCTTGTGCCTTTGCAGTAATTGTCTTCTCATCTCCAGTATCCCACAACATTTACTTAATCAGATCATTGGCCGGTATCTTTAGGCAATAGTAGATGCTTCACAGACCCCGCTTGCAGCACCTGGTTTGTGCCCCTTTCTTTCCCGTTGAACTGGACTAATGCTTTCTGGGAAGCGCAGGCTTCACAGGACCCAGGCATTGCAGAGCTGCACTGAGGAGCCCTGCAGCTTCGTTCCAGCCACACCTGTAGAAGGGGGTGAAACCTCCCAAATCTCCTGTATGTGAAAGGGCTCTTTGGGAAGAGCTTGATATATGCCCTTCATGGAGGCCAAAGGAGTGCCCACAAGGGCACTTGGGGGTCTATCTCCTGTGAGAGAAGGCCTCAACAAGTCACCAAGAAAAGCTGGCTTGGTGGGGAAGGGGAGCATTGGGCAGGAATTGCCATTTAAATGTTAAACAGGGAGATGCCTCTGAGAGCATCAGTGGCTAATGCCTCTGGAGTTACTGCCCCCTCCCCATGACTTTCCTCTGGTGAAAGGGCTGAAAGAAGGGCTTGGAGTGGGACAGTCTTATGGGGATGAAAGCAGTGTTATTTATGGATGTACATTTCCAGCAGAGTTTTGTGGGTGGTTTTCTCTGCTCTGTTTGTCTTGCTAGCCTCAGGGAAGCGAGCCGGTTCAGTGCTCCTGATCCAGTTAGTTCTTGCTTACAAAATCCACATGCTTGGATCACTGTTTGAAAAAAAAATTAATCATTAAAAAAACATGTAAATAGGACATTCTGTTGCACAGAATCATTTTACCTTTGCAAGAGCATCATGAGAAGGGACTGTTTTGGGTTTTGCTAGTCAGTGGTCTTATACTCAGTGCCCTATTAGAAAGGAGTATTTCTCAGACCTTAAAAATTGTTGGATTAGACCTCTCCCAGTTTTATCTACAGAGGCTCACCTGCAGTCATGACACATCTGTCATTTCTCCTGAAAAATACCCCTTTGCCCCCGGTACAGCAATATCCAAAAGCACTGACCAGAACACACCCAGGTTCTTGTAGGAGGAAGTGCCAGCTGGCAAGCCTGTCAGTTTGCATTTTTCCCTCAAGGAATCCTGGTCAAAAAGAGCCTCTCTGAGCATCCTGTCTGCACATGAGACAGACCTGTGCTCATCAAGCCTCTTCTGTGGAGTTAACCACCAAACAGTATCACCCACCCCTTCTTCCCAGGTGCCTGAAGTCTTTTGAGCCAGTCATCTGATGGCCGCATCCCACTTGATGATCCACCAGATGCAGAGAGGGCCAGTTGGATGCAACCTTAAAGTTGTGCCTGGTGTGGCCACTGCGAAACACTGTGGGTTAGACTGTCCAGGAGTGGTTTGAACTGTCCCACTGTCAGGATTAGTGGTGCATTGTAACAGCAGTTGTTTTTCTGTAGCACCCTCTACTTCCAACACAACCCCCTCCTCAAGGTGCCATATAACAGAATCTCATTCCCTGCCTTAGCATACAGAGCCAGCAAACCGAGTGAGATGCCCTCTCATTGTGGTGTATGATTGTGTTCAGTAGGCAAGGAACTAATATCTGAAAGGGAACAGAGATGCTGTTCAAGAAGAACCCTATCTGCCTTGGGTACCTGCAGACTTGTAGAACTCAGTTTCCATGGCCCTTTTTACAAATAAGGAAAGGGAACATAGTTGCCGTAAAGGAAAGCAGAAACTCTACTTGGGAGTGGGCTGTTGGTAGAGGGCTGTTTTAGGTAAGTCTGGTGTGGGTCAGTCCATTGTGGGCTGTGACTGAGAGATGTTATCCATCATGGACTAATGCAGGAGGTTAAATAGGAGAGAGAGGAAAATTACCATAACAGTAACTAATGTTTGTTGCAATACCTCCTAGGAGAGCTGTGTGGGCAGGATCAAGCCATCTGTTCAGATTTGTTGAGGTTCATTTGGACATGGCACAACAAAATTGGGTTGAATTTTTGGCCAAAATAATCCCTGCCCTCCTGGATGGAATGAAGGAGTGGCTGATCCCAGAGAGGTGGTCCCAAGACATGGATACCTTTGCTTCTGTTGCAGGAGGTGATAGCAGACCAACGCCAAGCCCTTAGTAATCTGCTGCAGCAGCTACTCAAAGAGAAGAAACAAAGGGAAGAGGAACTGCACCAAATCCTGGTAAATGGGGCTATATAACTTCTCTGCATGGATGAGGGAGTACACAGACTGTGCTCTGCAGGATAGAGAGGAGGAAGGGGGCTGCTTGCAATGGGGAAGCAAAGGGGATGGAAAGGGTTCTAAAATCCTGTGCTCACAGGGCTTGTCCTGATAGGAGGCTTCAGCAGGCTTTGGCTTGGACTGGTTCTTAGAGCAGTGCTAGCATTGTCTTTGCCAGAGGCTGGCAGGCACTCCCCCATGTGCCAGAGGAAGTTTGACTTCTGGTAGCAGTAGTAACCAGGGGAGAGATTGGGAAGAGGAAAGCAGGCCCCACTGCCACTATGCATGGTGTCCATGGCCTGATGCTGTGGTATGCTGTCTCCTCTCACTGTCAGCAGCCCTGGCCTGTGGCAGCCCTTCAACATAGACCTGGTCTCAGCCTGCAGGGCCAAAGCAAACAAAGGGCGGGTGTGGAGGGGGATGCAGAATCCCAAGAGTGCCCTGCAGCCTCCTGATCTGCAGAGCGTAAGTGTGATGTGGGGAGTTAAAGCAGGGCCAGCCAGAGGGAGGCTGTTAATGTTCACCTTATGTACAGTCCTGCTGCCCACTGGTAATGCACAGGGCAAGTTGCCTTTCTTTCTTGACTGCATAAGTCAGGCTCCCCCTAAGACAGCCAACTGAATCACTTTGTGTTGTGTTTTTCCAGTATGAGATGGAAGCAAAAAGTGAAACAAAACAAGAGAACTACTGGCTGATTCAATACCAGCGCCTGCTAAACCAGAAACCTCTCTCCTTGAAGCTCCAGGTCAGGTCACTGCTGCTTATTGCTTGCTGCAGTAGTGTATAGGGGCCCCACGGTGTTACATGTAACAAAAGACTGCCCTGCCTTAGGTATAAGTAGGTGACAGGCATGTCCCACTGCCCTCCCTGCTTTTGATATTGGTCTCTCTCCACACCCTCGGTTTGTAGTGAGCAAATACCCGAGTATGGGGTCAGCAGTCACCGTGTTTAGATTTACTGGTGTGAGCTAAACTTGCATTTCAGACTGGTCCTGGTGATCAAAAACACTGCAGCAATTTTTACAATAGATTTTTTTTAGTCTTAGTTGAACTTCAGCTCAGGCAGCTCTATTTGGCTTCCCTACATCCCCCTGCCATTTCAGCTGAATGCAAGAGTCCCTTTCACTTCCTGCCCTAAATGCCTGCACTGTCCTGCTGTAAGCTGTTAAAATAGCTGCTGGAGTGGCCAAGAGGTGGAAGAAATTATCTCTGTTTGGGTGCAGATTGGCTTGTGTTTATAAAGCACTTCAGGTGGCGGGTGCCTACAGGAACGTGAAGTGCTAGTGTTCCTTTGTTTTATTTTTCCAGAGATGTCGTATTTGCTTTGTGGCTTGTAGAGCATCAAAGTACGAGTGCCCAGTGTCACTCAGAAAGCCAAATGCTTCCAGCCAGCTACCAGTAACCAGCAGGGTTTTGGTCTTGAGAGCTAGATTGAGAGCAATGCCTGTTCCTTTCTCTGCATATCCCGAGCAGCGCTGAATGGGGTTCCACCCACCTGCAAAGCTGCCTTGCACAGGTAGTGTTCCTGGACTGCTACTGCAGCAAAGCAAAAGCTGAGCTCTTGCTTTGTGTTTTGCAGGAAGAGGGCATGGAAAGGCAGCTGGTAAACCTGCTCATTGAGCTCTCAGCTGAACAGTATATGCCGATCTTTGCACATCATCGGATATCATTGGAAATGCTCGGCACCATGACCACCAGTGACCTGGAAAAGGTACAAGACAGCACACAGCAGAGCAATTCCCTGCCTTCACACTGAACTCAAGGGGAGTTAATGCTGCCTGAGCTCTGGGCACCCTGTTAGGTCTTGTAGTTTGGCCCTAGATGCAGGACCCTGCTGAAGCTCATGGTCGTGCACCTGATACATTGCAGAGTCCTGTTCTGGGGATGGTTGGAAATACCAGTGCTGTTTCATGTGTCTGCTCCTGGGGTCTTCTCCTCCAGGGACCTGTGTCACAGCAGAGCACTGACACTTTGAGAGCATCCCTGAATTGCTACTGCTCTGCAGAAGCTGTTCCCATAGCATCTGCATGGAGGGGGTCTGTGAAGCTGCTGTGCAGGCTTTGGTTTCCATTAGGTGTTCCCCATGCCACTTGAAGGGCCATACTAAGAGACACCTGGGCCCTGGCTTCAGCACCTAATGCCCTTTAGGGGGATCATCATGCCAGGCTAAGAATAAGGAACTCTGGCACTCCCACTTTCTCAAGGCCCAAGGCTGCTGTTTGAACCACAGCCTTTCCCACTCCCAGAGCTAACTGAACTCTCCTTGTGCTGCAGATCGGAATTACAGAAACTGGCCTGCAGCACACCATCCTTAGGCGAGCCCAGGAGATCCTGGCTGTGGCTGAAACAATCCCAGGTACAGGTACCACATGTTTTTCTGCCTGATCAATGGGAGTTAGATACATTGACACTAAATGCTAGTGGTTGTATAAAGAGACTTGTTCTCCATCAAGTCCAGAGCAGCCTCATACCACTGGACAGGGTAGTCTGCAGCTTCGTGTGAGGTTGGACAGCAGAAAGTGGAGAAGAAGAGATTTGAGGGGCAAGGCTAGGAGCAGGACAAATGGCAGCCCTAGAAGAGCTGGTTGTACAAAAGGGGTGCTGCCATTCACTGCAGTAAGGCTGCTTTAAGTGGAAGGGCTCTGAGTGCTGAACCACCCTTACCTGGTTCTGCTTAGACTTGCTGGTTTGGAAGAGAAAGCTCTGTCTAGTGCTCAGGTTTTCTCTTGTGATTGCAGAGCTGTTGAAGAGAACTGAGGCTGAGGTCCCAGCCACACCAGAGCCCAGTGCCCCCTCAGAAGAAATCCCCAGTGCTGTGTTCCCTTCTGCTGCACAGCTGGAGCTGGATGAGAGGAGGTCGGAGTGTGTTGTCTGCATGGAACGGGAGGTAAGACCCTGGAGTTGGGAATGGGACTGTGTGTGTTGCTGTGCTGTAGGTCAGAGCCATGCACAATAGAGAGCTCCCACAGCCTTTGCCCCTAGGCAGAATCTGGCTGCCTAGACTGGGCAGGAGCCCTCTCATCATCTTCCCATGTGTAGCTTGCAGGATCAAAAGCTGGCTGCTGTAGGGTACTGTGCACTCCTCACAGGCCAGTGTGTCTCCATGGTCTGTAATTTCACCCGTCTCCTGGGCTTCTACAGGCCTGGGCTGTCAAACTGGCAGAGGGCAGCAATGAGTAGAAATGCCTGTACCCTACTTCTCTTGTCTCCTAAACACATCTTTCCTTGGGACAAGGGGTGAGGGGGGAAGCAAAACAAAGCCTTTTGGGTTTGGGGTTTGTGGGAGAGAGAGTTATGAATTTTCCTTTTAGGTTATCCCTGAAAATAGAGTGGATGAGATAAACGCCCAGGCTGGGGCTGCCAGTTCAGCCCTGACTTGTTCCTGGAGCTGATCGGGGGCCCGGTCTTAAACACAGGTCTCCACAGGGGGAGCTTCTGAAGCTCTCTGTGTCATTAGGCCTTTTCTTGCACAGTGTGTTTGGGTAGTTAACTGAATCAAAGGCTTGGCTTGGTACAGTGGATCTCCCCAAGAGGCATTGTGCTCTGTCAGGAGAGGTACCAAGGGTCAGGGTGCTTGCCTTCTATTTCTATCCCAGCCAAACACAGGGGGTGACTGTGGCTGAGTCCTCTCTGCCTTGTTTTTTCTCTGTGGAAGCAGGGCATGGGAAAAAAACCTGTTCTTATTGAGGCTTGGATGGTAACTGAGTACAAGGTTTTGGTTCCTCAAGTGAAGGAGCAAAGTAACTTTGTGACCTTGCCTCCTCCCCACAGGCCCACATGATCTTCCTGACCTGTGGCCACGTATGCTGCTGCCAGACGTGTTGTGAGGCCCTGCGCACCTGCCCCCTCTGCCGCCAGGACATCGTGCAGCGCATCCGCATCTTCCACAGTGGCTAGCGGGAGCAGAGCTGTTCCACTTGCAGGGCTCGGGATGCTGCTAGCCAGGAGGCCAAGGAGAGTTTAGCCCCCTGCCCTGGTCTGCATCCCCCTATCAGTGCATTAGCCAACCGCTCCTGATGTGAAGCTCCCACATGCACTATATTGGCCCCTCTGAGCCTTAGTCTGCTGTGGGAAGGACTGGAATGGGCACTGTCACCTCTTCCTCACAGGTGTATGGCTCCTCTGGCTGACTGCCTTTGTATGTGCATGTAGGCATGCCCCTCCTTCCCTGCAGCAACCCTTTGGTCCCTGAAATGCACCCCCCAGCACCGCACCATGGGAAAGCAAACCTCGCTGACTGACTCCTGTTGTCTGAGAACATCTCAAGTTCCCCCAAGTGT
Source organism: Alligator sinensis (assembly GCF_000455745.1). Lineage (NCBI taxonomy): Eukaryota > Metazoa > Chordata > Crocodylia > Alligatoridae > Alligator > Alligator sinensis. The sequence continues at coordinate 569,502 of NW_005842042.1, read as the reverse complement.
CTGGTTTCTGACTCCGTTGCCTTTAGGCTCCCCTTTCTGTGTGTGTTTGTGTCCCTGAGATTCCTGTCTGGTGTCCTCTCCTGGGGCTGAGCAGACAAGGTCCTCTCCTTAATTTATTTATTTGCCCTCAGAATCATGCTTTCGCAGCACCTGGGAACAGCCTGTCCTCTCAGTCACAAAGGAGACAGGTTTGATTGGTCTTTGTAGCTCCCTTCTCATTGATGCCCAGGGTACTCAGTGGAAGGGGCGATGAACTCTCTGGGAAAAGCACTTGGCAGCAGGTGTGTGATTTGGTGGGAACCCTGCCAGTCCCTCACACCCAAGCTGCTTTCATGCTCTGTGACCCAGGCTTTGGCAACAAGCACCGCAAGGATCTGACCCTTAAGCCGACAGCCTTGTGCAGCTACTTGGGACTGGTAGGAACTGACAGTGGAGCAACCCCTCCTTTTGATGCTGCTCCCACTGAAGGGCAAGGGCCCATGTGCCTCTCAGCTTGGAGCAGAGTGGAGTTGGCTCTACCATCAGGCACAGAGGGGCTCTTCTCTGAATGGAAAAAACTACCCCAGCCTGTATCATTGACTGCAGCTGACCTGGTTGTAATGAAGTGGCAGTTCAGGGAGGCACCTCCTTTATTCTCCGGAGCTGGGGTGGTCATGAACCGAGCAGCCTGTGTCAATGGAATGGCTGGAGGGATGACAGCCAAGCTGCACCCCCGTTTTGACGGTGTCAACTCTTCTCATGGAATTGTTTCAGGTTTGGACCTGAAGCTGGTTTGTAGAGGTGGCCAGCACTGGAATTGTGGGCCTAGCCAGGAGTTCCCAAGACTCTTGCCTCTTCTGGAGTATTGCTGCTACCTCCACAAAACCAACTGGTGGTGATGTAGCTGTGTGTTCTTGTAATAACCTCAGGCTGGAGCTAGCTGGGGATGATGGAAGGTAAATATCACTGATGGAGCTCTTGGCAGCTTTGCATTGTCATTGTGAGCATGACTTCTGGTTAATTCCCCAGTTTAATTAATGAATAATGATTCTAGTATGTTCCTGTCTTCTTGACCTTGAAGTATAAACTGAATGGCTTGCTCCTGCCCCTTTGTAACAGCTCCCCCCAGGAGAAACCGTTAAAAAGCAGCTGGTTTCTACTGGTCATTGTTTAGTTACTTTTCTTTCTAGAAACATGAGGCAGTGGAAGGGGTGGGTAAGGCAGGGAGCTGGGCATTGACTTTTCTCTTCCATCAGCAGAAGGTCAAGACCTGCTTGAAAATGAGATTCTTGGGATTATATTTCTGCTTCTGTCTACATTCAAAGACCCAGCTCAGCATAACCGGTGATGTTGGCTCAACACTAGATTCTCGGGGGTGGGAGGGAGAGGGGGACAGGGCTGTGAGCAGAGATGAGGGGAGGAAGAGGCCTAGAAGAGGAGAGACCAAGGGTCATTTGGCAGAGCTAGCCCTGCTTACAGCAGGCCTGGGTCTACAGAGGAGCACTGCTGCTACTCTCCTTGGTTCCTTCAGTATTTGGAGCTGTATAAGGGAGAATTCAGAGGGTGTGTTCTTGCTGTAGCATGTGGGTGTCAGCATCAGGCTGCAGCCCAGGGCAGGGCAGGGCAGATCTGTCAGATGAGAGGTTTTCTTTGCCTTGCATTTAAGTTTCAGTCTGTAGACAGGGTCATATGCCATGACTCCTTCTCTGGGGCCAGTGCCCACTCCTGTTCCCTTCTCAGTCAATAGCATAGTATTTCAGCAGAAGCCACTGTGCTGCTGGCGTATCCATGTGTACCTGTGGGAATCAGTGTTGTCTGCATGCACCCTGGGTTTCAGGGGATACTGAGAGCAATCCAGGCCTGAGGAGTGATATGTATGTGTTGGATATGTGGTCATTTCAAATCTGTTTGAGGACCCAAAACAGTGTCAGAACCCAGTGTGATGGCAGTGGGGGGCCAGGGGCTATATATCTCACACAGGGAGGGAGGGAGGCAGCCAGCTAGTGAAACACCGTTCTAAATGTGAAAGGGGCAGAGGCTTTAATGGAGGCTTTTCTCTCCTTGGTTTGCCCTATCCCCTGCTCTCCTTATCCCCATGGACTTTTATTCCTGTCTTGTACATACCCTTGGAGTCCACCCCTCCAAGGAGCTGAGGCCTCTTCACTCCTGTGGACTCCAGAGATGTGGGAGGCACCTAGTGTTTCCCAGGATAAGGTCCTTCCATTCTGATATGGGACTCCATATGAGAGCAGCAGGCTAGTAGCATCTTCCTCAGCTGTGTTGCACTTTGTACATGATCAGGCCTCTCTTTGTGGGCAGCTGTAGCCTAGTGGTGTTGAGGGTGAGGGGTTCAGCACTGGAAGAGACAACCTAGAGAAGTTTTTAAGTGCAGGTAGACATCCACCTGTCTGAGATGGTTTAGGCAGGGATCATAGAACCATAGAAAATTAGGGTTGGAAGGGACCTCTGGAGGTCATCTAGTCCAACCCCTGGCTCAAAACAGGACCATCCCCAACTAGATCATTCTAGCCAGGGCTTTATCTAGCTGGATCTTAAAAACATGCAAGGATGGAGATTCCACCCCCTCTCTAGGTAACCTGTTCCAGTGCTTCACTACCCTCCTAGTGAGAGAGTTTTTCCTATTATCCAACCTAAACTTGCCATGCTGCAACTTGAGACCATTGCTCCTTGTTCTGTCATCTGCCCCCACTGAGAACAGTCCAGCTTCATCCTCTTTGGACCCCCTTCAGGTAGTTGAAGGCTGTTATTAAATCCCCCTCTGTCTTCTCTTCTGCAGACTAAATAAGCCCAGTTCTCTCAGCCTCTCATAAATCATGTGCCTCAGCCCCTGAACCATTTTTGTTGCCCTCCACTGGACTCTTTCCAACTTGTCCACATCTTTTCTATAGTGGGGGGCCCAAAACTGGATACAGTTCTTCAGATGTGGCCTCACCAATGTAGAATAGAGTGGAATAATTACTTCCCTCAATCTGCTAGCAGTGCTCCTACTAATGTAGCCCAGTATGCCATTAGTTTTCTTGGCAGCAAAGGCACACTGGGACTCATATCCATCTTACTGTCCACTGTAACCCGCAGGTACTTTTCTGCAGAGCTGCTGCTTAGCCAGTCAGTCCCCAGTGTGTAGTGGCACTTGGGACTGTTCCATCCTAAGTGCAGGGCTTTGCACTTGTTGAACCTCATGTGATTCCTTTTGGCCCAATCCTCCAATTTGTCTAGGTCACTCTGAATCCTAGCCCTATCTCCTAGTGTATCTACTACACCCACCAGCTTTGCCATCCATGAACTTCCTGAGGGTGCACTCTATGCCATCTTCCAGATTGTTAATGAAGATATTGAACATAACCAGCCCAGGGACCAGCTCCTGGGGCACTCCACTTGATCCCGGCTGCCAACTAGACATTGAGCCATTGATTGCTACTCTTTGAATCCAACAATCCAACCAGCTTTCTGTCCACCTTGGAGTCCTTTCATCCAACCCATACTTGGTCAGCTTGCTTGCAAGAATGTTGTGGGATACAATATCAAAAGCCTTACTAAAGTTAAGGTCTATCATGTCCACTGCTTTCCCTGCATCCACAGAGACAGTTATTTTGTAGAAGACAGTCAGGTTGATCAGCATGACTTGCCCTTGGTGAATCCATGCTGACTGTTCCTAGTCACCGTCTCTTCCAAGTGCTTAGAAATGAGTTCCTTGAGGATCTGCTTCATGATTTTTCCAGGGACTGAGGTGATGCTGACTGGTCTGTAGTTCCCTAGATCCTCCTCCTTCCCTTTCTTAAAGATGAGCACTGTTTTTGCTCTTTTCCAGTCGTCCAGGACCTCCCACAATTGTCACAAATGATCCTGCCTTGAGCAGGGGTTCGGCTAGATGTGACCTGAGGCTCTTTCCATCCCTGTTTTCCATTGACCCTGATTTTGGTGCATGTCTGATTGGGTATCAAAGTCAACTTTAAGTTCAGGCAGAAAATAACTTCAAAGCCATCCCTGCCTTTGCATAAAGGATCAGGCTTGTCTGTAGCTCTGTCCTGGTAAGGGTCTTTGATGTGTTCTTTTCTGAGGTCCTTTCTTAAAGGTCCCCTGAGCATGTACAACTGGGAACCAGTTAGGGTTTAGGGGAAGGAGGGCAGCATGTACAGGCTTTCCCCCTGTGGCACTGGTGCAGCCCCACTGGATACCAGCCCTTTTATCTGCTGTCTTGGTTCAACTTACCCATACGTTTTGAATCTGAGTCAGGCTCTCCCCTTCAAGGCTGTCAAGCCAGTTAAATGGAGGGTTAATTAGCCCCATATTTAGCCACTCCTTCAGAGAGTTCCCCTTTCCCTGTCCATGTGGAGTACAGAATATCCACATGGATGAGAACACTGAAGCACTGGAAGCATTTTGTGTGGCTGTCGCAGATGTGTATTCACTGATGGCTTTGCACACAATGGTGGATCTATAGCAAGCCTGGATTTAACTTTCCTGTACTGGGTTTTCATTCCCCAAGGTCTGAGGAGCTGGGTATGTTGTAGAGCAGGGATTTTCAACCTTTAAAAAAAGTACCCTTTCTGGTGGCAGTGGCCAGACACAGAGTGGGGTGGGGAGGGCCTTGCATGCTGCCGCCACCCACCACACGTGGCTCCATGGGCTGATGATGGGCTTCACCCCCGGCAAATCACGAGCCGCCCATCAGCAGCTTGCAGAGCCGCATGTGTGACCAGCCGTGGGAAAGCGGTGCGCAGTAGTACTGTGGGGTGGTGGGTGGCAGCAGCATGGGGTGGTGGATGAGCTCCCCGCCCCGCGTCCAGCAGGTCAGGCGGTGCCTGTGCTACCCACAGACGGGTGCTGCTGCCCTTAGACCACCCTCCCCCACCCCTGACCCTGCTTCTGGGAGGTGGCAGTGCGAGGTGGTGGGAGGCAATGCTCCATCCTCGCCTGCCCCCACACACCCTTTGGACCTTTCCAAGTACCCCTAGGGGTATGTGTACCCCCAGTTGGCAACCCCTGTTCTAGACTACAGTGCATTGCAGAAATCCCAAGCTAGCTCAGATGTTGGAAGTAGCCCAGCAGCATGACACATCTTACAGTCTAATAATTTATCTGCGAGGAAAGGAGTGCCTGTGCAGGTCAGCTTCTGATGGGCCAAGGTAGGTTGTGAACTGCAGGACTCTTAGGGATGGGAGTGCTGGAGGGCAGCTGGTGGGCAGGCACCACCACCAAGACTTGTTTCTCTCTCCAGCTTTTATGTGCAATTGCGTACTGGAGACTTGGTAGTTTGTCCAGTTGGCTCTTGTTGCTGTGTTTGCAAAAAGCCTTGCTTCACTACTTAGTCCGTGTCCTGTAACTATCAAGTTCCATCCTGAGGCTACCATGTCTGTGTTCTCCCAGCTCTGCTCACTTCAGGGGTAGTGCCCTGACTGGTGCTGAAGGCTGAATCCTGTGCGTTTGTCATGCTGCCTCACTACATCTCAGGGCTATGCCAAAGAGAGAGGTAATGAATGACTGAACCTTGAGGCAAGGTCCACTGCCTGCCCGTAAACAAGCCCAAAGCCAAAGGTTCGTGGAAAATCCCAAGCCAGGAAGTAGCGATTCCCAGCGTCCTCTGGCCATGGGGAGTGAATTACTGGAATGTCTCTAACTAGGAACTGCTGAGTGAATTCTTGTTTCTGACATGTTTTGTTTGTCCATGTTTGTCTCGTATTCCTGGAAGAAAATAAAGTATGAAAATGAACGGGAACAAAATGGTGTCTGACATTGCTCCCTTTTCCATCTGTGGCAGGGGGAGGGATGGCTAAGGCTATGGGTATTGCTAGCATCAGCTGGGGGACGTGTAGCTATGGGAGTGGCTGTGCTGGTCATACAAGCCAAATCCACCTTGCACTCCCTGTGTATCCAGCTCCAGCCACATGAACCAGAGAAAGTGGCTTATGTGGTCAACATATAAAACTTCGTCTGCAGCCTCCGAACCTCTCTTCCTTGAGGGTCCCCCAGTGCTCGGCTGTGCCCGGACTGCCCCTAATGCCTCTAACTGTCCTTCTCTAGCTAGCCTTGGCCATAAATTGGCTGGAATTGACCCTCTCAAAGCACAGTTCCTTTTGGAAGAGTGTGTAAAAATGGTCCCTGTTTGCTCAGCAGCTCTGTTCTCTGGCACAAATAGGAAGGCCAGATGGGGCTTTTGTGATCATCAAGTCAGACCTCTTGTATTACACAGAAAGTCCTTAATAGAGGACCCCTTTCCCCTGCCAAAGAGTCCTGTGTTCAGCCTGAAGCTCTTAATAGAGCAAGTCTTCTAGAAAGATATCCAGCCTTGATTTCTAGTTTCCAAGTGATGGAAAGTCTGCCCTGCAAAGCTGTAATTTTTGCATCCTGTTTTCAATGTGAATTTTGCAATGTCAGTGTCCAGCTATTTTTGCTTGCTTTGCTCTTACCTGCTAGCTCGTAGACTCTCAGTTGTCAGATTTCTGTGGAGGGTACTTCAGTTGAATTACCTCTTGACCTTTTCTCTGATAAACTAAATAGATCTTAGTCTCTTTCTATTAAGCAGATTTCTAGCCCACAAAAATTTCTGGTGTCTGTCTTCTGAACCCTTTCCAGTTTTGTAAACTCTTGTTTTTAAGTGTAGACACCAGAACTTAACCAAATCTCCCTGTAGGTCTTGACCAGGTGTGAGCAAAATAGGGCCTGCCGGTCAGATGTGGCCCACCAAGGGATTTTATCTAGCCCATGGCAGCTCCTTTGGCCCCACCCAGCCCAGGTGTGGGGTGGGGGCAGCCCAAGCCATGGCACATGTGCAGCTGGACCTGGCACCCTGGCCCATCCACCATGCACCCACTGCTGGGGTTGTTGGATGGTGCAGGCAGGTTCTCTATGGAAACTGGCACAGGACACCCACAGGCAGGGCATGCTTAGCCAGGTAGATGGGATGGGGCCATGGGCAGGCGGGGAGCAGTGTCTGGGAGCAGGAAGGGCAGGGCTGGGGCCAGGGCCAGGATTGTGGGGCAGTGACAGCATGGGGATAGAGGGCAGAGCTGCAATCCACTCTCCACACACACCTGCAATGGGTGCCAGTTCCATGAGCAGAAGCAAGTGGGGAATGGATCTCAACTCTGCCCTGGGCCCTGGACCCAAGCTGTCACCACCTCATGATCCCAGCCCTGCTCCCCTGTCCCATTCCTGGATGCTGCTCCCTGCCTGCCCACAGCCCCATCCCATCAGCCTGGCTGGGCGCACACTGCCCAGGGGTCCTGGGCTGGTCTAGTAATCTACCATTTATTGAGAAGTCCTCAATTTACAACGTCAGTGACTGCCTTTTTTGCATGCATACCAGCCTCTGGCTTCTTTACTATTCACAGATTCACAGAAGTTTAGGGCTGGAATTCCTTCCATCCAGGAAGACCAACTGCAGATGCTTCCTCAGCCTGATGAAGGCTATTTATACCCAAAATCTTGCTAAGAAGAATTTTTTCAAAGGTTTGAGTTTGTCTAATAAAAGATAGATTTACCCAAAGAACCTTGTCTGCCTATGTCCTTAGACCAACACGGCTAAAACCTACACCTTAGTAAAGCTGATTCTCTCTTGTCTGTGCTTCATGCCTGAGCAGAGAGACAGCCTGGCTTGGTCCTCGGATCCAGGGAGGAATTTTCAAGGCTAATGACTAGGAAACCAATGATAACTCTATTTGCAAACAAAGCAAGTTTACATTGGGGTCTAGTCAGTCCCTCTCCCCTCCCAAAGCCTCCTCCCCCTATGGTCTTTGGCACTGATAGGATTGCATAAATTGCCTGACTTTTCCTATTAGAAGTCCTTTGTTTCAGTTGTTTATAACTTCACCAAATTATAACATTTTTGGGATACAATTTTCCATGCAGGTTGTCTGGCTCAGACTGAATGTATGTGGGTTGGGGGGAGGGAACTTTAATTAAGATGGTTCAGTTAACTCTCAAAATTAGATTAAGAATATGTTTCAGATATATCCTTTTGCCCATATTCAAATAAATCTTACAGCTGCAGTAGTGCACACAATCTTTTGGGAAGAGTGGGAAGGAGTTTACGGAAAAAGGGGATGGAGCATGGGAGCAAGAGGGATATGAGGGTAAGAACTGGGGAAGAGTAGGGAGGTTGCCAAGAACTGGGGAAGAGTTGGACAGCTTTATGGTTTCAGAAAGGAAAGGGGCAGGAGACCGGCAGTAGAGGTGGTTGGATAGGAGCACAGTGGAAAGGTCAAGAGCAAAAAGAGAGCTGGATAGGAAATATTGAAGAACGGGGACAGATGGGAGCCAACTGGGGTAGAAGGATCTATAACTTCCTGGAATGGACCCTGGGAATCCTGGTCTCTGCATTCATAGATTTTATACACATTAGGGCTGCAAGGAACCTCGGAAGATCAGCAGGTCCAGCCCTGCCCCAGGGGCAGGATGTCAGCTAGGGTCAAAGGATCCCAGCAAGTGTCCAAATGGTTCTTAAAAGAGTCCAGAATAGGTGCTTGCACCACCTCTGGAGGGAGTCTATTCCAGGCCCTGAGGGCTCAGACAGTAAAGAAGATTTCCTTATGTCCAGCCTAAAACAGTCTCAGAGGAGTTTGTGACCATTGGTCCTTGTCCCTTGGGGTGCTCTGGTGAACAGATGTTCCCCCAAATCCTGATGCACACCCTTATAGGCTGCCACCAGGTCACCCCTGAGCCTGCATTTTTCCAGGCTGAAGAGTCCCATGGCTCTCAGCCTTTCTTCATAAGGCCTATTCTCTTGTCCTATTCTCTGCTCAGCAAATACTTGTGAACCCACAAATGAAGTGCGTCTCAATCTCCTTCAGTGAGATTGTCTACACAGAGGGTACGATCCTTCTGTTGCTATTGGTCACTCTAGTAGCTCATGTAGTAGAGGCCTGTCATGTCTGAACCCTGGCTGATGGGACAAGTGGAGGTTAATATGATTCTGCCTGGTAAAAGTTCTTACTCCTAAATCTGCTAGTTTGGACATTTGCTGTACAAAAATACCTCAAATCCCCTCCAGGTCAGGAGGTTTCCTAAAAGTTAGGAAATGTGGAAAAGCCAGGATTGAAGTTGCCTGGGCATAAGCATTGTGATGCAGTCTTTCCATTAAGACTATTTTACCCAGGAACCGTGCCTCACTGAGCACAAGGACGGACTGGCTCTGCAAATGAAACAGGGTTGTTGTGTCCTCTTTATCTCTTTGCTTCTACTTTACTTGATACAAAAATTGGAAGGGGGCAATTAATGATAAAGGGGTTGGCAAGAGCAGGTCTCAGGGTTCAATAAGATGTCACACAGGAACACTGGATTCTGTCCCTGCCTCTGCCCCAAGTCCCCGCTTGATGCTGCAACCTGTTACACTAAACGTTGCACAGCTGATCACTAATAGTTCAGTGCACTTTCTAGGTGCCCAGCCTAATTTGCCATAGATCTAGGTGCTTTCAGCAGCAATAGGAGTTGATTGGAGTCCTGCTATGAACGTATGAACATGTGAAGTATTCTGGAAAACACAGGTTGTCTCAAGCTGAGCACCTGAAATTAGTGGCTATTTTAGAAAGTTTTGGCCCTTGTTGCTCTTGGCTTTCTGCCCCAGCTGTAAAATGATGGATATAATAGAGGGAGATATGAAGATAAATTACCTAGTGTATTATAAGAGTGATGCTGCAGTCAGGAAGCACTTGGTATGGTGGTAAAATCAGGTTTACTAATGAAGCAGCAAATTAGGTGGGTTCAGTGCAGGGTTTGCGCAGAAAATAGTTAATGATCAGTGAGTGTCCTCCTGTGTTAATGTTAATAAAGCCAATAAATAACCTCAAGATGGAGAAGTCTTATGGCAAAAATGGTTGTATTCATACCATTAAACACAGTAGGAACAGGAGTGGTGAATCAGAGCCACCCTGGTAGAGGTAAACCCAGTATTCACTGACTTCCAAGTGCCACCTTTCCTGTCTTCTAATGGAGGTGCTGGGCTGGGTAAAGAGTGGTGCTGCAGGGCTAAGCTGCGTTACCCTTCCACCCCAGCATGCTGGGTTGACATCAAGTCCGTCCAGGTCCGTTCTGTTCCTTCATAGATACATACTGAAGGGAACTGTTTGGGTGGCGGTGAGGGTCAGAGCAACAGTAGGGGCCTGCATGCACAGGGCTGCCTGCCTGACACCCTGCCTGCCCTGCAGCACGTAGCGCTGTTTGTCAATGCTTTGTCTCACAGCTCAAGGATGGGTGAGGAGGAAAAGTCTGATTTCAACATCCCCTGTCAACAGCAGGCCTGAGGGTAAACAGTGGGGGTAAGGCCTGGGCTATCTCAGAGACTTGCTCCGTTTGCTCTCTGCAGATACCCAGCCAGGCTCTCAGGGAGCAGGCTGCCCAGCTGCAGAACACACACCCAACATGGGGGTGAAGAGGGCTCTGTGCTCCCCCTCACCCCAGGCAGCGAGGGGCAAACTTTGGCAGGAGAGCTGGGATGTGCATGCCCTGTGCATGGCAGGGGAATGCTGCTCCTGCACTGGGGTCTCAGCTGGACACAGCAATCCTTCACTGTGGGATCCAGACTGAGCCCCTGATCACATTGAAAGTCACTTGGGGGCTGAGAGTCAAGGGTAGGCAACCCCTGGCATGGGTGCCAGAGTGTGTCATGCAAAGGCATTTTGCTTGGCATATGTGCCTCGGGGCAGACGGCAGGGAAGGGGTCAGGGCTGTGCAGCCGCAACAAGGACTGGGCCCCCGGTGGCTCCCCTGCCCTCTACCACTCGCATGCCAACTTCTTATAAGTTGAGGCTGCAGCTGTTTTTGGCACTCTGTCCCAAAACATTGCTGACCCCATGGCTGAGTCATCAGGTCTGCCCCGTGGCACTCTGCCATGGATGTGCTCTGAAACCCTTGGGGTAGTATAGACCTAAAGTAGTAGGCAAGGGAGAGAGGTTTTGCCATGTGGGTATGACAGGGCTCATGTGGGTGTGAGGATGGAGTATGGGACCAGGCCATTCCCATTCTCCAGCAAAAGGGAGTTTGACCCCCCCCATCACAAGTGGCTCCATTTCAGGGTCAGCAGATATTCCCCAAGTTACCTTCACTCTACCCGTCACTCTTCGAGGGAGGAGGGTGTGATGTCTGGTTGGGGAGCATGGGTGGCAATACCCACAGATTGGAAGCAGTGTCCTTGCTTTCTTCTGTTCCTGCCTGGACGGGCGGCTTGGCTCAGCCCTTCAGCTGTGGCTGTCATGGCTGCAGAAAGGAGAGTGGCAGGACAAGAGGACCCCCTCCCATGTTACTGAGAACCGGGCTTGGGGTCAGCTGGAATTAAACTTCTGGACTATTGAACAAATGGCCGGCTTGTGTGATGCACCACCTGCACTCTCTGCCCCAACCCTTGCCTCAGTACTCTGGGCAGTGACTAAAAATAGTTTTCCAAAGTGTTCCTGGGCATGTGAGCGTGGCAGAACAGGAACTTGCTTGTGGTTCTCATTTATTAATGGGTGGCAATCCCTCAGCCCTGGGCCAAGTTCCACCCTGAGCCAAAGGCCAGAAAAACAGAAAAAGAGGGAGCAAGGGAATGCGCTGATGGGGAATATCCTGGGGCCACAGCACCAGCCAGGTGTCATTTGTGCCACACTGACAGCAAGGGCGTGCGGCTGGTTAGCAGAGGTGCAGAAACCCCTATTTCTTGGGGGTCACAAAAGCTTACGTCTCTGATTTAGTTACTCTGTAAAGTGAATATGTACCCTGCCTTCTGCCTGACTTGAGCAGGGGTTGGCCTAGATGACCTCCTGAAGTCCCTTTGAGGAGGGGTCCTGCTTTGAGCAGGGGGTTGGGCTAGATGACCTCCTGAGGTCCCTTCCAACCCTAACTTTCTATGATTCTCCGATTCTATGACTTCAGACTAACACAGCTAACTACACTCTCTGCTTTTGTTTGGCCAGGGCTTGCAGGGGGGTCTGTGGCAGCATTTGGAGGTTTGCAAGCAGGGAGGTTTGTGGCAGCGTTCTCGGGCTGTGCTGAGCCTTGGGTGCTCTCCCCGTGTCCTGGTGCTGCATGCTTCACTGCAGCCCCCTCCAGCCCCTGCTAAGGAGGGGAAAGAATGCGAGCATGCCAGGGCCTGCTCTTCACAGATCATCAATTAGTGATTAAAGTTCAGGCCGGGTGTAGCCCCCCTAACATAGCCACCAGCCACTCACAGTCACTGCCTTTATCTCAGTGCAAACAGTGCCTGGCAGCAAGTGATTCATCTCACTCAGTACTGGCCTGTTACTCAGTGACTACAGTTCAGCAGCCAGCAAGGCTGACTGCTTCAAAAGCAGGGGCTCAGAGCATGCCCTGGCCTTTCCTTCCAGGTCTGTCCACTCACTACAAAGTCTGGCTGTCTGATCATCACAAGGAGAAGCTGAGCCCATGTTGTGCCTGGGGAGTGTGGGGTATGTCCATTTGCCCCTTGACAATCTGTTTTTTCTACAGCAGGAAAGCCAAGACAAGAGGCCTGCTCAGACCTGAGGACAGAAAGAGCCTGCACAACTGGATTTTGTTACTGGCCAATTTCAACTCCTGTGTCATTTGGATGAACTTCTTTTGATGCCCATTTCCTCCAGTGGGGAAGCTGAGTTGAACATAGCTCCTACAGCAGCCTGAAGTCACAGTGATGGGTGTTAGGAGAGGCTGGAGCTAGAGCATAGGTAGAAACCCCTCTGCTTCCCAGGGCCAGGTGCAAGAGCCCAGTCTGTGAGAACTAAGTGCCCCCCACAACTGCCGTCTTGATGGATGTGTGCGCCAGAGAATGTGGGATTTGCTATGAAGCCTACAGGGTGCCTTCCAGGTGGCGGGTGCCCAAGCTGCTTTTGTGCCATCACTCCCTTTGCCTCTCCTGCCTCCGGAAGCTGGTCTGCCACAACAGGGCCTTCTCCTTCATCAGCTGCCCCTTCTGCAGAACAGTGACGCTGGTGCCAGAGCAGGGGCTGCAGGCTCTGAAGAATGACGAGGACATCCTGCGGGAGACATCAGCCCAAAGCAGCCTGCCCGCCTCTGGTGTCTTGGCAGCCGAGCACAAGGCCCAGGGGGAGGAAGAGGAGGAGGAGGAGGAACCCCCCAGTGCTTCTGAATGTTCCTTGAGTGACTCCACGCTGTCCCTGGACATGGACTTTAACTATGTGACCCACTCATCCGTCTTCACTGTCAGCAGCATGGTCCCTCCGAACGCCATCCGGGTTCCAGCCAGCCCTGGGGCCTGGCATGGGTTCCACATGCAGGAGGTGCAGAACACCTTTGTGGTGGGGCTCCCGAGCCGGGTGACACCTGTGGACATTCAGCCGCCCATCTCCTCAGTGGAGAATCTACGCCTGTGCTTCGCCGTGGGCATCATCATCCTCATTGTGTCCATCTTCTTCATGCTCGTCTTTCTCAAGTAGGCAAGGACTTTGGGAGGTGGACCAGGGATGAGCCTAACTCAGTGGGCTTGAGGAAAGCACAGACTGGGGTTTAAGCTACAGGGACGGGTCTTTCCGTATGGATTGACTGTGTTGGGACATGTGAATTCTGCAGGAGCCTGGATGCTGCTTCTGCACATCTGAGCTGCCCTCCCCCCGATAAAGACTCGCTGAGCCATGCAAGTGGCGTCCACTGGTCCTGAGGCTGTTACGGGGGCTTCACTGAGGGCAGAAGGGCCATATTCTGCCTTCAGCCATGGCAGCTGGCTAATGACATGAGCCTTTGGGGAAATAGGGCTTGGTTTCTGGGTTGCTTTCTAGTCCATGAGTGTTTGGAGATAGTATTTGCTTCCATGTGCAGGAAGCACCACACTGTACTTTACCATGGCTGGGTTGGTTAGATATGGGGTCAGGCTAATGAGCTCTGTAGGACTGAATGCCCTGGCTGCTTTGGATGGGAAGTGCTGGGAGGGCAAGTTGTGAGAAAAGCAGAGAAAAGATCAAATTGGGCAGGTGTTCCCAGCTCGACCCCAAAACCAAGCTACTCAGCATGACAGGCCTCTTGTGAAAAGGGTCATATGCTCAAGGGTAGGGCCTACGGTAATCTGTTCTATCCCACGTGGATTTCACCAAATGGCCAGCTGCTCCCCTGTGAGTGGCAAGGCTTCTGCTCATCTGAAACACCTTTGGGGGAGCTTGTGTGGGGGAAATTGCTTGCCCAGCTACCTTTGTCTCCTCTTTGCAGTGTCAGTAGTGCCAGCTGCACAGGTCCAAACACCAAGGTTTGGGCCTCCTAAAGCATAAGCTTTAAAAAAAATAATAAACCATATATTGTTTTTTCTTTGCTGTCTGGTTTCTGTGCCTTCATGCCGTGCTTGGGTTAGCTTTTCAGGCAAGTACAAGGACTAAAACCTTTCTTTGCAACTGAAAGCCAAGAGTCTTGCTTAACTCCACATCCCCGGGAGCTGGAACTGAAAAGCAGCGCATCAGGCTGCGAGAATGCAACTCTGGAGGCTTGAAAGCATTTTTCCTCGGCTGTCTCCTATGGGCAGCTGCCAACCCAGCCAGCTGGGTCTTGGTCCCAGCTCTGCCCTAAGCTCCCTGAATGTTCTCGGGTGAATCACTCTGTGCCTCAGTTTCCCCTGCTATAGAACTGGGATAATGATGTTGCTCCACTTCACATCACCCTGGGTCCCAACTCAGTGCAAATCCTTGTAAGTCAGAGTCTGTGTTGTTGGCAGTTCCTCCTCAAGAAGGAAGGCAGCAGCCACCATGTCATCGCCATGGGGCCGAGTCCCATAGCAGTGCCTGGCCCAACACTCAAGCTGTATTCACTTGTTAGCTATTTGTAGGCCTTTCAGTAGTGGGGGAGCAGGCTCTAGAGTTCCCCGGTCTAGTCCAGGTCCCGTAAGGGGTGACAGTAGTGTTGCCTTCTTCAGCTTGAGCCACAGCATCATCCTTCCACTGGGGGGAGGGGTGTGTGTGCGCACATGTGTATGTGCATGAGGACAGCATGGGCAGCACCCCACAAGCGTGGATTGGGTGCTCTCAGGGGCAAGCACAGCCAGCAGGAGTCAGGGTGGGATCTTAGGGTCCTTGAGGTGAGAGTACCCAGCCTAGCTCCTGGAGAGTGAGGAAGCACTAAGGGGGAGTGAACCCAGCTGGAGGCCTGGCTAAGCCCACAGGGAAAAGAGCAAGGGGATGAGAGTGCCATGAAGGCCTTTGATGGGAACAGCATCTACAAGGAAGGGCAGCAGAGCTGCTCCTGTAAGGGGCTGAAGTCACAGCTAATGTCTAGGATGGAGATTTGTTACCTGCAGTTCCCTGATTAGCTTTTAATTTACACAAAGTAACACATTTGTGGAGACTTCCTCCAAGTCTAGTTATGGAGTCCACACCTTTCTTTACAAGCACTTAACTAGCTTCAGGCAACGCACAATCAATGAACTCTAATGTAAAAAAAAAAGTCATCTTGATTGAAATGAAAGGGTCTTTGGAAAGCCCACTGGTAGCCCAAATACCTTAAAAACCTCTGAAGGCCCCCCTCCCATTAGGCTGTCAAGCAATTGGATCAGATTAATGGGAACTCAAGCCCTCATTCACATTAGATGGGTTTGTTCAAGGTTTTGATGGGCTGAGGGCCAGGTTTTCCTGCCAGGTGTGTGTGAACAAGAGCAGTTCAGCTGAGACACCAGCCTCTATTAATAGGGCTGGTGTGATTATTAGGCCCATTTGAAAATAACTGTGGGGAAAAGTAGTTGGAGAGAAAATGTTAACAGGTAGTTGGGAACTTAAAAAGCATCGTCTTAGGCAGTAAGTGAAAACCAAGCTTGCCAGAGGAGGGTGGAGGGTGGCTGAGAGCTTCTCAGCCCTTCAAATCTTGAACTGTTTTGATTTGTAGTCCCTGAAGTTCAAGCAGTGTTGGAGGGGAGTGTGCTTTGCTCGGCAGCCCACCACTCTGGTGGAGGCACCGGCTCCCCCAGCAGAGCCCTTCTCCAAGGGGGACTTCTCACACAGCTGCTCTAAAGGTTGGGCGTGAGAGGGCTGAGAGCAAGTCAAATGAAGCAACACTGGTGTGGATGAAGAAGTGTTAATGGTGAGGCCAACAGCAGCAGCTCTGAACCACCCCCGTTCACCTCCTTGCCCAGCCCCCCATAATGGTAGGGAGGCCTCTGCAAGCAGGGCTGGGGTGGAGCTCAAATGGCCCCTTGGAGGGACCTCCCAGGACAGCCAAAACACTGATTGTGTGCAAGACAAAGCAAAGGATGGTGTGCTTTCCTTGTGTCACTCTCCAGTTAGGGCTGCCTGTGATCATCACACAAAGCCTTTCACCGGTGAAATCTGAGACATCTGTGCTGCAAACTAGGTGGGAAGATGGCTGTAACCCCTACTAGGGACAGCCTAGGTCCTCAGGACCCAGAAAAATGGACTCAAGATGCATTGAAGGGAAAGCCCATAAGAGCATCCTTGTAGAAAGAGAGCAAGCAGACGGAGAGGGTTGGGGGGGAAGAGAACATAGCAGAGTGAAATAGTTTAGCTTTTAAACTGCTGCCCTCTGGTCAGGCATTTCCCAAAGCCAAGTGTGAAGGCACTTCCGCCTTAGCAAAGATTCATGGCACAGGGCAAGGAGCTGGCTTGCTCACAGATTGATGGAGCTCACATATTTGCCCAAGGGGGGAGGAGGGTCCATCTCACAAGTAGCATGCAGAGCCTTGTGGCCAGAATAGACCCACTTCTGTCCCCCAGGTCTGTGCAAGCCACCACTCGGCCCATCTCAGGCACGCAGCAATTATTATCCCAGGTAAGCCCTAAACCCCATCTGCATGCCATACCTGCACCTTCATCCATTTTTCCAAATGGATAGGTTATGACTGTCGTATTAAGTGAGCTCTACCGGTATAGCACTATCGGTACACTTACAGCAAAGTGGGGATGTACTACCTCCCCAATACAACCTTCATCTGGCTCTAACAAACCTGCCCAGTGGTGGATGGATCTGACTGGGTGGCAAACAACCCCTGACTGCCACAGTACCATCCAAGGCAAATACCGGTCCTGGAGACAAGACTAGAATAGAGACCCCTTCTGCAGCTGCTGTGATGTAGGGCTCATAATGACTAAGGTCTTCCTACTACCTTCTGCAGGAACTCAGCTACGGGAGCTAGGGAAACCCAGGCCAGCACAGAGCTACCAGCTTGAACCTGCTGCACTGCCAGGGGAAACTCACTGTACCTCCCAAAACAAGCTTCCCCTGTTTTTAGAAAGGGAAACGGTTCCACAATGAAGGTGTGCACAGGATTGAAGTGTCTTTACTACACCTCCATCAGCAGGCAGCCCCCACCACTGTTGGCAGGGCTCCCCAAAAGAAGGAAAAACTAAGGAAATTTCAGCTTCCTGGTAAACAGGATCAAGTGAAGTTGAGCCCTGCAGAGGGAAAAGGCAGGAGGAATGGAAAGAACCTGATTAAAGCAAGGAAGGCTCAGTATTTTGTCACAGCTCTGAGTGCACTCCCTTTGCAACATGACGAGTGCTGGTAGTAATGCAGTATCTGCCTGTAGTGGATGAAGTTCACTCTGGGCAACTGCAGGACATGGCGCTTCTGACCTCAGCAAAGCCCACCTGGCAGCCTCAGGCCCAGAGGCTACCACCCACGTGGCTCAGCCAGGTGGTAGCTGGAAATAGACTATGTACAGGTAGCATCTAGGGCTCTGCAGCAGTCACAGCTCTGAGCACAGCTAACCTGTGTGGGTGTCCTCCTCATTCTTCAGAGCCTGTTGACTCTGCTTCAGCTCAGGTCACTGTTCTCCAGAAGATACTCACCTTTTCACCCAGCTGGAGACAAGAACCTGAAACTCAGATTTATCCACCCAATTAGTTTCTCCCCTCTTGAAGGCACCATACCTAAATAAACCAGGCCTGAATAACCTCTGGCCAAGGAACAGTTTCTGGGCCAAGAAGACTACTGTAATCACAGATTTGCAAAAAGGTGAGTATCTGGGAGACTAATCTCAGGGCTTTTCCACATTAAAAAATGATCCAGTCAGAAAAATGATTTAAATAAAAATATATTTTCTGTAGGGGGAAAAAAAAGAAAAAAAAAAAGATTATGGTCTATTGTTGAGTGATTCTTAAGGGAATAATAACATCCCCCCCCCCCAAAATGTAACTCGATCAATCAAATGACAACCTCTACTAGAACTGTCCAATTCCAATTCAGATCCTAAAGAACTTTTAATTTAGCAGGACTTCATACTGACTTTTTGCTGTAAGTTTTCTGCAAAATGAAAAAGAGAGATCCAATCCTTTTCCTCAAACAGCTGTTTAGTTCTTTTCATTTCTCTTATGGTACAGAAAGGGAAAAAAAAAAAGACATCTGTTAGTGGTGTAAAATTTTTGCCACAAACATGAACTAGTGATTTCAAGTCAAGTGCAAACCCACAACAGAGATGTGCTTACTTAGTTTAAAATACAGTTTAGCATCACATGCTAAATTGCTCATCTTAAGTGAGTTATGAAGCCTCCACACACAGAGTTTGTACTGAAGCAATCAATCAGATATACTGCCAATAGTCTTAGTTACACCCATGCAAGTCTCACAAATAAGACTGAAAGAGCACAGCAACTGAACTAATCTCAAAATATCACAGCCAGAAATGGACTCTTAAGACCTAGATTCCTAAATAGATAGTTCAGTTGGAGTCTTTACTACAGAATTGTGAAACTCTGAAGCCCTCCTCCCCAAGATTGGCCTCAGCTAGCTACAGGGAGTTAAAAGCCCACCTATCTTGCCTCCACCAGGATTTTGCATCCAGACAGCCACCTTGAACACTTTTTACAGTCATAATTAAAATCCTTTTGAAGAACAGTTTGACTTAAGTTCAGGTAGTGCAACTAGAAGGAGACATCCTTTTCCCCAGGATGCAGACACCTTGCTTCCAAAGGAGGCTGGAGGGTCAGTTATAGGCTGGTGGGGAGTGCCTTAGGTTGAATGCCTTGCACCCACAGGGGCACTCCACTCACTTTTGTCAGGCCATCTATGGTCACACCCTTTGGGAGAGGTCTCTCTCTTTTGTAACTGCTAGGCCAAAAAAAAGGAGCCTTGAAGATAATTTTATTATTTAATTTTTTATTTTTTTTTAAACAGCTTGTCTTTTAAAAACCCTTTCCATTGACTAAATTCACTAACCCAGTGTAGATATAGCAGGAGTGGAGGGCTCAGTGGATTTCCCATGGTGATATTAGTTTACATTCTGCTCTCACTGGGAATGAGCAAAGGGTGACTAAGGAATAGTTGTAGCACCAGCTCTTCTTGTATTCTGTGAATGGGGCTGGGGAGCTGGAGGCAGGAAGGTGCCATATGCCTTAACTTCTAGAACTCAGCATGTTAAGATAAGAAACGGTACTGTTAAGCTCAGCAGACTTTCCATAAACTATTACAGCAACTGTGTCACTTCTCTACTCTGGATACAACTGGGTAGGTTCCAGTTTTGTAGCAGCTTCCTGAAAAAGGAGCCCATTTCTCCAAGAAGATATATATAAAAAGAACGAGTGAAGTTGGTTTGATTCATGACTAAGCAATATTTACCAGCATCTACATACATCAGCAACAAGTCAAAGTGGAGCCATTGAGATTGGGAAACATAATTATTTAATTGCACTTTATTTTTCCAAGAAATGCAATGCAAATCTTCGGGTCTTATCAAAGACATGGCATGTGTTAGTTAGTGCTGCTTCCACAGTGGGACAGTGTCTACAGACACCTGACTAAGACCACACTTAGATGCATTTAGGCCATCACAGTGACAGCCATACAAGGGAAGTCCTAAATTATGATCTGGCTCTAAACATTTCTTTTGTACATCAACATTGGACTTTCTTGCTGAGAGCAAGGTATTAACTTTGAGTTAAGTTATGTGCTAAACATTTATACTTTAGTACATTAAGTTTGTAAACCAGCCAGTCCTACAGTTTTAGAAGAGTTTGGCTACTAGTCACATTTCTATTCAATACAGCAATGAGAATTTATCACATTGCTATCAATCACATTTTGAACTACATAAATTACCTGCATTTTACAAAAAGTGTGTTTCTTGGGATGCTTCCAGGTCAAACTGACTCAAAGAAGTTGTGGGAAAAAATATCAAGTGATCACAGAACCTAATACCAGTGTAAAAAGAATTTCTATTCCATTTGTAAAATTTAAGAGAAAATGTGTTTTTATAAGCATTTGTTCTCTCCCCTACAGTATCTGAAACTCAAAATACTAAAGGAGGGGGTTAGTGCAGAAGAACCTGGAAGTGAAAGCATGTAGAAATAGGACAAGATTCAAAATTTCCCAGATAAGTAAAAAGACGAGTCATTTTTCATTCTTTGTGTTTCAATTAGATTTAAAAAGTCTGCTCCAATAACCCAAGGTATCTGGAGTGAACCAGGTTAAATTACACACCGTTATATCCTAACCATTAAACACTTAATTTATGCTACAATCCTGCCACCTGTAGCAGCAGAGAAAAAGGCACAGGAGACTGGCAACTGACTGCCCACAGTAACTCTCTCCTCCTGTCTAGACAGGGAGTCCATTAACATTATGGTAGCTGTATGGCTGCTGCTGAATTCCCAGTGCAACCCAGCAAAAGAACAGACTCCTCCGGTTCACCAGCATCACAGGCAGGACCCACACATGTGAATGGAGAAATTTTGCTATCACTTCTCTGTTCAGAGTGGTGACAGTTACCTTTGGTGAGGTTGTGAGGAAGGGCCAACAGCAAGGGGTTGTGTGGCTTAAGGGCTTCCTAGTACCATTTTGCAATGAGGATAAAAGGGGCAATTGTGGCAAAAGTGTGCCTCAACAGATCCAGCCACACCACTAACAAACCACAATGTGCAAGAGGTTAGCAGTCAACACTGGCCACAAAACTAATTTAATACTTCACAGAACTGGGAGAACAGAGGCCTGGTTTTGGTAAACAGAAGGCTTTTCTTCTGCCAGGTCTTTTGCTTGGGGATGGGAACAGATTAACGATGCTGCCCAAGCCTAATGGGATGAAAGATGATCCGTCTCAGGCTTTGCCTTCCGTTACTCAGCATGCTGCCCCACTATGTGGGGAACTGGGGATTACTCAGTTCATACCACTCTGGACACACAGGGACATGCCATAATCTTTCACTTGTCACTTATTTTAGTAGGGGAGCTGCAGAGGATTCAACTTAAAATGGTAAGCACATAAGAGGAGCCTTTGATAAAACATTTACTAGAAGTTACATCTCTGTTCTAGAGCGCTACTTTAGAGTACTCAGACCACAGCCTTTTAAAGCTAAATGGAGCTGTAACAGCGCACAGCCTGTGCTCAGCAGCACTCATTTGTGTTCTACCGTTCTGAATGTTCAACAGTTAAAGCTTGCATTCCTCTGACCCCTTGCTATTTTCAGAAAGGCATACACATGGTAGCTGTAGCTTGCAGTCAGGTTACAGAATCAGTATATTTTATTTCATGAGTTTTGAATTGGCATCTAACTGTTTGGTGAACATGTTTGTGAAGACCCAGTGGAAAGTGCCCGTGATCAAGGATTTAGGCTGACAGCCCATAGATCTCTTTGGAATATTTGTAGGTTTAATATCAATTTGGGGAGAGAAGCAGAGACTTTTCTGTCCTATTCTTAAACACCCTCTGCAGACTTTCTTTTCTGAACCTGTTTACAAAGTTCATACTTGTGTATAAAAAGGTTACAATAAACAAATCAATGGTTCATACCAATAGGACAGCAATATGAACATGCAGTAAGACTTGTTGGCTCTTTCAGCTAGCCTTGGCCTATGGATGAGCTCATCAGGCCAGAGATCAGATCCAAATGACCAGCAGTGCTAATACAGTCATTTGCTTATGGATCCTGTCTGCAACACAGAGTTTGTCTGGTCTATTCCCATCTCAAGCATAAGCAGCTGGTAAGTGCAACGTGTGCTCAAGAAGAGGCCATATGCCAAAAGGAGGTTCACAGACTACTCTCAAATCTTCCAGCTTTTCATCCCAACCAGTCCAGGTCATCATCGTCGTCATCATCATCATCCCCAAAGAGTGGGGTTGGGGGAGGGCACCCTTTCAAGCTCTGGAAGAGCAACCAGAAAGCAGTGTTAGGTTACTTCTTTTCAGCAGTTCCCAAAAGGGTCTAGTTTCCAGAAGGCTGTGTAAAGGAGTCACTGTAGACACTTTGGGAGGCAGCACCAAGAAACATCATAATTGACTGTCTTCCTCTACATGGCATGGTGGATCAGAGATGTTAGATCAGATGGGGAGGGGCTGAAATCCCAATAGAAAAGTAGAGGACCTTAACATCTCCTAAATCTTCCTTGTAGCAGAACCCCCTCAATGGAGTCAGTTATAGCACCAGAGTTTTGAACCTGGTGATCTTAATACTTTCTTGGTGACAAGCCAGCAAACAGGAGGCCGTGGGTTGCTACTTTTGTCTATGCAGCTAATCCTTTACACACCTGTCCACAGGTTCAAGTGTGGACAGTTCCCAGTTGAGTCCCAAACTCTGGTCTCAACACAATTAATTTGGATTAACAAATGCAAAGTGCATCAAAAGCAAAAATCTGAACTATAAAAAAAATGAAAAAGAAGAGAGAAAGGAATCCCTCATGCCTTGAAACTTCTTCCAAGAACAAGATGAATGGTTTCAATCATTTAAATGGTTACAGGAAACAAATCTAAATTCTTACCACTTCTTCCTCATCTTCCTCTTCAGGTGGAGCTCCAGGCTTTACTGATTTATGGGTTGCAGCTTTAAACAAGTCATTGTTGTCCTCAAAGAGGCTAGAAGAAGTTAAGTGATTAGAAGCAGCTAATTCTCAGGGTGGAACAGAAAGCCAAGATTGATTTGTTTGCACTTGAGAATAACTTCCAGACCCAGCACTCAGGCAACCTCAGCTCAAGTTGCATGGCCACTGATGTCTGAAAACTAATTGAGGCTATGGCAGTAATGTAAAAGGGTACCTAGGCAGCCATAAAGATCAGGTATCAGAGAACTTTACAACCACTAGCTATTCCGAAGTTGGCAAAGGAATCTACTGATTCAGCTAGAAGCAGTCTAGAAGTCATTCACAAAGGACCATGGTCATACTGGTTGCAGGGATGCACTAGAATTTAAGTCACTACCTTTTTTCAGTTTGTTCATTAGTGGTGGCGATAGTAAATTCTAGACAAGGCTGGACATTGGCAGCATTTTAATAACTATTGTCCAGATGTGTAAGGTCAAGCAATACTTAGATGGCTGGCCACTTTCTATAGCACAATGCCCTTACTGCTGGGGCAGCTGCACAAGCCACCAGCCAGTTGGTCCATTAACCCACCTATTTACATCTGCTGTGCATGAGCAAGAAGCCAAAAAAGTTACCACAACCTACCTGGAATCCTTTTGCTTGGGGCTGGATCCCTGCTCTTGGGATTCTGTAGTTTCCTGGTCAGTCTTAGCTGGACCTTTCTCTGCGGTACTGGGTATTAAGTCAGAAACACTGGAATCCTTTTCAGAGCTGGCTTTATTTGGACTTCCGAGACAACTCCCTTCCTCTTCGCTTTTCAGAGAAGAGGGCTCCAGCATGCTTACAGGCTCCTCTCCACTATGCTCTGTACTTGGTATTTTCAAACACTTAGCCATTTCCACTGTTTTTGGATTAGTTTCTATAACAGGGAGATCTGGAATTTCTACCTGAGCAGATGCTCCTCTTGTGGGACTGCCTTGGGAGGCTATCCCAGTGGGAGCACCTGCCTGCCTTTGCTCATCTGATACAGAGTTCACATTCCCCTCATTTGCAGGCTGTCCAGGAACCAGCAGCACTTGGTCAGGATTAGGTGCCTGAACCGATCTAGAGGAGGCTTGCTCTTTATGTGCCTCTAGGATCTTCTCTTCTGATGCTGCACCACTCTGGGTCCCCTGCCTTCCTTCAGGAGATCTGGGAGAGGCAGCAAGACCAGCTGACTCATGTGCATGGTCAGACATCATGCTGTGCGCTGCTGCTTCCTTCACCTCAGTTTTGCCCGTACTGCTCTGTGCTAGATCATGCTGGACAGGGCCTTCATGGTCTTCTTTTGCTTTCAGTGGACTTTCCTGCTTCCTCTCTTCTGTTCTAGGTTCCTCCTCTTCACTGTTGCTTTCTCGCCTCTCTTGTTGTCTGTTGAGCAGCTGGAGAGTTACAGTCTGGAGAATCAAGTGAAGCCAGCAAGGAAGTATTATTACTAGAAATAAATTATTGTGCATGAATATAACAGCTGCCATTTAATTGAAGAAAGGTAAATTTTTTGATGCTTTGCAATATGGATGAGGATCATCCAGCCAGGTGCACTAACCGGGACTTTCCTGTCATCTCTGATGAGTCCAGCATAATAATATCGCTACTTTTAGCAGCTGAGTTAGACAGCTGCCTTCTGCAACAGAGCATGGATTTTATCCTGCCCGACCTGGAGCACCCCTACAAGGCTATGGTTTTTAAGTGGAAATACGGAACCTAGACAGTTGTGACTTAGCAAGTATGACCTGGGTGAAGTAAAATTAAACTCAGGTCTTGGACATATGTTTACACCGTAGCAAACAAGGAGCAAGCCACACAACAAACACTTAGGTGCCTCAAACCCTGGGTAAACTTACCACAGGAACAATCTGTAGTAAAGATACACCAGCCTAATTAGGGGTGTATGCTTTCATCCCAGGGTAGCCACATGCTATAGGCAGAAGCTAGTATGTGCTCCCCTGCCATCTAGTGATGCGTTGCTATAATAACAGATACTGTAAGAAGGTGCTTTTGAAGAACTATTCAACTGTTGGGATGCCAATATCATTTTTGTCAGTGTAAGGGTAATATTAATTACCCTAGTGTAACTGTCTTGTCCAGTTTCTCATTTCCCCATTCAGCTACCAGACAATACCATCTCCCATTACATACCACAGGCTGGAAGAGCAAAGGCACTTGCTCCCCCTAACCATCTGTACTTCCAACTAAACCAGGGTGCACTTCAGGAAAGTGGGAGATACCCGACCTTCCCCTCTGCCTAGACAGGCTGTCAAAAGCCGAGTCAGGCAGATGTGTACCTGTCAAATTAGCTCACTGAAGAAAGGTTACTTTTCATCTCACAGCTGCTATCTTGTTTAGGACTGAGGTAGAACTCCCATAGGGTCAAAGGCTGTGTTTGAGCAGTCATCTGAGCTCCTTTAGCATCTGCAATTCCAACCCCCCAACCTTTATTTTTTGAAAGGGGTCACAACTCAGCAAGTCTTTGTCCAATCCCTTTTTCAATAATCCCAAATCTAGGTTGAGGGATGTAACAGCAGCAGCAACTTGCATGGAATCTGAACAGGGGCAAGAACTAACATATAGTGGAAACTATTTCAGTCTTTAACTGTTGGAGTTGTCATTCTTCAACAAAACAGTTGCCAAGAACTTGAGACTAATAATATGCAACCCTTGTCTGAGGGGACTTGAAAGTGACTTTAAAAAAAAAGTCATCCCCAGCAGATCCAAGAGGGAAAAGCAGGTATGCTACGACAAGGGGTTTTGGGGAGGGAATTCGGAATGTGCTGCTTTTTTTTTCCTATGATAGTCAGCAAAAAGTAGGACAGCAATTCAGTCCCACAAGCTGGGTGCCCCACCTCCAAAACACATTTTCACGTGGATTCAACTCCTCACATGATGGCTTGCTCTGTCACTTGGTACTTTTTACATGGCTTGTGCTCCATCTTTCTTAGCTTTATATAGATTTCAATCCTCTGCGCTTTTTAACCCACCTCCAATCTACTATCCTTTCAAAGCTCAATGAGGTTCTATTGAGAGCCTTGTCCTACATTCCCTAGCAAGAAGCCTATGGATTTCCCTGTCCTTCTGCTGTATCTCCTCCCACAATTGTAATTTCCCCTTCTGTCCTAGAAAGTGACTACACTTCACACTTATGGACCTAGGCTAAAAAGACTGGAGCTGTTTTGGCCACAGCCTCACTCTTGCATTAACAGTTCATAATTCATATCTGCTGTACCTTAATGGTGTTCATGACAACACCTAAAACAATTCTGCCACTGTAGGACTCCTCCAGCTCAAATTCACCTCGTAGAGACTGAAATACCCCATTCATGATCTTCTTTACCTGAGGAAGAAAGTGGAAAATCAGTACCATTTCTAACACAAGACAAAACTCAGGACCACAGGCTTCTCCTTATGCAAGAAGAATAAATCCAGTTTTGTTTCAAGAGAATGCACCTTTCATATCAAGTACTGCAGGTCTGGAAATTGGTTAAACACATGAAATGTCTCGGGGGTGTAGGATGTGGCATACCAAGCATGCATACCAGCCTCTGGCTCCTTTACTACTCATTCCATCCAAAAAGAGCACACACCAACTGCAGATATTTTTCTCAGCCTGACAAAGTTTTTAAACCTGAAAGCTTGCTAAGAAAATTTTTTCTAATTATCTGAGTTGGTCTAATAAAAGATATCAGATTTACCCAAAGAACCGTGTCTGAAACGCCTCAAGAATTTCAGCATGTATAATGGTTCAAGAAGAAAGGGGGATATAATTCCAAAGCCAGGATTCTCCCTCTTATTTAAGTTTTAATCTAGTATTGAGAGAGTAAAGCTTCATACCAAAAGTCCTATAAAGAAGGGAAGATTAGCAATACTCCACAAGATCTAGTCCTTCCTTTTGGTAGGTTTCCCACTCCTAGGTAAAACAAAATACTACAAGATTTTCAGTGGATAACCCTCCACCCACAGAGAATAGAGATCTTTTCTGAAGAAGTCACACTGGCTTGTCTAACTCACTTCTTCTATGAAGTCTGCAGGCTGAGGCCTGTCTTGATCTCTCTCAAGCTCCTGGATGCGCTCTTCATATTGAGCCTTCAGGGTGGCAACATGGGCCTGCAGGGCTGCATACTGCCAGGAAGAAAAGGAAGTTAGACCTGCTCTACAGCAGCATTTCTCAACCCATGGGTCATGACCCCCCAAAAATGAGTTGCAAGAATATATGAAAGCGTCAGGAACAAACTTTAAAAACAGATTCTCCTTCAAAGGAGAAAAACATGGGAAACTGTGGGTTTTCCCCTGTAGGCTGGCAGAGTTCCAGCCTGAAAGGGGAAGCCTGGGGCCCCCTCTACCCCACACACTCACCCCCTGCTGCACGGGCTGGGGAGGCAGTGGGTCTGGAGTGAGGGGCACTAGGTTGGGACTGGCCAATGTTTACAAATGGGTCCTGGTACAAAACAGGTTGAGAACCACTGCTCTAGAGGACCTCACATTTTGCTGCCATTGTAGTCCAGATCTGAACAGTGGGCAGAAAGATGGGTTAGCAGCTGCAGTACATTTACTGCCAGGTCAAATATCTTTACAATTAATGAGTTTTAAATAAAAGGGGTGTGCGCGTGTGCACACACAGGTGGATCCCATCATTTGGCCCATAAGAATTACTGGAAACAACATAAAGTTCCTCTTTCCTACCACTGCTGTGCCTGCTCCTTTAAGGACAGGTCCTGCTACTTGGAACTGCAAAAGGTTAACCTTCCTGTGCTCTCTTACCTTCTCACGGACAGGCCCCAATTGTTCCAATTGCTCCTGGAATTCAGAGAGTTTCTGCTCCTCAGATTCTCTTGAGTGTTTTAGAGCAAGGAGCTGAAATAAATCAAAACCAGTTAAGTTTGTCATCCCCTTTCCATGTTTAAGCCAGTCCCAGACCTTTCCCCACTTCAGAAGAATGAGTAGCGGTCAGCACAATAGTCCAAGGAATAGCTACGGCATTTATTTTACTAGCTAACTTTGGTCTGAAGTTGGCATGTCCCCTTCACTGTGCAGAAAGCCTGCTAGTTTGATGACAACCCTCTACCTAAAAGCCCAACCAAACTGGTGCAAGAGGAGCCAAGTCTACAGAAATTCTGCAGCCACAGACAACTGCAACTCTTCTGAGGAGTAGGAAATTGAAAGAATGAAGCACCCAGAGGTGGTAAGAGATTGTCTGTTTCATGATTCCCTAAAACACCAATCACAGCAACAGCACTAAGGAATGTGGTGGAGCAAGGAGTGTATGTACCAGCTGTTTTTCTTCTTGCTGTGTTTCATTAGTAAGGGATGAAAGTTTACCTTCTCTTCCAGCTGGATGACCTTCTGCTGTTGAGAGTCTCTCTGTTCACACACCTCTCGATATTGTCGTAAGTGCTGCTCCTTAGCAGAGGCCAGCATGCGCTCACACTTGGCTTCCCACTGGGATTCCAGCTCCGTCTGGACAAGTGACAACTGCCCATGGAGGGAGAGACACTTGATGCTTACAGGCACACACAAAAGCAGAGGATATTGTGGGATGGGAAAACCCTTGCATTTGTGTCTATCATTCCAGAGTTGGTAGTTCAAATCCTGCAGTATTTCCCCCTACCCACTTCCCTATGCAAAGCACAGTTTCAGCATCCATGTTCTCCACGGCTGTTCTGCATATCTGGCTCACATCTCAGCCCCTGGTCTCCCCATTTCCTGTGGCTATGTGAAGGAGCCCCACACACTTTTACCTCCACCAAGAGGTAGACTACTGGTCAACTATCTTTTTTATTTCCCACTGACTTTTTAAATGGACCACCAATTTTCACTGCTCCCCTGGCTGTGGTAAAGATGGGAGACTCCTCTTAGCTTACTTCCAGAAGCATAAGTATTCTTTGATCAGTGTCACTTGGTCTGTCAGGCCAAGCAGAGGAAGTTTTGCTTCCATGAGAACATAGGTTGCTTCCATTTTCCTACAGCCACACAAGAACCTGCTGCAGATCACAACCTACTGGTTGTAGTCAAATGCCTTCTTTTATGACTGCCTGGGTCACTTTTTTTATTGGACTCAACAGGAATACTCCTAGAGCTGAAGGCAGAGCCCACAGACTAACAACATAGTTTAATGGATATGCAAAGGGGAGGCATTGGATACTATGTGATAGGTTATATTAGCCTCATTAAAAGTAAAACAAGAAGTGATTTATTTTACCCACTGAGTAAACGAAGTGTTCTTGTTAATTTCTTATCTAGAGTCAACTGAGCTTGAGTTACAAGTCATGTAAACCTATCTGCTAGAGAGTACCTCCTCACCTGCTCTGCTGCTGCTTGGTCAGTTGATGTCCGAGCCTTTTTCAGGAGCTGCCGAAGCTTGTCCAGTTCTTCCTGGTAGGATCTACGGATCTCATCCATCTCTTCCTCTGCTTGGCCTCTCTCCAGGAGGGATTTCTTTTTCCTCTCTGCAAGGTTCTGGAGCATATAGCATGGTATGTAAAGCAACCTGTTCTCTCCTTGGGTTCTGTACTTGCTACAGTGGGGGCTCTCCATCAATGCAAATAAAATCTAGATATTAACTATCTTGTTGCTTAACTATTATATACTACCATTAATATATTAGGTGCTTTAAAACCATGGAGACCTGTTCTCTAATCCAACATTCCATGCGATAGTTGGCAGGTGGAGTTGCCAGGTTACAATTCACCCCATCTCAAATGTCTGCATGCAAGAACACTGGGTTGCTTTCCAGCAGCCATATGGAATACTGCATCACCTCCGATAGGCTGGTACCTGGGACATACCTTTTCCAAATTCTCCTTTTCTGCTTTCAGGTCTGCTAGTTCTTCCTCCAGCACTGTAACTTTCACCTCCAGCTGCCTACGGCTCTGCCTCTCTGCCTTGAATTTAGTCTGAGTGTCTTCAGAAATTTCTTGCAGTTCTGCAAAAAACACAATCTATTTTGGTTTCAGCACTATATTTCAAGCTTAATACATCTGAGGAAAAAGCTTACAGCATACAGCCAGATTAGAAAACAAAAGGATTTAGTGGCTGCAGAGGGAAAACAGAACCTGCTAAACCTCTTGTATGGGGGTAACCCCAATTTCTTTAAGTGGGATTATTGGATCTCCATATTATTTTCAAATCTAAAACCTTCTCACCACCAGTGAATGCACCAACACAATTACAAAGGTTTAGTCATGTCTCAACAAGGGTCAGAAAGCATGAATTCTCCACACATTCTTTTCCTGGGCTCGCTTCTTGGGCTAGCTTCTCAGAATTTACTGACCACCTTGCCATAGATGGCTTGTATATAGAGTCAAGCTTATATTTTACTGAGACTCCCAAGAGGCTTAGCTATCTTTGTGTGGCATTCCTTGGGCCTGAACCTAAGAAAAAAAAAAGAGCCAGATAGCTACCCCAGAAAGAGTTAAACATGTAGAGCTCACACAAAGGGAATAGCAGGAGAAAAAGAAATGCAGCTCAAATGAAACCATGCACACTGCAGTTCAGTGCTCCTTGCCCCAAAGGAGGGGGTGAGGGTGAATAAACTGAACACAAATTTTCTAGAGGTGGTCAACTCCTTTCTGAGCCCACTGCCCTCATATAATTTCAACTTCAATAGTCTTTCAATTAGAAAGGGGGCACTCTCTTACAAGTTTTCTTCATGGTACATTTCTAGGTCTTTCATGGAAGTGCTTGAGTACCCTGAATTCAGATGGTATGCACCCTTTAGCTGTGCAGATATTACAAAGTGCATTAGCTTGTTTACAGCAGTATTTGTAAAGTAAAAGTATAACTCTTCAGCTAGGATGGAGAGAAAGTGTTCAAACTGGCCAAGTTAAATGACCCAGAAAAAACAGATTTAGTCTCTGTGATTAGCTACTTAGTGACTGTTAAATAAAATTACCATGTGACCCAAACGTGTATCTGTGTACAAAGGACTACAATCTGATGCAATTTACTACAGAAGAACCAAACAAGTTGCCAAACAGATTCATCTGGACTTGGATAGCTGCTGCCCTATAATTAGCCCCTTGCTGGTTAACACAAGGGGCATGGGTATTCTCCAATAATCTGAGCAAGGCTCCCAACCTGTGGAAATCAGGTTGTTTCCCAATTTATACGAAGATCACCAGTAGCAATTTAAAAATATTTTCTAAGCATCATAAACATGAAAAAACTCAAGCATGTGATTTATTAAAATATCCTGATGCTGTAAAAATATTTGGGCACTGAATAAGAATGAGCAATGCCTCGTGGAGTTAAGTGGAAGACACATGGGAGCTAGCTGTTTTAAGGAGAAGTTTCTGGCCTAGAAAGGGTGGTTCAGGACTTGCTCAAAGCTACTCTAATCCTGCCACCTTGCTGCCAGAACAAGACTTGAACACTGGCTTGTGCACCTCTATTTTTTCATTGCCAGTTTTCAAATGTACTTTCTGTCAGGGAGCCTACCAAAGCCAAAGCAATCAGAAGTCACCCTAAGGGCTAACGAGGACAGGAGGGGGTGTGCATCTAACTCCCAAATGCTGCCAAGAATTAACGTTTCAGCTAAATACAATACATAAAGCCAGAACATTGTGTGTAGTTCTAGGATGGAACACTACCAATCCCTGAAGTATATCAAGTCCTTTGAGATAAGTGGTATATAAAGTTCAAGTTGTCTTTGTTGAAGTGCAGTCACTTGACCAACTTTCTGGTCTTCAGTAGTCTTTGGGAGAGCCCATCACTCAATGGATAAAACTTAAAAATCAAGCCCTGTGCCTTTTTGGTGTACCTATTTAAATCTGTCTTAGCTCTGAAACCAAGAGTTTACATCTGGTAGGCTGAATGTTGCGTAAGCCGGTACCCTTTGAGGCCACCCTAATGAGTCCATGGACTGGCACCCAGCAGGAAGGCTAAGAACCGATTTGCCCATACAGCGAGAACTCTGTCTCTCAGCTTGGAACCAAAGGAGCCAAATGGGGAGCTATGTCATAGTAAACGCCTGGTCATATTTAGCAATGAAACCCACAGCCACTAAACTAGCTATCGGTCACCCATCACCCACACAGTTGACCCTCAAGCAGAAAACAAGGCTGTTACCTAAGCAATAGAACCAACCTCCCCAAGTCCTTACCAGCTAGCTGTGCTTGCAGTTTGTTGAGCTGCACCTCATGTCTCTCTGCTTCCTGCAGGGCTGAGGTCAGCTGGCTACGCAGATCCATTTCCTTCTTCTGGTGAGCTGTCAGTTCCAACTGCAGACGGGAGACCTGTGCTGTAGCAGCAGCCAACTCCTCTGCAATTTTCACCTGTAGCACAGAACCAGGGAGGGAAGCAAAGAAAAGAGCATATTAAGTATGTGGAGTGCCTTTAGTAGTGTCTGAGAAGTTTGCTCATAGTGGACAGCTAATAAGGTGCATGGGCCCACATTCATGCCTAGTTTGCATGAACTAGGTGGCAGGACCGCATCTCCATTAGAGATGGAACGTTCACCAAATTATAGGCTCAATAATGAAATGTTGCACATTGATCCAATGTCCACAAGCATCTCCATACTAGCATTAGAAAAGACCTTGTGCCATCCTTTAGAACTTTGTAGACCCTATTTGAACACAGCTTCCCTGTTTGTAGAGGATTCCCTATCTTAAGAGGGCTACCCAAAGCTGGCAAAGCCTCATCATCAAATCAGGTCAAGAGAAATCACTTTGGGAAGTTATTTTCCATAGAAAGTTTACATTCACACACTACTGAGGTACTTTCTCCCAGGTGATTGCTTTTCAGGCTTGCTGCTGGTCAGTATCAGCTAAAAATGTGACTGCTCACATTAAACCTATGAAAAATAGCCCCTTTTGCCTAGGTATACACAGTTTCCTAGAGGACACAGATTAGGCGCCAGGGTAGTAAGCTTACAACTTCGCAGTTCAGTCTATTCTAAAAAAAACACCTGCCCTTCCTGGTTTATTACAAAGGTGAAAGAGGAGAGATGAGGCTCCCATGGAGATAAAACTGTTTGGGATGGGCAGTTATCAGACAGATTATTTTGCTTAGAGATAACTTTTTTCTTCTACAACCAGTCCTTGTAACATTAACGCTGAATGCATGCTTCACTTCCCTGTGGACAGTACACCATGCGAAGATACTCCTTGCACAGTGCCTGCATTATTGCATGCCCCTGACAGATTACTGTCAAGTGCTTACATTTGGATGCTAGCCAAGACAGTGACTCACAGAAAAAGATAGATGCTAGTAAGGTTGTTAAAGAACTTGTTAAATCACACATTAAATGGGTTCGGATCAAGAGATGAGAGAGATTAATTCCAGCTCCAACTCTTGTGAAGCAGGGCCAAAGTTCATAAAGGATATACTGCAGAGATAGACTGCCTGCCTCCAGAAGCCTTACTTATAGTAGGCCCCTATGTTATTCTCTTCAGTGCAGGGACAGTACCTTTTGGCAGGGGAAGAAATGGGAGTTAAATCCTTTTAGCCATTTGAATGGTGAAAGGATGGAGACTGGCTCATTTGGGGAGCTTAAATACAACAGCCCAAAGGATTTTTCAAGAAACTTTTCAAAATAGGAAAGTTTCACAGAAATAAGCCTGCTTTCTGTAAGTTGGTAAGGGCAGCCTTTTTTCTTGATATTTAGTTTCACATGACAAATTTAACCACATACAGTGATGTTCTATTTAACATACAATTAAATTCTCAGTGCAGTGAATTCAACTTTGCCCATATAGGCTTATTTCTACCCTTAGGGACTGAGTTTTGCTTTTCCTTATTACATGAACACACATTCTGCCACTTGGGGGTGGAAATTATTTTGACTGCTACATAACCAAGATGCATCTTAGAAATCCTCAGAAGTAAAGAATCACAGTAATGCCACTCTAAAGTACAAAACTGTCTTCCAGGTCTAAAGCAGAAATTCAAGAAAAGCAATTCTATGAGATACCTATGAGTAACTATCTAGCCCACAAGAGAGCTGGGCTAAAACTGCTTGGGACACAAATGACCTGTAGACTATGGGAAGGAAACCCCAATCATCTAGACAGTCAGTGGACACTCTGCCTCACCTGGTCCCAGCCCCGATCCACTGGCAGCATGTGCTGGGAAGAGAAAGCAGTGAGTGGAAACAAGAAGGGTTGAGAACACAAAATAGAATGGCAAAAGCATTAATCACTATTAGAACAGCTAAGTAGTGCATTATAGGAACCCATGATGTTACAGGAGAAGCATTTAATTCATTTCCTGCAAGCTACAAAAGCCTGAAGACAAAACAATAGTGAAGCCATTTTCAAAAAGCAAGACACTAAGCCCTTTCCAATGCAGCTCTATTTCATGCAATACGGTCCAATGAAATCAGCAGACTGGAAGCCAATAATGCCCACACTGTCTACTGTCATTGTTATCACTACACTATTATGATAAGAAGGAATATCACCAACAATGAAGCATGGTAAGGTTTAATTAAAAGCTATGACATGCTCAGTAGGGCCAGGTAGAACTGTATTACTCAAGAAGTTACACATATACTGCTCCTCAGTGACTCTGTGCAGAGACCTGGGTCATACCAGAATAGAGGGGCCTATTACCAATTTATATACAAAGAGAGCAGAGAATCTGTGTGTTCTTCTACAATTCTCTCCTCTAGTCCTATTATTAAAACCTTCTCTTGGAAATCTTTCTCCATTGCAAAAACTGAGATAGTGTACCACAGCAAACCAAAGATAGAAGAATACAAAAAAGGGAAGGGAAGCCAGAGCTTCCACCAATACAGCTGGCTAGTCCTTGAAATCAGGGAGCTCATCCAGTGCAAATCACGAGTCCACTAGGAGGTGCTGATCATCAGTTACTGCATCAGGCAGAGCTGCAATGAAGGCGAGACCAAGGACGGATCCCCTGAAGAAGGTCTCTAACTTTATAAAAAAAAAGTAACTGATGACCTCAGTCTGTGAATGGTACCTGGTTGGAGCATCTTTCTGATTCTGTATGCTTTATTAGTTCTTGTTTGACCTGGTCTGTTGCTTGAGAAACCATCCCAGGGAAGCACCCTTTAAGCTTCAGGTAAAAATTTATCATAGCTTAAAAACAACTATGGTATCCACCTCTTACGAATGCTCCAAGTCATTGTTAGAGGCAGGAGGGAAATGCATTATTATTAAGCTTCATGTTTGGGAGTGCACATCAAGGGAGTGCAAACAGAGTTAGTTTGGTATAATTTTAAATTAAAAAATTTAAGTAGAAAAGATCATGAGATCACTCTCCACACACACAGCTCTCCAAAAGTAGTGTACCAGAATGAGCTAGGACCTTACATCTGCTTCTTTATAGGTCAGAAAAAGAACACAGGTTCATTTATCTGGCTTTGAAGTTCTTAATGGTCTTTTCTATGCCACTGCTATTAGAAGTGATTGATATTTACCTTCTACAAAGATACTACTATTTCTCCATTACATTTCAGTAGCTGCTATTAAGATCTCTCAAGGGTAAACCATTCTGCTGACACAGACTAGATTACATGAATGCTTAGCCAAACTCAAGCTTTTTAAGTAGAAAGCAGCTTCTCAAGTAATCGCAGTACAATGAAGTAGTCAGCATGCACTGTGAAGTAGTCAAGGCCCTGCTAATGTAAAGCACCTTTTACCCCAATTTAAAAGAGTTCCTAAACTATGACAGCATTAAGCCCTACAAAAAAAGAAATGCAAATGATGTAGTAATGGGGTCCCTATATACAGGATTACAGCAAACCTAATGGTAACAGGTTTTTTTTCTTTAATTTGCTCTCCTAAACGCACTTCTGATTTTCTGCTGATTACGTCAGGGATCATCTGCTACTTGTGCACCAGATGTACTTGAAAGCCCTCTTTACAGCCACAGTCAAAGTTCTACACTTCTGCTCACTGCCTGGCTAGTTTTACCTTCTCCTGTTCTGCATGCAACACTCTTGCCTGTGTGTTCTCATTTGTTGTTTGCAGTGAGTTGTTTCTTTTCTCCATCAGCAGGTTGCTCTGTTCAACACACCTGAAAGAGAAGGCGAAATGAGTGCCATGAGCACATACACAAAAAGAGGATTTGAAATGAAAGCCCCTGACACAGAAAAGATGATAGTCTTTATTACAAAGCCTCCCCCTCAAAGGAGTACGTTCCAGAATAATTTTGTGTTCCAGTATTCTCTCCTGCCCAGGGCAGGGGGTCGGACTTGATGATCTACTTAGGTCCCTTCCAACCCTACATCTATGAAATGTCTTAAATACAAATGCATCTGGACTTTGGAAGGAGTATGATGAATCTGTAGTTAGGGATGGATGAGCTCAATTAGGACATCTGCTCCATGGTTCCCCATTGCAGCAGTGCTCCTGAAGCACAATTAGATGTTTGACAGCCCGAGCAATAAAGCTTTCACTACCTTCCTTGGGAGACTAATCTTCTCTGAAGGCCCTTAATGGGATTTGCATGAACACTGATAGTACCTACTCCAGTCGAGTGGAAGAGGTTACAGAAGGATGGACAAGAGCATTATATACTGGAGGACCTTCCTTTCAGTTAAGTCAACAGCAGATGTGCCATTCAGCAACCAGATCTTTAGGTCTGAGGTCTACAGCTAGGGGTCTACTGAAGTCGAAGCAGCTGCCCATTGACTTGCCGCAAGGGGGCATCTGGCACACAGCCCACTCCCCATCTCCTCCCAGCAGGCTGCACAGCTGGGCAGCGACCACAAAGGCTGCTGGCTTCCTAGAGGGAGCCAGCATTTTAATTTTCAGTGAGTTTTCTTTTCTCCTCCCCCACGGAGCCAACCAAAAGCACAATTTCGATAGGTCCACCTATAGTGGACGATAGCCATATCTTTCCTACAGCTCACCTCTGATTCCGTGCAATCAGTTCACTGATCTTCTCGTTCTGCTCCTCAATCCGGTTGCTCTTCTCAAATATCTCCTGCTTCAACCTCTCATTTTCCTAAAAATGCAACAGTGTTGAAAGCACCATTTTATTTGGAATATCCTAGAGAATGCTGCCTATAGCTGGCTTCTTCGTTATCAGAATGAATTAGAAATAACGGCTGTTTGGAAGAGCTGGCAAGGTTAGCCTAGAACAAAAACTACCCTCACCTGAATGATGCGCTGGATATTGCTCATGATCATGGAAGTTTCCATAGTAACTGAGGAAATGCTGGGCAGTAGCAAATTGTTGCCAGTGTTTTGTTTCTGGAACTCCTCCACCTGTGGATAAGTCATTAAAACCATACTTCAGTGGAGTATTTAGCAGTGGAATAGTCAGATGTCTCTACACAAGGAACCATTTCAGCTAACTAATTGGTTCCACACAATGACTTGGAGCGACCATAGAATATGCATGAAGAGCTGGACTGCAAAGCACTATACGAAGGTTAAGAAAAGAGCTCTTTCTCCACAAATTATCCTGAAATAACATACCTTTTTATAGCAGTCCAATCATTCTGAAGTAGTTAGCTATAATGGTGGAATTTTCATTAAGTTACCATATCATTTACAAGCCAAATGCAGCACCTTAAAACTCTTCAACAGAGGATTTCTGAGACAATGCTGCTTGCACTCCCACCAAGCACAGTCTCTCTCCTTTACATCAGGTCTCTTTACCTTGGCAGCTAGATGATCCATTTTATCAGCTACTTTGCTAACAGCCATTCGGATTTCAGTGTTTTGCTGTCGAGCTTCTGTCATTAAGAAGGAAGTAATGTCTCCAGATGCTAGAATGGAAAGGGGAGAGATTATCAGTTAAGGGTGGCAAAAAAACTACCACACACAAGCAGAAGCATCAGCAAGGATCAGCAGTTCAAAAGCCAGAGATTAAGGTAATTGGGAAGGTAGAAGGTATGCTAATTGCTTTGAGTGGCAGAGGTCTGGTCTATAGCTGCAAGAATCTAATGGGCTCAATTACACAGAAAGGAAAAATCCCATTTGGTTACATCTTTAACATCTATAGACCAGGACGGTAGTTACATTTCAGCCACTGCAAGATAACCAAGGCAGTAAAGTAATTTTAAATTATACTGAAGGCCAGCTAGCCATGTATGCACTTTGGAATAAGCCTAAGAAGTTTTTCTGCACTTATTCCAGTTTCTTTTGCTAGACTTCTTCAGGGTTTGGGCGAAAACGTACACTCTCAGGAACATGCTCTGACATTAAAAAGAAAATAGTATAAAGTAGCATAAAGTAAGTACTCTAGACAGGACAGCTATATGGCTGCTTCAAATCTTGTGCAGATACTCACTAGAAAACTGTTTGCAACATACCAGCGTAGGCATTAGTTTTCATATAGTGCAGGCATATTTTCTTGGACTTACCTTGGAAAGGTGCTGGATACATCTGTCCTACAGGCTGGAGTTGAGAAGCAGCAGCAGCAGTTTGCTGATAGGCAAATGGCATCATTCCTGCATATGGCTAAGGGAAATCAAGAGTGAACAGATGTCACTTGACATTGTCTCTCTCAAGGAGTTTCATGCACTTATTTCTCATGTCAAGCAAAATGGGAAGGACAGAAAAGCTCACTGCAGAGGGCAGAGTCTTGGGAGCTATCTTGAATAACTGTGGCTGCTAAGGGAAAAAGAGTGTCAAGTCCACCCTCTTCTTCCATCTTATTTAGTTCTGAACAATACAACATGCAGAAGCCATATGTCACAGGAAAAAGTTAAATGATCTGAACAATTTGGTGTCAAATTCTGTTAACTCTGTATTTATTTTTTATTCCTGGTTATCAGGAATTGACCTTTTCATTCATTTGAAGAATACTCCTAGAGGGAGGCTTATGTGTACATGAGAACCGTGCAGAGTCCTCCTCATAGGAAGGTGTACCAGGGGCCTTGTCTAGCCTAGTGCATAGTCTAGAACAGGAGTGGGCAATTATTTTGGGCAGAGGGCCGCTTACTGAGTTTTGGCAAGCTATCGAGGGCCACATGGACTGGCAGCCCAGGGCAGATAAATATTAATTTTCTAAATTTTTTAGGGGCCCTGTGGGCCGGATAGAATGGCTTGGCAGGCCACATCCAGCCCCCGGGCCACATTTTGCCCACCCATGGTCTAGAAGCAGGGGCAGGTAAAGTTTAGCCCGTGGGCTGGATCTGGCTGACAGTGGACTCCAATTCCCAGCAGCCCCTGCCCGCATGGCTGGGGCAGGCCTCCATGGA
>NW_005842042.1:528930-530692 GCF_000455745.1 Alligator sinensis | reverse complement strand
GCCACAGCTGTGCTGTGACAGCATGAAGCTGGGGTTGCCATGGAGACTGGCCCCAGCCATAGAATCATAGAAGTAGGGTCGGAAGGGACCTTGCAGATCTTCAAGTCCGACCCCCTGCCTGGGCAGGAGGGGAAATGGGCTCATGCTGGCAGGGCATGTGGCAGGGCAGGGCAGGGCAGGTGGCTGCTCCAGAGCTGCTGGGATCTTGCAGTGGGGACAAGTTGGTTGGGGCCAGGGCAGAGCTGTGATCTGCAGTCTGCATGCTCTGGGCAGGGGTGCGCAGGCAGTGGATTGCAGCTCTGCCCTGGCTCCTTGCAGTAGTAACAATATGGTCTCGAGCTGGGGCAGAGCCATGATCCACTGCCTGCATGCCCCTGCCTGGAGTATGCAGACTGCTGATCATGGCTCTACCCTGACCCAGCTGCCCCCACCGCAAGATCCCACCAGTTCCAGAGCAGCCCCCTACCTTGTCCTGCTAGTGCAGCTGGGGCTGGTCTCTATGGCAATCCCAGTCTTGCTATCACAGCGCAGCTGTGGCTGAGGTCTCCATGGAGGCCAGCCCCAGCCATGCAGGCAGGGGCTGCTGTGAAATGGAGTCCAGTTGCTGGCTGGATCCACTATTATGCCCACCCCAGGTTTAGAGACTGAAGTGTGTGCATTAAATCAAAACTCAATGTAAGCGATGCACATTTAGTACACAGCACTTTCAGTCTGGTGGTATCCCATCAGTTTCAAAGCTTTTAACAGTAGTCTTTGACAATACCTTCCCCTTCATCATTTTTGGCATTACTTATTATGCAGCTAACGGAAGCACTGTTACATTAAGGAGACAGTAGAGCTGAAAGATTCTATGCACTTCATCAGTTTATGCATTTAACCAATGTAGAGAGAACTGATGCTTGTCACAATGTAAGCAATAGATAAAAACTAACCAACACACACCAACTGCTGAAACTTCCTTAGCCTGACGAAGGGTTTTTGAACCCGAAAGCTTGCTTAATAAATATTCTCCAACTATTTGGGTTGGTCTAATAAAAGATATCAAATTCACCCAAGGAACCTTGTCTGCCTATAGATAAAAACTGGCACTGGGATTGTATTATGCCAGTGCTGCTCAACCATCTTGGCTGGCAGGCCAGATGGGCAACATCTAGTCCACCAGCAGGCTGGAGCTGGCTGGTGGTCCCGAATTGGCACAGGGAAATTGCAGCAAATCCCCATGTGGCCTTGCAGAAGGGAAAGGGTAGGGGGAGGGTGTGGCTCAGCCCCACAGGGAAAAGAGGCATGGCCTAGTCCCAACCCAGCCCCATGGTGGGGAGGGGGCATAGTCTGGCCCCAACCTGTTACATGGGACTTGGAGTTTGGGAATTTGGTAGTGGAGGGAGGGTGGCTGTATTTACAGCCACTGTTCCCCTTCTGCCAAATTTCTTGCTCTGTAGGGAGCCCTGCAGGCTGGATACCTATGGCTCTGCAGGCTGCATTTGGCGTGTGGACCATAGGTTGAGCACCCCTGTATTTGCAATTAAATTCATATTATGCACTTGGTTAATATGCATATAAGTGAAACACTGGGTAATCAGGATTTAGACGTGGCTCTTTTACTGTCCTTTTGTGCACAGGTTCTTAGAAGTTTTGCAGCTGCCACTACACTAATTACGAAGAAATCCTTTTGTTGGTAATTGCTTTAGTTACTAGTGCTAACTTCCACAGAGAATGGGAACATTAAATGTGAATAAAAACATCAAGGTAAGCCACCTCAGGC
>NW_005842042.1:498704-528899 GCF_000455745.1 Alligator sinensis | reverse complement strand
AGCAGGACAAGACTCACATTCTTATCCTTCATTATAGTTGTGGAGTTCTTGCTCCCAGAAGTGAATAGCATATAGCTGTGGCAAGCGCTGCCACTAGAGGTACTAGTGGTCTTCACAAAGTTGACTTCAGTACCTGAAAGCTCTGTACATTTCCAGGGACAGCTGGATGGGAATGGAAGGTGGCAGGCATTAAGGCAGCCGAAGGTGCTTGAAGGCCAGCGACAGCTGGCTGAAGTACTGAAAAGAAACAAGATATTCAGCTTAGTATGCCACTCTGATACCAACAGGTTACTTTAGCTGCCCAAGTAACATAAAGCATGTAGTGGTCCCATACACTGAAGTCAATTATAGTCACTAGGCAGACCAAGAATAATCCAAGCTGTCAACTCTCCTGTCTAAAAGAAACCCAGGTGAGAAATACTCAAAGACCACAATCATCACAAAGTTCACTGCAATGTTGCCCTGAAGTTGAGTTCACAAGAGTGGTGGTACTTTTAACCCAAGTTGCCAGCTTAAGGAGGAGAAAGGTTTAGACTCATGCTTAAGTGCACATAGCTAGCTAGCAGACTATCATTGTGCCATAAGGATGCAGAGAGACTCCACTTGAGTGTTGCTTCCTTGTCTGTCCTTTTTGGGCACAAATCTGTTTCCAGGAGCACAAAGCAACAAAGGATGTATCCCCAGCATCTCAGTGACAGCACAAATGCATGTGGTACCTGTACATACATGGCACCTCAAGTGCTACTTTGCAGCATGACTACACTTTCTCCAGTCTTGAGTAGTAACAGGAAGGATGACCACTTGTATGACTTCATTATGAAGACACACCTCTAGGAGTTCAGTCTTTTATTACAAGAACTGGTCTCTTGAGCCAAAAGATGAGAGTAAGACAGGCTCATTAGGAATTGCAAAACCCCCATTCAGGCAGCAGGTGCTTAATAATAGGTCTATTCAGAAGTACAGTTTCCATTACTCATGCCCAAGCAGGAGAAACATGTTACCTTGTGGTGTGATTGGAGGCAGTACTGCATGAGCTGGCTGTGAAGACTGTCTCATGGGGGATGAAGCCACTGGCTGTGCTATTCCTCTCAGTGTATTTGGGTCCTAAAACATTTCCAGACTGTCAGTCAATTTCTGAGCTAGCAACTAAGCCAAGAGTTTGGATGCAAAATCATTCAACATCAGACATCAACATAATGACCCCATTTAAACCCAGAAAATTTAAGCTAGTTAAGAATGCTAGAAGCATCATATAGAACTGAGCTTCAAAGTTCCCATCACATACAATGTGTCCCAAACCTTAACAAAGGCAGACAGAGTTGCAGCTCTCACACAGGTTATTTTCAAACTATACATTAGGAAGAATGACTGACTACTAATTCACCTCTATTTCTGAGTCACTGGAGTCTAGCTGGGCACCGGCTGTCCCAGCAAGGAAAGGTAGCATAGGCTGTCCCATTTTAGCCATCCGAGAGATTAGTTTCGCTTTTGCTACATCAGGATTCTAGAAGAGAGATTTGCAATTAGTTTTACTCAGTACTTTCTCTCAGGCTTGTATTGCTCTCCTGACACTAACCCTGACTACTGTGGCTCTATAAGGGCCATCATTCACAGATAGGCTTGCTAACCTAGTGAGGAGGGCTTTAAACTAGGTTTGCCAGGGGAATGGAGACCAAAGCCCTGAGGTAAGTGGGGAAGTGGGTGACCTGGAGGAAGAGCAAGCAGGAGGCAGCAACAGGAGAGGTGTTCTCATTCTTCCTGAGAAGTTAGGGCAATCGACTAGTTGCTTTACTTGATTTAGGTGCCTGTAAACAAATGTATGGAGCCTGGGAAATGAGCAGGAAGAATTGGAAGTCCTTGCACAGTCACAGAATTATGATGTGACTGGAATAACAGAGACTTGGTGGGAGCTCGCATGATTGGAGCACTGTCATGGATGGGTATAATAAACTGTTCAATAAGGACATCCAGGGGGAAAAAGGAGGAGTTGCACTTCATGTTAAAGGACATACGACTGCTCAGAGTTCCAGTATGAAACTGGAGACAGGGCTGTCAAAAGTCTCTGGGTTAGAGTCAGAGGATAGAGTAACAAGCATGATGTCATGGTGGGGGTCTGCTACAGACCACCAAACCAGAATGAAGTGGTGGATGAAGCTTTCTTCAAACAGCAAGCAGAAGTTTCCCTGATCACAACCCCTGGTTCTCATGGGAGACTTCAATCATCCTGACACATGGGCGACTGGTGCCTCCTGAGTCAGGGGGGGCACTTGCCCCCCCCAGCAGCCAGTCAGCAACTGGGGGAGGGGTCCCCCATGGCTGATCACACCAACTGGGTTGGGGGGAGGGGCTCCCCCCATGACCAGTCATGCATGCAGATCTGGAAGCAGTGCTCTGTCTAAGCTGGCTCTAAGAGGGAACGTTGCCCGGAAATGCCAGTGGCATGCCTGGAAGGGCCAGGGATGCACCTGGAAGGGCCAGTGGCATTTTTCCTGGTGCCCCCACTCTCGGGGGGGCGGGCGGGCGGCACCAGAGCTCTTGCCTGTTTTCCCTGCCTGCTGCCTAAGCGGGGAACGCTGCTGTGAGGGGGTGCACCAGCACTCTCAGAGGGTGCACGTGCACCCCTGTATACCCCTTATGCATCGCCACTGCCCTGACATCTGCTGGGAGGGAAATACAGCAGTGTGCAAGCAATCGAGGATGTTTTTGGAGAGTATTGGGGGCAACTTCCTGGTGCAAGTGCTGGAGTGGCCAACTAGGGCCGTGCTCTTCTTGACCTGCTGCTCACAAACAGGGAAGAAATGGTGGGGAATGTACTAGTAGATGGCAACTAGGGCAGCAGTGACCACGAGATGATTGAGTTAAAGATCCTGAGGAAAGGAAGGATGGAGAACAGCGGAATTAGAACCTTGGACTTCAGAAAAAGCAAACTTCAACTTGCCCAGGAAACTCATGGGCAGGATCCCATGGGAAGCCAGTCTGAGGGGGAGAGGAGTACAGGAGAGCTGGCTGTACTTTAAAGAAGCCTTACTGAGAGTGCAGGAATAAACCATCCCAATGTGCAGGAAGA
The DNA here is from genome assembly GCF_000455745.1 of Alligator sinensis. NCBI lineage: Eukaryota > Metazoa > Chordata > Crocodylia > Alligatoridae > Alligator > Alligator sinensis. The sequence continues at coordinate 525,832 of NW_005842042.1, read as the reverse complement.
CTAACAAGAGGGCAGAAGACCAACTTGGCTGAGAAAGGAACTCTTCAGTAAACTAAATCACAAAAAGGAAGCTCTGACAAACAACTAGGGAGGAGTATAAGAGTATTGCTCTGGCATGCAGGTATGAAGTCAGGAAGGCAAAAGCGCAATTGGACTTGCAGCTAGCAAGGGATGTGAAGGGGAACAAGAAGGGCTTCTACAAGTATGTCGGTAGCAAAAGGAGGATCATGGAAAGTGTGGGTCGCTTACTGAGTGGAGAAGACAACCTAGTGACACAGGATGCTGAAAAGGCTGACGTACTCAATGCCTTTTTCACCTCAGTCTTCAAAGACAAGGTCAGTTCCCAGACTACTGAACTTAGCAGCAGAGTTTGGGAAGGAGGTGAGTAGCCAGAAGTGGTAAAAGAACAGGTTAGGGACTACTTAGAAAAGCTGGACATTTACAAGTCCATGGGGCTGGATAGAATGCACACAAGGGTGGTGAGGGTGTTGGCTGATTGCAGAGCTGTTGACCATCATCTTTGAAAACTCATGGTAATCAGGAGACATTCCGGATGACTGGTGAAGGGCAAACATAGTGCCCATATTTAAGAAAGGGAAAAAGGAAGATCCAGGAAACTACAGATCAGTCAGCTCACCTCAGTCCCCAGAAAAATCATGGAGGAGATCCTCAAGGAATCCATTTCTAAGCACTTGGAGAAGGTGGTGATTACTATTGGGAACAGTCAGCATGGATTCACCAAGGGCAAGTCATGCCTGACCAACCTGATTGCCTTCTGTGATGAGATGACTGGCTCTGTGGAGGTGGAGAGACCAATAGATGTGATATACCTTGATTTTAGCAAGGCTTTTGGATACAGTCTCCCACAACATCCTTGCAGGGAAGCTAAGAAAGTACAGGCTGAATGAATGGACTGTAAGATGGATAAAAAAGTGGCTGGAGCATTGGGCTCAGAGGGTAGTAACCAATGGCTTGATGTCTAGTTCCTCAGTTGGTATCAAGTGGAGTGCCCCAGGGATTGGTCCTGAGGCCAGTTTTGTTTAATACTTTCATCAGCATCCTGGCAGATGGCACAGAGTGCACCCTCAGCAAGTCTGCAGATGACGCCAAGCTGGGGGGAGTAGTGAATATGCTGGAGGGTAGGGCTAGGATTCAGAGTGACCTAGGCAAATTGGAGGATTGGGCCAAAAGAAATTCTGTGAGGTTTAACAAGGACAAGTGCAAAGTCCTGGGCTTAGGACAGAACAATCTCATGCACTGGTACAGGCTTGGGGATGACTGACCTGGCAGCAGCTTTGCAGAAAAGGACCATGGGTTACAGTGGACAATATAGTGAATATGAGCCAACAGTGTGCTCCTGTTGCCAAGGCTAATGGCATAGTGGGCTGCATTGGTAGGTGTGTTGCCAGCAGGTCAAGGGAAGTGATTATTTCCCTCTATTCAGCACTGGTGAGGCCACATCTGGAGTACTGTGTTTAGTTTTGGGCCCCCCACTATAGAAAGGATGTGGACAAACTGGACAGAGTCCAGCGGAGGGCAACAACAGAGTCCAGCGGGGCTGGGGCACATGACTTCTGAGGAGAGGCTGAGGGATCTGGGCTTATTTAGTCTAGAGAAGAGAAGACTGAGAGGGGATTTAAAAGCAGCCTTCAACTAACTGAAGGGGGGTTCAAAAGAGGATGAAGCTAGACTGTGCTCTGTGGTAGCAGATGACAGAACAAGGCGCAATGGTCTTAAGTTGCAGCAAGGGAAGTTCAGGTTAGATATTAGGGAGAATTTTTTTCACTAGGAGGGTAGTAAAACACCGGAACAGGTTACCCAGAGAGATTGTGGACTCTCCATCTTTGGAGGTTTTTAAGCCCAGGCTAGATAAAGCCTTGGCTGGGATAATCTAGTTGAGGATGGTCCTGCTTTGAGCAGGGGGTTGGACTAGATGACCTCCTGAGGTCCCTTCCAACCTTAATTTTCTATGATTCTATAATTCTCTGCCTTAGCACTTCAATTCAGTGGCATGTCTTATTCATTAACTGTTTTCCCGCTATCAAAACAAGATCTCTGTATTTAAAAACAGAAGTAACCAGTTTGTCCTTCAGTCTGTACTTCAATATGTTTTACTTATGACCTCATTGTCATGATTATGCATAATCTGTGTGTGTACAAAACAACAAGGAGTTTGATCCTCTGTCTAAAATTGCCTTCTAAAAATCAACTTCCTCCTTCACACTAAAGATGTGCTTTATAACTGTAAAGGAGATGAAAGGAGCTCCAGTTTCCTTCCTGTAGCCTCTTCTATCCTTAAGTACACAGATTACCTTTGTGTAGTATTGAAGCTAACTATCTTCTGGCCCCATTAAAATAAAACAGATATCAAAGAGTAATGTTGACTGGCACCATAGTATCCAAGTATCATATGTGAGAAGCAAGTTACAGTTCTCCAGATATCTGTAATATAATAGATATACTTTGCTTTTAAAAAGCAAACGTTGTTAAAAAAGCATTTGGACTCTCAACATAGAGGGAAGAGAGAACAGACTCTTAAGTGTATAAAATGCCTGTACAGGGTCATCAAGTGAGGTTCAAGGCAGAAACCCCACTTTAACTCCAGCAGATATAGAGTCCTTAATTCAACGTATGGAAAGAGAATCTCAGGTGATTTTTTTTTTTTTTTTTTTTTTTAACATTTTAAATGCTGCAACATTTAGGTCACTTAACATGGTGAAATGATTCTTTTTTTCTATGAAGGGAGCTCTTTAAGATTCTTCCAACCACTAATACAGGGCTAGATGCAACATTTAAAATATCTGCCAGATAAAGAGATCATAGACAATTTAAAAAAAAGCTACTGTTAGAGTTTCTTTGTACTGGTCACTCGTGACAAAGCCCATTAATACAGGTCATAGAGTTGTTTTAGGTTTGCATGAAGTTATTGCTTTGGTATGAAAAAGGAAGAAAACACAAACCACACACATTTTATCCAGTTTTTAAAGCTGATCATTTTAAGCTACAGCTATCCAGGTACTCATTAACAGAGCAAGGGAGCTTAGTTTTCGGATGTAAAGCACCCTATGGCTAAGGAAAAGGTTTGTTCTTAACTCTAAGACAAAGATTAAGACTTCACATTTCCACAGAACCCACCAAACCCCATTACAACCATTAGTGGTCCTCAGCAAGCTCCTAGGCCCTTGTAAGAAATATTAGCAAGAACATCTTACTTGCGTGCATTTCAGAAAGGCTTTCAAAGCAGTATCTCATTTTGGGCATGAATTAGGTATTTCATTTTCCCCATGCAGATTCCAGGTTAGCTAAAGCAACACTTACTGCTAACTGTTCACTGATAGAGTTGGACTTGGCACGAACAGCTGGCTCGCTGAAAGGTGAAACAAGGATATGCTGATATTAAAGACTACTCTGCATTTCTCAATAATCCTGTGTGTCAAATAACAGCACCACCAGCCAAAATTAATTTACTCATCATGAGATGCATCATTTCATTCATATTTAAGAGACTCTTTGCTAGCATGAGTTAGAAATGGAAAGCTTAGGTTCTGCACCACCATTTTGTGACAAATTCAGTGGCTGTTCAACTGCAGAATACCAACCTCTGGTTTACTTAAATGAAAAAATGAACTAGTTTCACGCTGAACAGCTCATTGTACCATAATAAGTATTTCTAACAACACGGGAATGCAACTTGCTAATAACATTATTTTAGTTCTAGCATTTTATTTTGTAAGAGAACCAGATATTCAATTTCTGTTCCACTAACTGAACACTATATTCCCCATATTCTAGTTTAATAGATTGGATAATTCTAAAGCAAAGGAAGTCCAAACATCAGACATTCCTTTTGAGTTACTTTGGGCAGCAAATGTTTCTGTAGTGCTGCCTGGAACAGTGAACTTAACATAGACTGTTTATGCATCACTTATCATGCAGACAACATGTCATTATATAAAAGATGACTGAACATCATTTTTTAATGCATTGTTGGAAACAGAGGAAGATCTGTTGCATGATTTTCAGTGTAACGGTATCTAACACCAATGCAGGTTTATAAACAAGAAAAAACAAATCCTAATGATACTGTCCACTAGGGCTGTGAAAAAAACTTTGGCAGCCATTTTGTTTCAGAGGTGTTTTGGCCCGTTTTGGCGCCTGAAACACCGAACACGAAACGAAACGGAAAGTGCTGAAATGTCTCCAAAACAAAACCAAACCTTCCAAAACGTTTGGGAAATGTTTAGGAATGTTTCAGAGGCACCCCCCGGGAATAATCCAGCACAGCCCTGCAGCCCTCCTGTTAAAGTGCCGGGAGGCTGGGGCCAGGCAGGGCAGCCATAGGGGCTTCTCCTGTGGCTCCCCCAGCTGGGGAGAGGCAGGCACAGCTGAAGGAGCCGGGGGAGAACCTGCAGCTGTCCGGCTGTGCCTGCCTCTCCCTAGCTGATATGAATCTCCGAATCAGCGCCAAAACTCCAAAACAGATTCAGCCAAATCAAAATTGAACAGTGATCCAAAACACCGAAATGAATCGCTGTCCTTCCGAAACGGCTGAATCCAAAATGGAAATGAAACATAGCCGTTTCACACAGCCCTATTGTCCACAAGCACTAAATTCTAGCAAGCTCTGGGTTCATTCTGTCCCTGGTTCTCTTACCCAGGCTTTGGAGGTATGGTAGATGGAGGCAGTCCAACAGGGTCTGAGGCAAAGCCGTCCGAATTGGGCACAGGAGAAGGTGCAAGAGAATCCCTAGAGCCAACACTCTGCCCATCAGAGCTAGACTCCTTTGCCAGCTTCACCTGAGGAAACCATAACAACACATTATACAACCCTTCTTTTCTAGGTCCTAAAACAGCTCTTCAGGATTCTGCTCCATTCTAGCCAATGTTCCTTAAAAAAAAAAAACCACTGGCCAGAGTAAAAAGTTCACAGAACTACCAGGGTTGAAGTTTCCCTTCTCCTTCACATTTTGATTGTTATGACTGATGTTTTCCTGAATACCTTTCATCTAGGAGGCAGAACATTATTTTGAACTAGCGAATTGCCCATCAAGAATGACAGGGAAGGAGGGGGGAAGTGTGGGGCAGGCAGGGACAGAAGGGTGGGGGGAGCTTGCTAACCCTAATCCCTCCCCTGCAGCCACCTACCAGGAGTGATTGGGGGGGGGGGGGGGGGGACAGCTTCCCCTGCCGTCCCCTCCATCCACCCCCCACCCCGCCACCGCCTCCAAGGAGTGGGAAGGCGAGGCCAGCTTTGTCCCCGTCATCATGGCAGCGCTCCGCCGCCTCCAGGTAACAGGGCTGGGGGAGAGGGGGGCGAGGCCAGTGGCAACGGCCTCACTCCCCAACTCCACCCCATCATGGTGGCACTCCACCATGCCACCGCCTCCTGTATGTAACACTCTTGGAGCTCTCCGATTGGTTGTTTCAGAAACCAGAGTGCTTACCAAAAGCGTTACAGACAGATGGACGGACTAAGCCCTTTATTATATTAGAATGCTTAGATCAGATGTAATAATTAAAATTTGTCCTGTATTTAGTTCTTTTGCATTTTAATCATCACATTGAGGAGCTGCCACTTTACAGGGCAAGAGATTTTGGCAGCCAGCTTCAAAAAATAAATATATAAAAACCATTTAGAAGGAGAAACTCACCCGCTTAACTTCTACTTCAAAAAACAGGGTAGAATCTGGAGGAACACGACCTGGCATTCCTTGAGCTCCATAAGCCAGTGCTGGAGGAATAACGAGAAACCTCCTTCCTCCTTTCTTCATCCCCATCATTCCTTCTTCCCAACCCTTTGAGTTTCCAAAATGCAATAGATGAAGAAAATTGTAAGTAAAACAGACTAATCACAACTATCTTTGGCCTTTATTTTGTAAAGGTTCTTCTGGGCTGGATTTATAAGTGTCCTGCAACCTGTACTAAAAAGTTTATTGTAAAGCTCTGTGAATCTGCACTACGGCTCCATTTAAAAGAAGGACATTTTAAAGAGGCAGAATCCACCATGTCTAACTGCTTCAGTGTTAATTTAGAGGAATCAGTGCCGTACGCATGTAGCAGAATAGTTTGTAGACACTGCTGTCTGTGACATGAAAGTGAAAGAGGCTGGCAAGTTTGGATAGGCCCTGTGTGTGATAACTTATGGAACCTTTATAGGTCATATTGGTATTTTAAAAATATTAGTCCCATGCTGAGCTGTGTATAGAAATCCTTGGGCTGCACTTGGCCTGCAGGGCATATTTTGACAATTCCTGCTTTAAGGTATCATTCTTACCAATTAAATACCAATTAATAGTCTGTGACAGGATGGGCAATTATTTGGGCCTACAGGCCACATAGGCAGTATTGGGGAGGTGTCACAGGCCAATCAGCATCCCCCCTCCCCCCTGTGGCTCCTCCCTGCCATTGCCAGCAGTGCCCAGCAACAGCTGAATGCACAGCCCTGGCCCCTGGCACCCCCTCTGAACTTGCCCTGGCCAGAGCAGACCAGCCGGGACCTACATGCACAACCCCAACCCTGGCCCACCCTGCACCTGTTCCAGATTACCCAGCCATGGTAAGCAGCAGCAGTGGCCACTTTCCCCCCCGTACTCAGCAGGAGCTTTTTCCCGGTCACTGCTGCTCAGCATGGACAGGCAGTCTGGAGCAGGCTCACAGCAGGCTGGGGTTGGGGCTGTGCATGCAAGTCTGCAGTTGGTCTGTTCCAGATGGGGCAAGTCTGGAGTGGGTGCAGTGTGGGGTGGGCTGGGCTAGGACTGTGTGTGCAGGTCCCAGCCAGTCTCCATGGGGCTAGGGCTGGCGGAGGTGGCAGCCAGAAAGAACCACTGCCTGGGCTGCCTTGAAGTAGTCTAGCTACAGAGCTGCCCCACCCCACCACATGCCCGTGGGCAGCAGGATACCCCATGGGCCAGATGACACTTGGGCCAAGCAAGACCGAGAGACCTGTTGTGGGCCGTTCAAAGTCCCTCCATAGGCCAGATCTGGTTGGTGGGCTGTATTTTACCCACCCCTCATCTTTGATAATGTGCAAAACAAGGAAAAAGCAATTAAAACCCCTTTTTAGCTAGTGTCACCTATGACAATGTCCTTCCCATCCAATTAACAATACAACTGAAGCAGTTGTGATTTATGTGAATTGCAAACAAAACAGCTGAAAGGTTTTCAAGATTAGAGACTTTAGTACATAGAAAATAAAAATAAAATGCCAGATGTTCTACCTTGATCACTTTTCCTGATCCCAACTTCAGACGTAACAGCTTATCCTTGTTGACATTTGAGTCAAACACCTGTGGAATTGAAGGTATGAAGAATAAAACAACTAGAATTCCCCAGGTATCTGAAGGAGTAAGGTACTCCTCCACAGTAGTTTCCTAATTCCTTATTAGCCAGAAGCCCAAAATTGTGATACAAGGGTAACATTTTGAAACGTTCCCAAATGCATGAAAAAATCCACTCACAACAGAATTATACCCAAATGCCTCAGCAGCTGGTTTTCAAAGCTAGCATGACCACTGCCATATTCACTCTCGTTTGTTTTGATGTCTTTGTTGGATGATACCCATAAGAGTCAATCACAAGCTTCTTGATCTTCCTCCTGCACAGCTATTACACCAGTTTCTATTCTCATCAGTTGAATATCTAATAATCAAAGGAAAGTGCTATTGCCCATTTTTAGGGAAGGCATAAGGTAAAACAAGCAACTAAAAGAACACTTTTAATGTCAAACACAAGTCTCTTCCAGTGAAGGATTTGAAAATGTTACCATATGTTAAGCAAGTACTAGGACATAATACAATCCCCTTTACCTGCCCAAGCCCATTGTTCTGGAACAGCCAACCAGTATAGGCAACTTCTAAAGCATCCCCTCCTTCCACTCCTTGTCCCTCTCCAATGATAAGATCTTGGTACAGTACTGAATCCAACGATGGGCTGCTGTTGCATTTGGCAATACACACCTGCAAAGGAAGCACAATCATTAGCATATGTAGTCAGTAGGCCAACCAAGCTTCTGATTAAAACTAAGAGATTGTGCCAGTGTGCAGCTTGTTGGCCTAAGCTTACCTGTTTGCTGAAGTCCATGGCTGCCTTTTCTGACTCAAACATAATTGACCAGTTTTGTCTCTGATCATCATAAAATGTGCTGTAGTTGTTGGGCTGAACCTACAACAAAGGAAACCAGTCCTGAACCAACAGTGCAAATTTGCTCTGTTTAACATTTGTAAAACTGAAATCCTTGGACTTCAGTGAAATGTGTTAGAAGCAGAGAAGTTTTACTGCTTAATAACTAACTGTAGATTATATTTTATTCCAACACTCAGATAAAAATAGATTCTAATATTTGTTAAATATTTCAATTTACAAATATTTTTTAGAACTTGGAGTTAAAGAGGGGAGGGACACAAAGTTAGTTCTAAAATCTGCACTTGGGCATTTGGATATAGGCAAACCGATTTTCAGGAGCGAACATACTGGTCTTCCACAGTCAACAGCATTAATAGTCAGTACTTTTAAAAATGTATTCCATTTTTATTTGGGTATGAAGCCATTAATACAGAAGCCTACCTCTAGGAATCTAAGTTTTAGGCTACAATCATTAAGATGACTACCAAACAGAATAAGTCCCTTTTAGTTTTGGTGAAATATTTCGGCAACCATATTGCTCTAGGCTTTTGTTTATAAACAAAGTTATACTATCCAAGACCTAAAATTGCTCTACAAAAAAAAAAAAAAATGCTGAAAATGATGGACTGTGGAGATAAAGATAAGAGGGAGTATTTTTAAGGACATCAAAGTGTGGAATCAGTTTGATTTCTTTCCTGGAGCTTAGTATTGACAAAATAAAACAGCATTTCAGGATTCTAGTATTCTCTGAAACTGGAGGAGAGATGGAATGTTGTTTTCAGAAAAATTAAATGTCAACGCTTGCAAAAATCTAGTTATAGTTTTTATTGCATTTTTCTGTCAGCGTCAGACATTTCATAGAACTGAAGCATTTACTAGCGCTCTCTCCAATCTTTGTTTCCTTCATTCCTATAATCCTTTAGAGTAAAAGACATTAGAAGGCTGAATTTTGGGTTTGGTTGTGCCCACTGCAAGAATATTAAAGCAAAACACCATTACATCTGTAATACAGAGGTAAGAATACTTACCTCCACCATAAAGTGCTTTGAGATCTATAGATTAAAGAGTACTGTGCAAGAGGTAGATATAATAAGCATGCTGTGTTATTTATGTGATAGTAAAAGAAGGAATAGTTTATACAGCACTTTATATAATATGTATAAATCAGGTGTCTGGTCATGAGCACCACATGAGTTCATGTTAAAGACAACATTATAGATGAGAGTATCCTAAAACTGTACCGCACACAACTAACTGGAGTGCTGGATGCTTAAGTGAAGACAAGCGTGCATGACTACACAAACAGATTACCCAACTGTCTTACCGTGAGTACAAACCCTGAATGGATCCTGGCAGCTGTGATCTGTTGCTGCTGACTTATGTAAAGGAGGATCCTGTACTGGATTCCACAAGCAAGGAGAAAGGGAGGAGGGAATGAGGAAAAAACAATAAAATAAAACACAATTAGCAAAACTCCAAACCTGACAAATTCTGCTGTGTGCCATCGGTGACCTTAAGGCCAGAACTGATTTGATCAATATACCAATAAATACTTAAATTTAGCAATGAAGTTTAACAGCTGAAGTGTAAATAGTCTGCACTGTACTTGATCTATGTGATTCATATCACACCTTAAAAAGAATGGACAAATTAATTTCAACTCTTATCCATATACAGGCTACTTGGGCAAAAAATCCACAGTACTTTAAGCATGGACCTACTTTGTTTAGGAGAAAACAGTGAACTTGGTTCACTGCCTTTCTTCCCACTACTGTGCAATGTAATAACCATAAAGAACTGCCATAATACATGTATGTAATAAGAAAAGGTAGACTAGATGCTCAACTTAAGCTTGAGGTAAGAGAACTTAATTATGTAGCTGTAATAGCACACTAAACTAACTTTATGTTGAGCAAAAAACTTAAGAAACTAAAACATGTTCCCACTTCTTTTCCACATCTACAGTAAAGCACAATGACTAACTAGCAACATCATTAGATGGGTAGTAAAGCACTGGGACAGGTGACCCAGAGAGGTGTGGAATCTCCATTCTTGGAGGTTTTTAAGACCCAGGTAAACAAAGCCTTGGCTGGGATAATATAGGTGGGGATGGTCCTGCTTTGAGCAGGAGGTTGGACTAGATGACCTCCTGAGGTCCCTTCCAACCCTAATTTCCTATGGTTAAACAGACATGACTAGGTTATTAGAGAGCGGCCAGTTAAACCTTAACCTGTAATACTAACATTTCTGTTAAGGACATAGACGTACACTTGCATGCACTGCTAAACACATGCTAAAGTATACTAACACACTAAAGGCACACACTAAAAGTATATAAAGACTGCATTATTACTTTCCATCTTACTGGCAGACTCTGTTCCTGCTGCTCCCCCAAGATCTTTTTCCAGTAAAAAAGAAAAAAAGGGCCAAAAGCCTTGAAGGCAGTTTACTGTAAAAAGCGCTCCCATAAAACGACCAATTTATGGAGACAACAGGAGAAAGAGGGATGCAGAGTATGGGGCAGACCAGGTTATTTTATTTTATTTTTTAAACACAGCACCCTGCTAAATATTTCACTATGCTATTATTTTCATAGACAGAGAATAGAGTTAATAGCAGGTCCAAAAACTGACGGTTGTGAAGTATAGCGTATCACATCCTGTTTTATAATTTGAATTCAGTTATGAGGTATGTACATTTCCCCTACTGTGACTACATTTGAGATCCAATTTACAGATATACATTTACAACCAATCAAACTAATTTCTCTCAGACACGATGGTTAGACCCTGCCTCTTCTCTAATGCATTTCAATTTTGAGTGGGAAGTTGTCCTTCCAGCTGACTTGCAGAAGAGAACTGTAGTATAAAAACTGTTGCTGGTTCAGTATCTGAACTGCAAGCAGTCTACCAGCATAAAAAAACTCCAATAAGAGCAGAACTAAGAATGCTGACATCAAAAAGGGAGAAGATGGAAGCATGGTATATGAAATGCAATGCTGCAGGGAGTTGTGTTCCTCTTTGTGCATGTTAAAGATAAATGCAATTTCTCTCACCTCTTTGGTGACATGGTTCCCCAACACAGCTGCTCCATACTTGCCTTGCTTCATATATTGTCCATTCATGCTAGAAAGCAAAGTGAGATAGCTGCAGGTGTGTTCCCTTTTCAGATTTCCCAATATTTATAAGTTTTCTGTTGAATATCCAAAGTTCTACTTCTCATAGTCTCCTGAGCTAAACAAAAATTTTCTAACATGTAGCATTTGTAAGACATGGACAACTACTGACAGAAATGAGAACCTCTTTCCATTGCCCATAACATTTTCCCTCTGTGATCCAATCCTAACATTGGATTCCAGGCCTCTGGTAGCAAAGGGATAGTGTAGAAAGCCTGCTGTATACTTACTATCGATAGGCATGAACTGCAGTAGCAATGAATACGGATGGGGCTCCCAAAGTGGCTGCAGCTGCAGGTGTCTTTTGGGCCGGCTGACCTGCTAAGGAAAAAAACCAAAAACAATAGCAGCTGTTGATTTCCCTCCACTAGATTTGGCTAATGTGTTTCCTAATACAGCAGTGTTATTACAAATTTAAGATTGAACTGATTTATCTACACTGGTCACCAAGTTAAGAGCAAGAAGTTGACTTGGAGATGTATCCAGATGATGGTAATAAATTTATTTTTGAATTCATGTAGAACAAGTAGTACCTTTCAGTATCTTCCCAAATCATTCCTACCAATGGACACAGCCAAATTCAGGAGAGGAACAACAGTCAGAGAGAGCTATTTTCTGACACACACTGCACTCTTACTAACACTAGAACAAATGCTGCAAATCTATCTGAGCAGTAAGTCTCTAGTGGTAGGAAGGTAAACAGGAACTGCATCCATCAGGATCTTTGTGTTACTGAAAAAAGCTGGCATCATTTCCTTGGGTAGATGATAAACTAAGAAAGGTCACTGAACAACATTAATGGTCTATATTTTTCAAATAAAAATCAAAGAAAATTATGGGTGAAGTCCAATCCTCAGATCATCTTGTGTCTGAGCAAGGATCTCTTCTGAGCATTTGCTTGGTTGCTCTTATCCATTTTAGCTAGATTTTACTACTTTTATATCATGTTATGAATGTACTTTACTTAAAGTACAATTTTTCCTGCCTTGCCACCCCTAGCACTTCCTGTGGTTGGAGAAAGGGGAAGAAAATGGGGAGGATGCGACTCAAAAAGCTTATTCTATTCCAAATGTGACACCAGTATGATGTTTGACTGTGGCCAACAACCTCTGTATTTCACTACTACTTCTTATAAGGGAGGGGCAATACTTGTGCACCATTTAGATGAAATAGTATGCAACATTATGCTTTTATCATAAAAAAACATGCAGTCCTACCAGGATCCTGATGGGCCTCCAAATCCTTCTGATCACAAGAATGACAACTGTTCTAAACAGTAGTAATCCAAGTCTCTTGCATTACACTCAATACTTATGGAATGCTGTTTTGCTTCACATTCTGTCTTCAGCTGCATGCTACAAAATGTACTGTATATTTTGAAAACGTTCTACCATTAACATTTTACAATACATATTTTCGGTATAATTTACCATATTCAAGCATTAGCAGTTGTAACACGGTGTAGGAGGAATAATGTTTGAGTTATGGAAGCTAGGAATAGCTCATAGTACAACAGGTCAGTCAAAAGGCTTTTTTTGTTATTTTAAGGGACTTGGTAGACAAGTATTTGAGCGATAGTCTCAAGGTTATTTACAAGCAAAACTATTAACTTTAGGAGCAGGTCAGATACTCTGGGCTGAGGGAAGTTAGAACCTGCCTTTTTGGCAGGTAGAACATCCAGTTGATTTGAACACATTGCTCTGGTACTCTACACTGTTCAGCTAATCAGTTCTTATGACTAGGCAGTAGTTCAAATAACACTAGAGGCAGTTTATACATCTCAAAGAGCAGAATTTGTTCTAATGCCCTGCCTAGACAAAAACACAAAGACGAAATCAAGCACTAAAGTTCAGCACAAAGGAAGAAGTGTACCTTTAGTAACCAGGTTCTTTGAAGCCTTTGCGAAACCAAGATATCTTGTGCTTTTACTTAGCAGGCTGCTAGCCCATGTACGTATACTAATGTAAGTGATATTTATCCACTGTTTCTTTTTCGGTCTGAGAAAAAACAGCTTCCCTATAGCAAGCTGAACAGTTATAAGTTACTTGTCTTCACAAGGGTTGTAAGGAGCTACTCGTATAAATATTTTGGCCATCTTGAACCAGATAGTTTTCCTGTGCCCAATTATGCCCCTGTTCTGCGACAGTAGGACAACACCAATATGAAGCCAATTTCAGATGCTGACCATTCTGATATCTAGCACATGCTATCAGGAAAAGGGGCTGAAATTCTGTCAGTGAGTAAATAAGAAATCATAAGAGGTAAGGGGGCATCTCATGACACAAACCTTAGCTAGGCATTTTTCTTAAGCTGTTCAGCAGTGAAAGACTGAGTATTGACACTGAAGCCTAAAGATGGGCTGGTAACTCTTAAATTATCAATGAGACATACAAGATAGTTCACCCACCTGCAGTCGCCAAGATATCACTTCTTTTTAATCACTTTAGTTTTAAAACATGAATTGAATACATCACCATGAGGCTGAGGAGGTTCTGATAAGAGCAGAAACTACTGGGCACAATTCCATTGCAAAAAAGTAAGGTCTGTGGCAAATTCCAAGGCATTTCAGGACACAGAAGGCAGTGTCTATGGATGTACATTACTCATTAGAACAGTATGCTATTGAGTTAGTTCACTATTAGACTTTGCCTTGGTTCTCTTATCTAATCAGCAACATACATGCCTAGAGAGTCTGCTCTCCATGCTTACACTCAATTACTTGTACTCACCAGGCATTGCTGCTGCTGCTTGACCTTTTTTAGGCTGTTTTGGTGCAGTATATTGGAAGAATTCATTTCCATGGCTTGATACGTTCTGATCCAGTCCAAAGAGAGAAGCCAATCTGGCACTGTTAAGAGAAAAGGGAACATTCACCTTGTTACTTGACACAGATCCCTCCTGGTTTCCTAGGGAAAAGGAAAAGCTGCTAACTTTACTAAGTTATGAAATCTTAGTTGCTATTTTGGAGACACTCAAGGGGACTGAAATTAAGCTGCCTATTCAAAACCAAGTGGTTAGTCATTCCTTGAGCTGATGTTGTATTTGCACAATTAAATAATTTTAGCTGTTTGTAGTGGAGATTTATATAGTAAATCCATTCAGTTATTCAGATGCAAAAGCTGTTACAGGGTACAGTTAGGATGGAAAGAAATTAAAAAGAACAACTTTAAGATAGTGCACCCAATTACTTGCAACTAAAACAAAGCTATTCAACCATTACAAAAAGCTGTTACTTCAAGGGGAAAAAAAGCTACTTCCCTAATTTCTATAACTTTTGATAAACACTCCCTTGTGAATACCAAGAAGATCCAGTCTGCCCTTAACCTGCAAAATTGGAAGATCTCTGATCAGAGAATGGAATTTAATTTGATGGGCCAAACATTTGTGCCCCATGTGTAGACTTGTGCAGGCCATATAATCAGCAACTGTATTGTTTTAAATTCTTCAAGCTTATATAATCACTTCAGCAACAGCAGATCAAGCAACTGAAACAAACAGGATGAAAGTGCAACAACAACAAAAAGGAAAAGAAAAAAAATCAAGTTGCTACATACCAGGGGTAGCCAACCTGCTGCTCTGGAGCCACATGCGGCTCTTCAGAAGTTAATAGGTGGCTGCTTGAATCTTTGCACAAGCACACAGTGACCTAAGCTGGTCACCGTGCGCTTGTGCAAAGATTCAAGCAGCCACCTATTAACTTCTGAAGAGCTGCATGTGACTCCAGAGCAGCAGGTTGGCCCCCCCGGTCTATACTAACAAATAGCTAAACAGAACCACCGCGTTTAAAAACAATGATATTTTGGTGGTTAATATAAAAGTTTTTAAATGAAGAAATCTGTTACTAAACCAAACACTAGCTCTAATTCCATCTTGTATTATGAAAACGACACTGAATATACAAATAAGAGGAATTTAAAATCAGATTCAGTAGCGTGGAGCACTTCCAGTTCTTTGGCAGCTTTCAACTGGCTGTATGGCCATGAGAGCAAGAGGAAGTAACACTTGCACACAAGAATTTTTGGTAAACTCAAGAACGGTCTGACTAACCAAACAATATATAAATGACTGGCTTTTGGAAGAGAACTGAAAGTGAGTAAATATTAGTATATCATTGTGTGGCTAGTTGCTATTAACATCCAGAAGCCTGTAACAGCACACTATTATTGCAAGACAGATGACTGTTATTCCAGTATCTAGCTGTTTTACATCTTTGTAGGCAGCTTATTCAAATGAGACCTACTTCCAGTCAGTTAACCATATACTATACAACATGATCTAGCTGAAAAAAGTACATTGAAAGTTGTGTGTAAAGACACTTAAAACAATTTGGAAGTTTTCTTGATGGCTACTACCCCATACCACCTCCTGTATTCAGACTAGAAAAGCATGGATCCCCTAACTTTTCACCTCACTCCTGCTATATCTTTACTTTTTTACAGTTCATGATATAACTACATCTGTCAGCTTTACTCCTGTTTCTCTATTAATAACAGACTACTGCTATCTGGGTTTGTTAACTCTTTTTGTTTTGGTTTTAACATCTCTCAAAGACACCTTGGTTTGTCAACATTTTTTAAAGGAACCTGAGGTTTTTAAAATCAACATCTGCAGCTAGGGGCAAATATTTTACTTAAAGCACGTAGTGTTTTCATTAACACTTTTCAAGCAATAGAAAATAAACACAAAGTTAGTCACGATGATTTAATGTCTTCTTAAGATACACCAAGAAAAGAAACATAGAAAATATGTATGTTTAGAAGAACAGTCTAGAAAAACATTAAATTTATAACACTTATAACTTTAAGCATCAGAGAAAACCAGATAGCAAAAAAGAAAAACATCATCCAGCAATATAAAACTGGAGTTGTGATGAAATTTTGGAAACCGCTGTGCCTCAGGATTCAATTTCTAATTTGATTAAGACTTAATTTATGCAGTATCTGTTTATTTCACCCTGTATTTTAGAGAGAGCTCACTGGACTTCCATACTTTATTACTTACTTCATATGGAAATTGACTGCATAGTGAGCTCAATCAGTTCACTGTAAAAGCAAATGCAAAAGATTCATTCTTGAATCCTCTGACCTACAGCTCACAAACAGGAAAGAATTGGTGGCGGATATGCAAGTGGATGGCAAGTTGGGCAGCAGTTACCACGAGATGGTTGTAGTCAGAATCCTAACAAAAGGAAGAAAGGAGAACAGCAGACTAGGAACCCTAGACCAGTGCTTCCCACCCAGTGTGCTGTGGCACAAAAGTGTGCTGTCAGAAATGAACAGCTGTGCCGCAGAATTTTGCCATGGCAATGAACTACAATAGGTATAAGGATGGGAAATGCCTTAACAGGTGTGCAGCGGAAGTTTTTTATTAATGTAAGTGTGCCTTGGGCTGGAAAAGCTTGGGAAACACTGCCCTAGACTTTAGAGAAGCAGCCTGAGTCCTTTGGGGAAGTGATGGGCAGGATCCCCTAGGAGACCAGTCTGAGAGGGAGAGGAGTCCAGGAGAGCTGGTTGTATTTTAAAGAAACCTTCCTGAGGGCACCAGAACAAGCCATCCTGATGTGCAGGAAGAACAGCAAATGTTGCAAGCAACAAGCTTGGCTTAGCAGAGAACTCTTTGATGAGCTTAACCACAAAAAGGAAGCTTACAAGTGCAAGTAACTTGGAGAGAACAGAAGAGTATTGCTCGGGCATGCAGGGATGAAACCAGGAAGGCCAAAACATAATTGGAGTTGCAGCTAGAAAAGAACATGAAAGGCAACAAAAAGGGTTTCTACAAGTATGTTAGCAACAAAGAGGGAGGTCAGGGAAAGTGTGAGGAGGCAACCTAGTGATAAAGGATGAGAAAAAGGTTGACATAGTCAATGACTTTTTTTACCTTGTTCTTCACAGGCCAGGTCAGCTCCCAGACTACTGCACCGGGCAGCACAGTTTGGGGACAAGGCAAGCATCCTTCATTGGTGAAGAACAGGTTAGGGACTATTTAGAAAAACTGGACAGGTTCAAGTCCGTGGGGCCAGATGCAATGTATCTGAGGGTGCTGAGGGAGCTGGCCCATGTGACTGTAGAGCTGCTAGCCATTATCTTTGAAAACTTGTGGTGACTGGGGGAGGTCTCAGGTGATTTTAAAAGGCCAAATATAGTGCTCATCTTTAAGAAAGGAAAGGAGGAAGATCCAGGGAATTACAGACCCATAAGCCTCACACCTCAGTCCCCTGGAAAAATCATGGACCAGGTCCTCAAAGAATCCATTTCT
Organism: Alligator sinensis; assembly: GCF_000455745.1. NCBI lineage: Eukaryota > Metazoa > Chordata > Crocodylia > Alligatoridae > Alligator > Alligator sinensis. The sequence goes on along the minus strand of NW_005842042.1, from coordinate 508,281 downwards.
TAGCACTCGGAGAAGGTGATTAAGAACAGCTGTCAGCCAGTATCAAGTGGAGTGCTACCAGGGGTCATTCCTGGGGCCTGTTTTGTCCAATATCTTAACTACCTTGAAGATGGGATGGATTGCACCCTCAACAATGACACCAAGCTGGGGGTGTAGTAGATGCACTAGAAGGTAGGGCTAGAATTCAGAGTGATCCAGACAAATTGGAAGATTTGGCTAAAATAAATCTAATGAGATTCAACAAGGACAAGTGTAAAGTCTTGCACTTATGATGGAAGAATCCCATGCACTGCTACAGGCTGGAGACTGACAGCAGCACTGCAGAAAAGGACCTGGAGGTTTCAATGGACAATAAGATGCATATGAGTCAGCAGTGTGCCCTGGTTGCCAAGAAGGCTAATGGCGTACTGGGCTTTATTAGTAGGAGCATTTCCCACAGATCAAGGGAAATAATTATTCTGCTCTATTCTGCACTGGGGAGGTCACATCTGGAGTAGTATGTCCAGTTTTGAGCTTCCCACTATAGAAAGGATATGGACAAGCTGGACAGAGTCCAGTGGAGAGCAACAAAAATGGTTTGGGAGCTGGAGCACATAACTTCTGAGAAGAGGCTAAGGGAACTGAGCTTATTTAATATGCAGAAGAGAAGACTGAGGGGGATTTGATAGCAGCCTTTAACTACCTGAATGGGATTTCTGAAGAGGATGGAGCTAGATTGTTCTCAGTGGTGGGAGATAAGAGAACAGGGAGCAATAGACTCAAGTTGCAGCAAGGGAAGTTTCAGTTAGATGTCAGGAAGAATTTTTTCACTAGGAGGGTGGTAAGACACTGCAACAGGTTACCCAGAGAGGTTGTGGACTCTCTATCCTTCGAGATATTTAAGACCTAGCTTGACAAAGCTGTAGCTGGAATGATCTAGTTGGGGGTGGTCCTATTTTGAGCAGGTGGTTGGACTAAGTTCCTCCTGAGGTCCCTTTCAACTCAATCTTTTTGATTCTACCATTCTCAATTGCGACTAAATTATACCATGGGTCAGCTTGTATTATACACAGATTGAGATGTCAGCCACCAATAAACAGCTTCAACACTGAACTGAGGGGCAAACCTATGGATTCCCTGTCAACATTTTTTTTACTTCATTGCATTGTTGTGCTCTGAGCATTCTTTTCCTGTGTTAATTCTGTGATACTGCTGTAAATTCTGGGGAGAGAGAAAAATTTATTGCAGCCTTCTGCAGTACCGTACCTTGAGACATGTCCCTGCAGGAAAAGCAGCAGCTGAAACCAATGCTAAATACAGCATATTTTCTTACAAAGCAAGTCTTTTTAAGAAGTCAACATGAGCTGGAATTTTCAGACTGCTCCTGATGAGGTTTCAATTTAACAAGTAACAGATCTGAGGTTTCAAATTAACAGAAAAGATCTGATTGCTGTTTTTTATTTGAAGAGTTCTTGGAGCTTGGTGGAGCAGGGGGATTAGTGGCTAGCTTTTTTTCTTGTGGAAATCTACCTTAATAAAAATGTTTTTGGTCACAAGTCAAATGTATTTGCAGGCTCACAACTCTCCACATCACAAGACCATCACATGTCTAACTGATCCTTTCAAAAATAAGGAAGCAGCTGCTAAGTCCAGTCATGCAACGAGCCTGGTTTTTCCTGTAAGGAAGCTACCACTGAAGACCTTGCTCTATACTGAGCAGTTGCAATAGGATGCCAAAAAATGACAACATGCCAGATAAAAATGAACTATAAAACCAATAAAGAAATGTTGTTAGAGATACTTATGGACAGACATTTTTGGAGAAGAGAGATGCTGACCACTTCAAGTTTGTTTTTGATAGCCAGATGTTATGAAAGAGTAAAGGTTTATGAAGGTAATTTAAAAGGAATTTTATGCCACCCGTGTGATTTTGTCCCCACCATAGTATTTGAATACATACAAGTTTTGTAAAGTTTTATTTTCTATCTTACTATGGTGTAGGGAGAAGTGCTATTGACTTCTTTTTTTTTAAATTATAAGTGGGGCACAAAGTGAATTACACATATGAAAGTCTACTGTATAGCAGGGTAGTAAGCCAAAAACTTCAGAGAGCCAAGTTGATGCCTTAACCACCACCCCATTTCTTCACCTAATGAGTCTATGCTATGTCTTCTAAGATTTTTTTCCTCCAGAGAGAAAACACAAAACATTTTATGGGCCCAGTGGTCACTGACCATCTCTATGATAAAGGAGCACTATAGGAATAAAAATCTCTTGGTTGGAGAGCATTTTAGAAGACAATTATCCTCAGCCCACTCTCTTTGCCTTGGAGGAGTGTTTGGACAATACTTCTTTTGAACAGCAGAGATGTCTTATCTTCAGCCCAGAAAGACAAGTCCTACCACTCAGTCACAGCTGGTGTCAGCAGGTTCTTTGTTTCTAAGATTATTAGAGAGCCTGGTTGAGTGCCTTGGTTTCTCCATGAATACATATTTTCCCTGACAATCATTTTCCAGCTGCATAATTTGACCTAGTCTCTCCCTTATTCCACAATTACTTTGCACCAGCAATTCAAACTAGTCTCAACTCATGGTCAGAAGAGCCTAATCCTCTCAAAAAGAACACTCAGGAGTATTCCTTCCTTCCTTCTAAGAAGGCAGAAGAAAGCCAAAGTGAGACTGAAATGCATCCCTCTGCCCCTTAAAAAAATGCAATATCATGACCTTCTTAGCTGAGTTGTACAACAGACACGAATTCTAGTCACTGAATGAGCTGAAGTTTCAATTCTAAATTTAATGTAGGTCAGTAGGATTTGCAATTTCCTTCCTCAGGATCAGGAAGGATGAAAGACAATTGAACAAAACTGCTGGTGCTCCTCCTTGCAGCATCCAAATCAGTCCTTGGAAGCACAGAGAAACAAGTTTGTGATCAAGAAGAACAGACACCTCTCTCTTCTTGCTCTGAAGGAGTGAAGCCAAGTTGCAGTTCTAGTTACAGCAAACTTCCACTTAAGGCCTGACTGCCTGTGCTTTCAATCTTACTGGAACAGTGGTTTTCAGCCTTTTTAGATTCAAGGCATCGCATGGCAGACTCAAAAACCCCTCAGAAAATGCCAGCTCTTTGTCGTCACTCGATTTTGACTACAGAAAAACGTTTGACTGAAAACCTTGTGCTGCAAAAGACTCAAAAAGACACCAAGAGCTCAGAACATTTTTATAATTGGAAACCCGAGGACGTCTTACATTTGAAAGCTTGACTAACTCTACCCTAACAACATGGCTGGTCCAATAACAGGCATCGCCCTTCGAAATCCTTGCCTCTTGCACAATTTCCGGAACATCGCAGCTACAGCACCTCTCTCACCCTGCCAGAACGGCTGTAACGCTGCGGGCTCCTCCTGGGAACCTCTGGGTCTTTCTTGTGAGTGATGTCTGCCAGTGCCAGCATTGCGTGATGCCCCGTGGCACCCCTAAAAGGCTCCCAAGGCACCCTGGTGCTGGCTGGGGATGAGAATTGCTGCCCAGGGACAACCCACACTGCATTTCTAAGGGCCCTGCTACATGGAAAAATGAAAGCTGGATAGAAACCAGCTACAGAGTCGGTACACATTTTCAAGCACTAGCTTCCCAGCTGGCTGGTTCGTCTCACAGGAGAGTCCTGGGCGGTGCATGTGGCCGGTCTACATTTATTAATTGTGTGATTTGCGTCATAAATGCGACGTCTAACAGGGCTCAGCAGGCACCGGATGAGACGGAAGCTCTGGCGCGGGAGGGGGATGGATGCTCCGTACTGGGAGCTGACCCCAGCCTCGGCACCAGCAGATTCGCCACGACGCAGCCCCCGACCCACGGCCGCAATTTCGGCGGCAGTTGGGGGCAGAACCAATGGGCCCGGGCCCGGGCCCGCACCCGCCTGGTCGCTCACCCGCCGGCGGGGGACAGGAAATCCGCGTCGTCCTCCTCCGCGCCCCCGAACATGCTGGACGGAGCCGGGCGGGCGACTCCTACCTACGGCGCGGCGCAGGGGCCGAACGGCGGCGCTCGCTTCCCAGCCCGGCAGCGGAACCCGCTCACGTGACCCGGCCGCGGCCTGGGGGCGGGACAGCGCGGGCCCACTTGGCAGTGCAGAGCCAATGGCGAGACTCAGCCCGGCCCGACGAACGAGGGAGCGGGGCGGGGGGGAGCGGCCAGCGGGGCGTCACGTGAGTGGCCCGCCAGCCAATGGAGTGGCGAATGGAGGTGCCGGGCAGGAAGGGGCGGGACCCGCGGAGTCCCGTGAATGAGCCGCGTCCTGCGTGGAGCTGTGAGTGCTGTGGGGAGGGGGGAGGGGTCACCTTGAGGCCGTGGGCACCCGCGGCCCGGACTTGCCGCCCCTCGCCTTGCAGCGCCCGCGCGCCCCGCGCTGCTCCACGTGTCGTGGGTTGCACCTTCCTGGCTGTGCCAGTTCCCTGTTGGGAGCAGAGCCGGCGGCTCCCGGGGGCAGGGTCCTGCCTTCCGGTCGGGCAGACCGATCCCGGCTCGGGTCAGGAAGGGATTTTACCCCATGGTCAGAAGTGGGGGGCTGGCTTCCTCTGCAGCAGGAAGCCTGGCCCCCTGCCCTGCCCTGCCCTGCCCCGCACGGGCCGGGACACCCGACGCCGCCCCCTGCTGTGCCGGTGACAGGCCAGGGCTGGGGGAGTTGAGGTGGGGGTTGCGTGGGGTGGTTTGCCTGGGGCTGGACTAGACACCCCCGGAGCTCCCCACCCCCCCTCCGCCCCAGCCGCGCGTCTCTGTGATACCGTGCTGCACGGGAGGCCTCTGCTCACTGTCTGCCGCCCTTCAATGGGCTGGGGGAATCGGCTGTCCCTTGGGTTTCCCTGGGTGGCTCCCTGCTTTGTGCTTCTCCTGGGGTTGTGGTCCCAGGGGACTCCACAAAGTGCTTGAGCTCCTGGCCTGGGACAAGGGAGACCTTCCCGGGTGCATCTGAGCAAGGCACCCAGTCTCTCTGTCTCACTTCCCCCACCTGTACAGTGAGGATGATGGCACTGCCTTGCTGCACGAGTTGTGACCCATTAAAAATGAGTGGAAGGCCAGTGGCTTGGATGGGCAGTACATCCAGCTGGTGGTCCTGATCTGGTGCCTGGGGCAGTTGCAGCCCTGGGCCAGCTGTTGCAGGGGGAGAAGTGAGGGGGAGAGGGGGCATGGTCAGCCCCCATCCCAGGCACAGGGGTAGGGCCTCAACCTGCTGCACAGGGGCTGGGGTTCGGGATTTTTGGAATTTGGCCGGGGGAGGGTGGCGGTATTGAGTGTCGCTGGCCCCCCCCGCTATCAAACTTCCCAGTCTGCAGGGAGCCCCGCAGTCCATGTCTCCGTGGGCCACATTTGAGCCCCCCCACTATCGTAGCAGAATGGCAGGGAGACGCTTGCAGGAGTGCTTGATTGCTTCCCTGAGGGAGGTGTGGAGGGAGGGCTGATTTACTTGTGTCTATGTACCATTGATGGCAGAGGATTTAATAACATATTATCCTTGTGTGGAGTGAATTCTTGCGTTGTACACTTGGGGGACACCTGGCTTCCCTGAACACCAGGGAGATTCTTGTGGTCATCTGCTTCCTTCTTGGTGCCGGTAGATGTTCAAGGGTACAGCAGAACGTAGCAGCTGTTTATAGTTGTGGGCAACTGATCAGCAGTTTATGACAGGAAATAAACAGGAATGACCTGAGGGAGTGACCTTGTGGAGGATGTTTTAGGGAGACATTTTGTACTTGCTCAGCTGGCTGGGATCCCAGTGACAGCTCCACACCCTCATGTTGTATCCAAAACAACACCTCTCTCAGCATGTGGTCACTAGCACTATTTGGAGGCAGTGGCCTTCATGGACTCAAAGAGCAGTGTTCCTTCCTCGCCCCTGTATCAGTCACCCACAGTCATCAGCCATACAACAGGCCTTCGTTAAAAGAGTTCCAAGCTACGTACTGATTTGCCTACATCTGAGCTTATGCAATTTGACACGACTGCTGCAGGGTCTCCACGTAAAGTGCTTGTGTGTGTGAGCTTTGAGTACACAACACTGCTGCTGGACTGATGTATAATAGTGTCTATCTCTCAGATCTTTGCCACTTGGTATCTGACTCTCACTTCCCAGTGCAGCCTGTCTCTGAACGTGGATGTAAAGAACATGCATTAGGAAGGGATCATCTTAATGACTAGCTCAGGTCTACTTCTGTTCTTGGGCCCCAAATTCCACCACTGCCTTATTCATTTGTTGTTCCTGGAAGCTGCTAAGGCTTCAGAACCCCGACTTGAAAAGCTTTGGTGCCGTTCCAAGATGCAAAAGCCCCAGGTTCTGTCACAGTTTAGAGTGGGCACGAGTAAGTGCAGCTGAGAGCAGTTCTGCCTTGGGACCCTTGCCTAAGAGCGCATAGTTGAGCTTTAAAACATTGCGAGGTGGCAGGGGATGAGGAGGTGGGAGGATGGGCCAGGCTGGGAGTCCATGTGACTAGTTTGGTGTGGGTGGGAAGGTTGCTGCCTACATCCTCTGATTACTCCACTAACATTAGCATGTTGTTTTGACAAGGACAGAGAGACCTGCCAGTCGTTGCTCTCTCTCTACATGCCATTGTTACATAGTCACTCCAACCTTGCTCCTTCTACTTCAAGGAAACTACAATTGGCCAGTGATGGAGGGAGCTGCAGTTGTCTGGCACCAGCAACATGCCACGACTTGGCTGTCTGTGGGGAAACGATGTTGGTTTTGCTAGGCAGGAGGTATTACAGCTTTGTTCCTGGACCTAAACGGTGACCATGCAAATTAACATTCTGCTCCAGTGCTGGAGGGATAAGGAGACATGTAAACAGTCTCCTCCCCATTTTGAGCTTTGTCTGGCTGCTGGGAGTTGATCTGGAGGGCAGGAAGTGTTATGCAATATGCAGCTCTGATCAGGCATTTCAAGAGTGAATATTTCAAGGGAAAAGAAGCAAGAGAGTCTATTTTTCCAAAAAGGTTGCTGTTTCATAGAGCATTTGTAGTGGCCCTGCCAGCTAAGGCAGTTTATATGCCTTTCCCATTTGATTTTATCCTGTGAAAGATGGGATTTGTAGCTGCTTTAGAGTGTCCTGTGGCCTTAATTTCTCACTCTAGCCATGAGGAACTTGGTTTTAAATTGGACTGGCACAAAATCTGAGGGAAAGCAAAATAAGACAAATAATTAAAATAGCATTAGATGGAAGGTCTGATAACTTGTAGCCTACTGGCTTGAACATCCTGTCTTGTACCATTTGGAAGCTGACAGTTCTGGTTTTACACACTATTGGGTCAGAAATCAAGTCGGATCATCCAGAATATAAGTATAGGATGATCCATATACCATACACCTGGGTAGCTTTCAGTGCAGGGGCGAAACACAGCCTGGTGGCTGAATCTGGCCCATGGAAGGGCTTTGTCCGGCCCATGGTGAGTCCCTTGATCCTGCCTGGTCCCAGCACCATCCATCCCATGGTGCTTCCTACTGCTCCCTTGGGTTGTAGAGAGGCTGGAGTGGCTCTGCAGCTAGATTGCCTTTCTAGGCAGCCCAGGCAGCGGTGGCGGCTTCTGGCTGCCACCACCCCTGGCCCCAGCCCTGTGGTGCTGGCGGGGACCTGCGTGTACAGCCCTGACCTGGCCCACTCTGGACTCAGCCTGGCAGAGCGGACCAGCCGGAACCCACACGTGCAGCCCCAACCAGGCCCACCCCGTGCAGCAGTCGGTGGCTGAGCAGAAGCTGCTGCTCGGCGTGAGGGAAAAGTGGCCCCTCACAACTGCTGGGCCCTTCTTGCTGCAGCTGCCCAGAGCCTGCACCCAGGCTGCCCTGCCGCTCTTGTGCACTGCCACTGCTGCCCCACTGGGCAGACCGGAGGTGGCGGTGATGGTGGTGGAGAGGAGCAGCAGGGCAGCCGGGTCAGGCTCCAGGCAGCTGCAGCAGGTAGTACCTGGCTTCCTGGGGTGCCTAGATTAATACATTTGTAGATGTTGGGGTCAGAAGGGATCTAGAAAGGCAGGGCAGGTGGGGGACTGTGCGCTGTTGGCGGTGGCACATGTGCTCCAGGCTGTTGGTTGTGGGGGGAGGGAAGGGGTTCTGACCGGCCCACAGCAGCTCCCCAGACCTGCCTATGTGGCCCATGGGCAAAAATAATTGTCCGCCCCTGTTTTAGTCTGTAAGGAAAGAAGCACTTTGTAGTGCTGCACTTCACATCTGTCATTCTGTTCTGCTGCAAACCGGTGAGAGAAGATCCCTGCTCCAGGTCTTCAATGTTCTTCTCGGCATTTTTAATTAAGGGTTAATGCTTTAGTTCTGCAAGTGAAGGCACAGACTCCTGCATCCATGCAGAGCTGCACCCAAGATCAGGGCCAAGGGCTGCTTCTTGACAGGTTGTTTTGTCCTTCTCTCTTATCCTTAGCCAGGAGGAAAACAAGAATTGATGTTTCCAAATTAAAGTGAACAGTCTGTCCTGCCCCTTCTCAGGCCTGCCTTATTTGGCAAAAAGGCCCCTCTACGCCACCCTAAAATACAACATTACATCCTTAAACATCTCCTTTCTGTATTTGTAGGTCACCTCACAGCTTAGCAGGAACCTGCTGTAAGACCTCCTGAAGCTGAGTTGAAAATAGTCCATCAAATGAAACTTTCTGAGAAGCCCCTGGTAGCCTTCACAAGTGTGTCTTCAGGGACAGGTGACCCAGACATAATCAAGTTTATGTTGCTTCTGTTCAAGGAAAATCAAATCTTTGTTAAACTACTCAACTCTTTCTTGCCTCAGTCTCCTTTTCTGGAAGTGTTCCCAATCTTTCCCCTTTAATCCACCGATGCTTCATTAACCTTTTGTTCAGCTGAAAGCCAGAATCTGCCTGGACAGAGAATAATGGAGCTAGTTATCCCAAATGAATTCAACTCTAATGCTTTATATACTGTAGATTAACTTTAAAAGCCTTTAATTCATTGGTCCTGGGTGTTGTGCTTTCCAACTTGCAAGTGAGCCATTCTGGAAGTGAGGCTGTAAATGCCCAGGGCCCGAGGGAATAACCCATCATCAGAGGGTGTCCATGATGCCTTTCTCAGTTCTGGTGTCTCATCTTCAGTGTTCATCTCCTACACTGGGGCTTGCTTCTCTGTATTGAGATGTGCTGCTGCTACTGAAGTGTCAGAGATTCCTTAGGAATTTCTCTGGTAATCAAATGGGCCCCTACCACTTTTGGTAATTGAATAATTTCAGCATTTACCTATCTGGTAACCTTAATTGTGTTGTGTGTGGGCAGAAGCAGTGCTGTCCTCTGACTAATCGGTTACCAACCCGTTCAAAATGTATAGTGTAGAGTGGCACTGCCAGAGGCACTGTACTAAAAAACCTTTTACCACGTACTGTCTAAACATGACTGCACTCTTGTGCTTGGGATCATCAATTATCCTCTACTGAAAATTATTAGCAAACACAAAGCAGGCTCAAAGCTAGCCTTCCCACCAGGTAAATAGTCCCCACTTTTTTTTTTTTGGCGGTTGGCAAATGGTGGCTGGCTTCTGTCAGGAGTTCAAGCCAACAGGAAGCAGCAGCAGTGACTAGTCAGCACTGTGCTCTGTCTTGAGGTT
>NW_005842042.1:496261-498673 GCF_000455745.1 Alligator sinensis | reverse complement strand
TCCCTACACATCAGAGTAATGGTGGGAGTAGGATGGAGGGCCATGGGCAGCTGTTCCAATACTGGAGGGACGTGTCAGGGAATTGGATGAACTTCCTAACATCAGCCTGGTTCTCTTATTTTTTTATTTCCTGTTGAACTTTTGATTAGTGGGTCCACAGGCTTTTAAAATGAGATGTTGCTGATTGCTGTGTTAGAGTAGCCTCTGGTTCTGTACTAATGGAGGGATCGTGAGTCAGTGATAAACTGTAATTTGCTCTTAACAAATTAGGAAAAGTGACTGTGCATCATGGTTTCTGGGTCCTGTGCTTATGTCAGCAAAGTGTTCTTATGCACATCATTAAGCTTCAGCTTCTCTGTCCTTATGTGGTGATAATGCTTCACCTTACACAGATGCCTGAGGCCTACTGCTAAAAGTATATTTGGATTTGTGACTGAAAGGCACCAAGTACATATGAGCTAGGAGAGGCATTTCCATATTGCAGTCCAGGCAGTTTTGAAAAAAATATTCCAAAGCAATTTCAGGTTTTTATACCTGCCCCCACATCCCTCCTGTAGAGAGAGGCATACTTGTAAATGCTTGTAAATCTGGACGTGTGAGAGAGAGAGATGGTGTTTCTCTCCTCTCAAGCCTACCGGAGTAGAGAAGCTGATCATCCAAGGGAAATACTGAATGTAACTCGAAACAGAGTGCTTGCAAATGTCCAGAAGTGAACACACTCATAAAAGGTAACATTTTTCTACTGTGCTAAACTTAGGTGTGACCTATAGGTTAAAAATCCAACAGTAGCATGTTTATTTGCAAGTTTCCTGTGTTGCTTTATTAAAAGTGTATCATGGGCCCTCAGAACTATGAGATTTTATGCACAGATTTTATTGGGATATCTTTTTTTTTTAATACTGTTGGAGTATCTTTGGATCATGCAATTAGACCATCTCATCACAAGAAGAGCAAATGCAGACTGCATCTGAAGCTAGGCTAGAGCAAAGCATTGGTTTGGTTGTGAATTCTAGTGATTGTAATTTGATTGGAAATAAGGGGAAGCGCTGAGAGGCGGGGTGAGAATCAATGTTTTTAAGAGAGAGAGTCCAAAGGTTGCTTGAGAGAAGATAGGAACATGTTTAGAAGGTGAAAATTAAAACATAAAGATGAAGTGGTGAAGAACGAAGATGAGAGGTCTTTCCTAAACTGTAGGTTCTTACGTTGTATCATACGTTCTACTAGTAGCATAAGTTCATTTTTATTTCCAAGAATTCTGCATGTTTCATACTGTAGCAGAGGTTAGAATTGTTTTGCAGCTATGGAATATACCAGTGGCATAAAAAAGCAGTTCTAGGTTTGCACTTTTAATCATGGTCACCTTAAAGCCTGAATCTAACATTTTGGCACAACTGCCTCTCTATCTCACCGGCTTCACTTTTGCCTGATGAGGGCTGGAATCTCTGTCTCTAGGAGAAAGGCATTCATATTCCAAAACACAGCGTCTCTGCCTTCTGCATTCTTTCTGTTTGGCTTTCCCCTCTGGGGTTCCGGCTTCAGTCCCTAGCAGTTGCCAAAATCCGCCTCAGATTAGAATGGGTAAGAGAGCAGCATGTTCTGCAGGGATTTGGTGTGTGGCTCTGTTTGTGCACTTCTCTATATTGTCTACAGGATTGTTTTGCAAGATAGCTGCATGGCTGAAAAGATCATGCCCCATAGCTAGTGTAGCTAGGTAACTAGTAGGGTGAAAGTGCTAGACTTTAGGAAAGCTGATTTCAATGAACTCAGGCGATTAGTCAAGGATGCACTGCAGAGTAGGAGTTTTGAAGAGATGGGAGCCCAGGAAGGGTGGCTGTGCCTTAAGGAAGTGATCCTTCGGGCATAGAGGGAGACGATCCCGATGCGAGGGAAAGGGGCCAGGAGGCTTCCTTGGCTGACCAGAGAAATCCAGGGCAGCCTGCGGACTAAAAGGGGAGTGTATTAAAAGTGGAAATGGGGAGAGATTACCAAAGAGGAGTACACCTCCTCTGCTTGCACTTGTAGGGAGGCAGTTAGATGGGCCAAAGCTACCATGGAGCTGAGGATGGCATCCCAACTAAAGGATAACAAAAACTTGTTTTTTAGATATATAGGGAGTAAAAGGAAGGCCCAGGGTGGAATAGGACCCCTGCTAAATGGGCAGAAGCAATTGGTGACGGACAGGGGGGACAAGGCTGAACTCCTCAATGAGTTCTTTGCCTCAGTGTTCCTAAGCGAGGGGCAGGACAAGGCTCTCACTGGGGTTGTAGAGAGGCAGCAGCAAGGCACCAGACTGCCATGCATAGACTCTGAGATGGTGCAGAGTCACTTGGAGGAACTGGATGCCTTTAAGTTGGCAGGCCAGGATGAGCTCCATCCGAGGGTGCTGAAGGCACTGGCCGACGTCATTGCACA
>NW_005842042.1:460483-494967 GCF_000455745.1 Alligator sinensis | reverse complement strand
ACTCTTTCCTGCCTATGCAGGGGGTCGGACTCGATGATCTATTGAGGTCCCTTCTGACCCTAGCATCTATGAATCTATGAGAAGAAGGCACCTGATAGCAGAGCTGCTGATATTTGGTAGGCCTGGTATAGCTCTGACAGCAGAGCTGTGTCTACCCCAGGGGCCTCAACTGCCCTGTAGGCAAAGTTCTAACAGTGCTTGTGATATAGACATAGCTTTAGAGAAATTCCCCATGCCACTTGAAGTTCAAGGGCTTTGTACTCACCTTTATGGAAATCAATCAGCCTAAAGAAGGAAAGAATTTAAAGTTTACAAATCCAGTCTGTTAGCGTAGCTGCTTTTGTCTGGCTTTTTTTTCCATGTTAAAATGAATCAAATATCCTTTAAATTCCTTTTTGACATGTCTGGTATGTGTATTCAGATTCATCTCTGCTATCTGTTTGTCTATAACTTTGCCTAAACAAGCTTTTCTTGTGGCTTTATCAAAGATTTCTGTTACGGGAAGGATTATTGGGTGACTTATACATTTTTTAAAAAAAATTTTGGGCAATAAAACTCTGTGATGTTGTGGAATGACACAAAGTGGGCGCCTGAACACACAGTATACCCAGCTCTGAGGAGTGGGTAACATTTAGATTACCAAAAGCATAAAATCCCAAAGATTGTTTGATTTATCCCCCCTCTCATGTAACATAAATTTGCTTTGAAACATTTTTTGTTTCCCTTCTCTTCTCCTTTTTGAAATATAGATCCAGTTATGTTCTTGGCTTGGTTGCTGATTAGTGATCTCCAAAAGCTGAGAACATTATTTTTTATAAAGGCCTGAAGTTTACTGTATTTGGCTTGTAGCAAAGAAGAATTAGATGAGGATTGTATGGATTGTGCTCTGCAAGAGTGCATTCAGGCTACTCCTAAGACTTTGTTCTTTCTTGCAGGATAAACCTCTGACATGGGAAATCCTGCTTCAAAAACTTTTGCCCTCAGTTGCAAATGGATCTCTCTGGAGGATGGTAATAGGGAGGGAGTTGTAGCATGCCCACCATATAGTGGTTGATTACCTGGATGATATACTAATCTTGTCTGATGGGAAGAAGCTCCTAAGAACTTTGGTGGTTCAAGCAAGTTAAAAGGTCCTAAAGGCTATAGATGAGTGGTGGCAAGACCCCTACTACTCCCAGAAACTTGTGATTCTGTCCAAAAGAGGTAGTGTAGGTAGTCTTGCGGGGAGGGGGCTTGTTCCAGCAACCAGTCCACCTCATTGTTCTGTGTAATCTTGGCTTTGAAGCTGACTATACTTTCAGCAGGTTGCCTTGGCCAGTTGTGGCTGTGTGTGTTAGGCATTACAGTCTTTGGGTTTTGGCAATTGGTACTGGCTGTACTTGGTAGCAGACTGTTACTTGACATCATGGGGAACGGGGCTGAAAACTTTGTCTCCAGCCCCTGATGCTACCCTACGCTCCCAAAATCTGCCAAAGGTGGCTAATTCTAACTGAAGTTACTGGGGATGAATGGGTTTGGTTTGAGTTAGGCTGAGGGTTTAGTAAAGACTAAGAGAGCAGTAAAAGGTATTAGCGAAGTCTGAACAGTAGTTAATTATTAGCCCCAGATGCAGATAATAGATTTGGGTTCTGCTTGTCAGCACTAAGTGGAATTGCTTTTTAGAAACTTTGATACATCTCAGAATTGTATATTGTGGGGAGACTTGCCTCCAAGAGACAGTGGATGGGAAAACTGAGTTGAGAGGGGTAAGTACATGGCTCAGTTTTTGCTCCAAATCTGGTCTTGTCTGAGGACGGTGGGGTAGAGTGAAATGCTCTGAGGTGTTGCAAGCTTTAGTAAGCCAAATGCTGAAACAGGGCACCGGGAGTTTTTTCTGTGTTTAGACCTTGGAGTAAGTTTGACTGATCGCTAATTGTTAACTGGCTCCTGCTGTTTGCCAACCCTAAAAGTGATCCTGAAGAGTCATGCTGTTCATTCCTCTTTGGTGCTTAGGTTGCTCCCCTTTCATTTCTACACAAGAGAATGGCTATCTTTGGTGAGTTGACAAAGGCGGTGCTTTCTTTAGGGGAGGGATTATTGTCTCCATGTGAGACTCCAGAAGTGAAAAACATCTTTTGGGCTTGTCCTGGCACTGCCAGATGGTCTGTGTGATAGGTAAGCTGATTCTTTTTAGTTGTTGGATGATTAGCTGGATGCTATTTGCATGTTGCATGGTTTGGGTGGGGGGAGTTTGTTTTTATTTCTATCCCTCTTATTCTATGACCCTTTAATAAGGAAGGATGGAAAAGGTTGCTCTTGGTCTCTGAGCTCTGCAGGAGAAATGTACCTCTGGAGGTCCTCTCTACCTTGCCTGCTCTAGCCATTGTTTTCTAAAATTTAGGATCGCCCTTCAGGATTTCATTCGAAATATAGCTGGTAAAGTGCTCTCTGCTGAAAAGCATGTTTGCACAAGGCTGACTTGTAGAAAAGGAACTAAATTTAGATTTCCTAGGGCAGCCGCTGTTTTTTGGCAGTAAATTTACCAAAGGATTGATCCCTTTTGTTTTAGCCACAAAATCTAATTCTGAGGTAGATCCATACCTATAGACCTACGCGAAGTAAAATGAAGGGACTGCATTTTGAGCTGTTGTGCAAGCTAGCTTACCTAGATATTTTTTTTTAAATATCTCACGGGTGCAGGTTAGCTGTGGGACTTTAGGTCTTGAAATGGCACCCTCAAGTATAACACACAACCCTGGCTCTGACCAAGAATAATTACTAAATGAAAAAGTTTTGCGTGGGTTGGAATTCTAATCCAACTCTTTATGAACTGGTGTCTGTAGTGCAGGAAATTTCACAACAGCTGGCATTAATTCAAACTCTACAACTTCAGTAGAGAGGCTCAGAGTTGAGGGCAAATATTGTTGTGTTTGTACATATGTGCATGCTTCTGTAGATGACCCTCAACCCCCAAACGGTTGCTTCCAAGTGGTTGAAGTATGTTAATAAAATAAGCCCCTGGTACTATTGTTTAACACTGTAGACTTTCCAAAGTAGCTATGGAGACTTTCATTTGAGTGCCTTTGAAGGCATTACCCAGGAACACATTGTAGCCACTATCAAGTATTACTGGGTAATGCCTTCAGAGACACCTGAGTGAGTTTCCATAGCTACTTTGGAAAGTTTTACTCTACAGCTCTAAACCAGGGACTTATTTTATTAACATACTTTACCCCCTTGGAAGCAACCGTTTGGGGGTTGAGGGTCATCTACAGAAGTATGCACATACTTACAAACACAACAACATTTGTGAGGTGGCCCTCAACTTTGAGCCTCTCTGCTGAGGTTGTAGAGTTTGAATTAATGCCAGCTGTTGTGGCATTTCCTCTGAAAAGGGCAGGAGAGATTGCTCACTTCAATTTGGAAAAATCAATTCTTGTTTTCCTCTTGGCTAAGGAAAAGATGAAAGGACAAAACAACCTGAAAAGGGCAGGAGAGATTGTTCTCTTTAATTTGGAAACATCAATTCTTGTTTTCTTCTTGGCTAAGGAAAGACAGAAAGCAAAACAACCTGTCAAGAAGCAGCCCTTGGCCCTGATCTTAGGGGGCACCTCTGCATGGATGCGGGAGTCTGTGCCTTCACTTGCAGAACTAAAGCATTAACCCTTAATTAAAAATGCCATGAAGAACATTAAAGACCTGGAGCAGGGATCTCCTCTCACCTGTTTGCAGCAGAACAGAATGACAAATGTGAAGTGCAGCACCACAAAGTGCTTCTTTCCTTGCGGACTAAAAGCTTCCCAGGTGTATGGTGTGGATCATGCTATATTTACATTCTGGATAGCCTGGCCTGATTTTTGACCTGATAGTGTGTAAAACCAGAACTGCCAGCTTCCAAATGGTATAGACGGGACGTTCAAGCCAGCAGTCTACAAGTTAACAGATCTTCCAGTCTAATGCTATTCTAATTATTTGTCTTACTTTGCTTTCCCTCAGATTTTGGTGCCAGTCCACTTTCAATACCGAATTTGTGATGGATAGAGTGAGAAACTAAGACCATGTGCTGCTGGGATGGGACAGGATGGGCTGGGTTGGGCTGGGCTGGCTCTGTGCTGCACATGTGGAGGTTGTGCCACGTGGAGGCATGGAGCTGGTCTAGCCAGCCCACAGAACCAGCCCGTCCCTTCTTAGCAGAACACGGCTCCAGCTGCATTGTCGGGACCCACACGGCACAGCATGGAGCCAACCTGGCCTGGTGGTGTGGTAGAGTGCCAAGAGCCATGGGAAGTCTCATGCCATCAGGCTGGGCCGGCTCCATTCCTCCATGTGATGCTCCTGGCACTCTAGCCAGGAGTAGCACATGGAGGCACAGAGCCAGTCCCTTCAGCCCCACAGAGTTGAGCCATCGCTGTCAGTCCGCCCCGCCCCCAGCCCATTCTTACCTGAATTTCTACTCTTGGAGGGAGGGCTGGGGACAGGGTTGCCAGAGCACGAGCCTCTGCTAGGCTGGAGGGTGGGGGCATGGTGGAGCAGGGTGGGGTGGGTTGAGCTGGGGTTGGTCATGTTGCAACCAGAGCCCAAGCTACTTGGTGCTGCAGCTGGCAGCTCCTGCTGCCAGTGCTTTGTCAGGTAATAATCGTCTAAATTTTAGCGGGGCTCCGCGGGCCAGACAGAATGGCCTGGTGGGCCAGATCCGGCCTGTGGGCCGTATTTTGCCTGCCTCGGGCTACATGCTAGGTACCAGGGACAGAAATGCATATGAGCTGTTTATGCCAGCTCACGTGTAGGCTGTAGAACAGTTTGCTAAATTCACAAAGACCTCCAACTCCTGCAAGATACTGCTCGTGTTGTTCAAATCATTTAATAATGTGAACTAATCCTCAGGCATTTCCAGCAGTAACAATGTTGCCTTTTTCCACACTAACTCAGCAAACAAAGAGCATGTGGGGGTGTTTGGATGTTTCTCATTTTCCTGCCTTCCTGTGTGCAGTCATAGACTATGGATGAATGGTTTAACTCCTATTCTGGACTGGAAGAGGGGGGATTGCATGTTTGCTTGATGTGATATGAGCACTTGAGGACTGAATATAACTGTTCACATGAGGAAGGTGCAGGAACACCTTGGTGAATGATCTTCTAATGACCAAGATCCAAGAGCTGTGTTAAGGCAAGTTGACCAGGTGGTGAGACTTAAGCACAGCAGAGGAGACAGGCAGGCAGGCAGAAACAGGCAGAGACACAAGGTGGATTCCAGAGTGATGTGGCAGTCTTAAGTTTAGCTGGGCTGTTCGGACTTGGGATTCAGCCTGCTGTGTTCCAGCTGACAAATAAATGTTGACTTCATTTGCAGGAGTGTCCTGGGTGAAGTCTTCATCAGGAGTTGATTTAAAACAGGCTTTCACAAACCTGAACAGGAGCGTTGGGACCAATAGGCCTGGAGTTAAGGAGGCATGGGGCTTGCCCTTAGGAAGAAACTACATCTGGGGCTGGCTCTGAGGGATACCTGGAAAGATTATATAAAGACTGGGGTCCTAGGCAAGTGTGTCTGCTAAATGTGTGTCAATGAGTAGCATTGAGGGCATCTGTATTCCTCCGACTACAGTGTTAGAAATGCCTAGGCTAGCTCAGACACTGGAAGAAGTCGAGCCATGGCAACATGGTAAATTTAGCCTGAACAGAGCTCCATGCCATTGTATCTAGACTGCTGGTAGTACCCAAGCTAGCTAAGATACCTTGTGATGTTAAACTGCAGTCTACAGTGCATGTATCCTGGGCTTACATGGAGAAGATTTCTGTGCTGAGAGATTTTTTTCAGGTTTAAAAAAAAAGAAAAAAAAAAAGAAACCCAGTTAGGAACGTAGATAATGGCCTCTCTCTAAACTGCTGAGCAGCTGACAGCTCCCCATGATCTCTGGGAACTTCTGGGTGGTGGGCACTTAGGAAAAATCTAGCTATTTATAGGTGCCAGATTTAGATACTTACGTTTAGTCTCCTTTCTCTGAAAATCTCAATGCCTGGTTTCTCTTGAGAAATCGAGGTTTGGTTGATGGTTAGACTTTGTTGACCTTTGGTTCTTGCTTAATGAGGTTCATGATAAGATGATGCTGTCATCCAATTTATTATCCTTTATCTTATTTTTTTCTTTATTTCTGTAATCTATAGGTAGGTGCAGACATTATTATCCTCTTGGAGAATAAGGCATTTAAGGCCAGCTTTTGCCCTTTGTTAGGGCATAGTGAGAAACCTTTCATTTTTCTGCAACCAGGAAGATATTTTTTCCTTGATGATTGAGGGACTCAGCTGAATTTTAATTTCATTTGGGTGTCACCTAAGACTTTAAGGCAAAAGGGGGCAATTAAATCATCCAGTCTGTCTGAGCATCAGGACACAAGGTTCAACTCAGAGCCGTATGTTAAGTTCAGAGACCTTAATTAGACTAGAACAGGGTTTGGGAGCCTATGGCCCGTGGGCTGGATCCATCCCACAGAGGTTTGATTTAGCTCATAGTGGCACTTGATGGGAAGAATTGGTAGCATACAGTATCATTCAGCAGCGGTGGGGTTGGGACTTGACTTCATGTGGTAGGGGAAGCTGACATTTGGTGACAAGGGAATGACAAGGGAAGTAGAGGTGGCCTGCCTTTGGCCCAAGTGGCAGTGCTTTGGCCTGCCACTCCTAAAAGGTTGCTAACCCCTGGGATAGAACAATTCAGTCCTCAGAAGACTAACTCATTATATTGCAGGTAGAGAACGGGAGACACCAAGTTGCCTTCAAATGCCTGAGGCTCCTGCAATGGCGAGTGTGTTAGGTGAGATAGTCAGATGATCCTAGACCAAGAGAAGGTGTGGGAGCCCTCTCCCCTTCCTGCCAGTCTGGTTGGAGCCCTTCCTTTCTGATCCAAATCTGGCCCTCTGCACAAGAGCAGGGCCCCACATGGAAAGATGATTCTCTATATTGGCTCGTAGTCCTGTTCCACCCCATCCTGCTCGTGGTCTCCTGCTGTGGCCAATCTCTATTGCTTCAAAGGAAAACAAAGAGGGGTGGGCAGGGGAGCGAACAGAATACATCTAGGGGCAGTTGTGCTTTTCAAAGGGAAATAATCCTTCCTGGTTCTTTTAAGGAACTAGCTGAAACCTGGAAGTATTGTTTTAGATTTGTAATCCTTGTCGTAATGAGACCTGCAAGTGCTGTGAGCATGTTGAGCAGTGCAGACAATCTGGTTCTACACATGGCCTGTGAAGAAAGGGGGAGAACAGGAGGGGGAAGGGTTATAGATTGAAGGATTGACATCCAAGCACTAAACTACTTATCCTAGGCCAGAGATGATGTTACTAGAAGTTGCCCCTGACACATGCCATGTGATACCTAATGTTATTGCATTCTCTGAGACCTGGTCCTTGGTGGAGGCTGAAGACACCTAGCAAATCTTGTAAAGTAGGGCTTCTAATGCTGACTATGAACTTGAATAGCCACTGAAGATATTGCAGACCTCTGTCCCCTCCTCCACTGGGTTGAGATTAAGGCAAGGGTCCTCTAGCTCTCTCAATGTAGATTGTGATTCAGAAGTCTCTTATTCTAAGCTCAGCTGCACAGCAACCTCTATCAGCTACAGGAGTTATTTAACTTATGCACATATGGACAGAACTTGATGGATAAATAAATACTTTTGGGAAAGAATTAATTCCATAACATTGTCTTTTCCTCTTCACGGCCTTTTTCTCTCCTGGCTGACTTGTTTCTCTCCAGCTCACTGATGCCAAGAGCAGCTGTGGGCAGTCTTGTACAATAGCAGCTTAATGCACTTAGCCCCACAACCAAGCCAGTTAAGGTGGAGTGGAAGTGAACACCCAAGGAACAATCTTCATCTAAAGAAAGGGTTATGATCATTGCTGGAATGGATTGTGCATTTGCAGGTTGAGCAGGGTTTTTTAAGAAGTAGGAATGTGGCTAGTGTGTCGTGATGAATCCCATCCAACTTTGATAACATGGGCCAAACTTGAACTATGTTACGCAGATTTAACTCCACAGGAGTTGAATTTACTTAAAGTAGGTCTGAATAGCATGGGATTTCAGCTAACATTTTAGAATCAGTATTGAATAAGGGGGTGGTCTCTAGAAATTATGCTGCAGAAGATCCATGCTGAGCTTTCCTGACATAATCCTCTTGGCTTTAGAGAACCAAAATGGCAATTCTGTTGACTTTGCTGTTCTAAAGCAACTTCAGGTCCGATGGCACTATTTTGTCAAAAGGTCTGCATAACAGGGAACCTTTCGTGCCCCAGAACTTTTTTTGTAGAGGGGCAGTCCGCTTGAAAACTAGTTAAACTCCTTTCTGGCATCCACCAGCAATTGAGTGGCTCCTCTTGGCTGTTCCTATGATCTGTCAGTCCTTTGTTTTTACTGGTTTATGTATTTTTCCCTTTCTGTTGCTGTGGAAAGGCCTCCACAAAAAAAAAAAAGCGGGGGGGGGGGGGGGAACTAGTGAAGGAACTATAATGGAGGAAACTCTGGAATCACGCTGCTGTAACATAAAAAGTAAATAAACTGGCAAAACAGATGGTGTTTCTTCAAACCCTCTTTGATCAGAGCAATAGCGGTTGTTTAAAAAAATCAGTCTTGTGTGTGAAGAAGTGTCTAGCAATACTTCAGTGTGGTGTCTCTAAGATCTCCAGTCATGTTTTCTAGCCGTTGGGAAAGAGCTGTTCTAAGTTTTGTAGGAGGAAGTTGTCTATATTCGGTTTAGGGGAAGAATCTAGAAAACCAGCAAATGCTTTTTTGTTATCCTTTGTTTTTAGGCTGAAGGGATCTGATTGGGTTTGATTACAGGTAGCTGAAATCACTTTGTCCACTGGCCACTATTAAAACCACAACACTATATGATATTACTTTGGTACTTATAAGCTATTTTGCTAAAAATCTTGGAGAAGCTACCAGTTCAAAGGATTGTGGTAAATTCTGGCTTGATCTCTTCCATCAAGTTGGTAAACTCTACCTACGTTCCCTGAAGGTTGACTGAGACAAGAACATAATCTTGTGAAAAATGTTAGAATTGTTTGTTTTGCAAAAGTCCAGCATGGACTCATTTTTGCAATGCTTTTTGCTTAGTGAAAGCCCAGGGTAGTTGAGAGGTGGGGAGGAGAATTGAATGGGCTATGAGTTGTCATTCCAGCCCTGCCACATGGGTTAATTACTGCAGCGCTCTCCTTCATTAAATCATGCTGTCAAATAGGGATAATGATGGGTCTCAAGGTGACTACCCTTTGATAGAAGGTACCAGAGGAATATAAAGTGTTATTAAATTGGTTCTGCAGTTAAGCTTCCTTAAAAATATATCCTGAAAGCAGAGTGACTTTTCTTTTACAAGATACGTGAAAAACCAGCAGGGCTTTGAATTCTCTTCCTTCAGTGCCTGGCTACAAGTGCCAGCAACTTATCCAGGCCAGGCCTGATCGGCATGACTAGAATTGGTAGTAGTTATGCCAATGTTGCAAAGGCATAATCTTGGTTTATAGAAAAAAAGCCCAGGCAGTGACTGTATTAGATTAATTCTTTTTTAATGGAAAAGACCAATTGTTAATAGTTTTTTAAGCTTGTAAAGATATCAGAACACTGTAACAGAGCTAATGGTTGAAAGGGCAAGGCTTACTGCATAGCAGATTAGGCTGGGGTGGAAAAGACCATTCTTGGGTTTTGTCACAGATGACATGGCCATGACAAATTATGAAGCCTGAGTGTGGTCGTGGTAGTCCAGCCAAGTCTGGGGTGAGTGGCATCGAGATTGTTACTAATGTAGGGCAAGCATTAAGCAGATCATTATTTGAGTACCTGGAGTAAGCAATGCTGGGCAGGATGGACAATGAAGGGATTCCCTGCATGAAAGAGTATCTCTTTGTCATGGAGAGGCATGGATCCCATTGAAACGGGAAAAATCAGAGAGCCAGTGTGGTGCCTCCTAAAAACTGAAGCTGTCTGCAGTGCCAAAGAGCAGAAGAGTGATATGTGTAAGGAAGAGCAGATGAGCATGAACGTATGTGTCCTACCTCTTTTCTGTCCCTTGCAGTTACTAGTTCAGTGCTCTGGTGTTACCCCGCCCCATCCCTGCTCCCAGGCACTCAGCATTTGCTATCCTGTCTAGGTTCAGTTGTCCCTGTATTAACCAGCTCTTGTAGGCGTATAGCAGAAGCAAGATTCCATTGATGCCTCTTTTCTTGCTCTTCACTGCCAGCAAGTGATGGGGCATAGCAGAGATGCTGCTAGAACAAAGTAACCTACCAAATGTGGCCCTGTTGTAATGTCTTCCATATACAGATGGAGCATCCAGGAGGTTTCTCTGTAGGTGCTTCCTGGTGAGTGGGAATTGGCTCTTGTAAATGTGTCCCCAGCACTTTCTTCCCATTTTATACTGATATTGAATACTTTAAGTGGCTCATGTAAGATGTTGGTGTTTAGAGTTTTTAGAAGTGAATCTGTGAATATCTTTCCAAACTAGTCCATCACAGATGCCGAACTTGACAGTGATTCTTTAACTGAGCTTACAGCGCTGTCTTGTCATCTATATACGCTAGGGTAATACTGTTGTAGGACAGCAGCACCTGGCTGTAAAGTTGTTTATACTTGCAAACCTGTCTCTTTACCCCAGCTGTCTTTGACCCTTCCATAAGTCCTCAAGGCAAATGGTACAATAATCTCTGTTAAGATGGCAAACTGGCATCTTGCTGCTAATGAGGCCTCACTGGTGAGCAGGCACCTTTTATGGTCTGTCATGGTGAACCTAAACATCTTTTGGTAAGTAGACTCTTGTGAAAATAGGAGTTCTTACATGATCATATGCCAAGCTTCACCAAAGCAAAGCGCCAGGCAGCACAGGGATTGAGTTAAGGCAGAAAGAGCTAGCAGCCAACCTGTCTTGTTCTGGCCCTGTGTCATAGTGTGTGGATGAGTTGCTGTCGGCTAAATGAGCCTTGATCTGTTCTTTATGGGATGCTTTTGTACTCCCTTGGTTTATAACAGTCTCCAGGAGAACAGTGGAGGCAACCACCGGCCTCCTTTGACGTCTGCAGCACACCGGATTACTGGAGGCCCCTGCCCTACAAGGTCCTAACCAGCTTGGTTCTGGATTACTTCAAGGAAACGTACGTGCATCTTCCCAGGACTGGGTCATTATTTCTAAAGCAGTGAGGTATCTCGGGGTTCAAAATCATAGCTAAGTGTTTCTAGCACCATTTTCGCCTTACACTTGTGGACATACCACTCCAGTTTAAATGCAGCATACCTTCCTGTGCCACAAGGCTGTGATACCTGTCCCCTACACACATCCAGAAAAACAGCCCCTTGTAGGTGTGTAACAGGTCCCCACTTGGCCACACACAGTAGCTCACATCTGCAGATGCACTATGGATAGATGAGGCAAGGTGCTAGATTGCATTACCTAATTGGGTATATTATGTTATAGAGGTTCACAGGTGTGGGCAAATCAGGTTTTTGGCACCTTTTCAGAAGGGCTCCGTCCTGCTTGTGGCATGTGTTCTGAGGGTTAAGCTCTCATTTAGCAAGTGCTGCTGCTTTGTTTTTGTAAGGGGAGGAATGGAGGATGTTCAACTTGGCTCCTCATTCAAAGGTTAGAGTGGCCTCTGGGGCATCTTCTTAGGCTGGAAGATGGATGCTCTCCTTTGATGGATGAAGTAGCTTAATCAGTTTGCCGCAGAGAAAGCAACCAAACAAGTTTTGTTTTGTTTTGTTTTGTTTTTTTGTTCTGAAAATAAACTCTATGAAAGGAACATGATCCCCCTAATTGTGCTTAGAGGAAGGGCCTGGCATCTCCTTCAGGAAGAGAAATTGTGCTGAGTGAACTGAAGTGAGGATAAAAGTCCTAGTGCAGCCCTGTCTCTAAGAGAGAGACATCTTCACTTTTGGCATTTATCATGCTACCTAGTCTTCCTTGGCTTTGAATAAGCTCTTAATTGCACAGCTTGACTGGTGTTATCATTGTGTCCTTGGGATTCCTTATCAAAATTTGTGCAACTCCAGAAAACGCATGTGAACTGGCATTTGGATCAGGCCAGAAATCAAGCCAGTGTTTGAGTGCAGAAGCAAGCTCCCAAAGCAATGGTCGTATGGCCCTCTACACGTGAGAGGAGGTCACAACGCGATGCCTGCCCATTGCAATATACTACTGGGTCAATGAGTAGGGCAGATCTAGATGGATGGATGCAAATGTCTATCATCTGTGTGTCAGCCACAGAGGATGAGGGGGAAGAACCTGACCCTAAAGAAGCTACATTTGCCTGGGGGGGGAAGGGTGGATGTTGAATGTGACAAAGCAGGCAAACAAAAAATCCAACTCAGTTAGTGCAGGTGGCCAGATTTTACCCAGATCTCTGTGGAGGTCATTGTCTTAGGGAGCTCCACCAAGCATAGAGGAGTCTGGGAGGTCCCATGGAGCATAATGTAAGGAGGAAATAGGGTCCCTGCCATGGGTGTGACACCCCGTCCATCTCCCCCCACCCCAACACAGATGAGGTTTCTGCTCTTCTGCCTTACATGCTTCAATTCTGCATAGTGTAGTCTCTAACAACACATTCCTGATAAATAGATCTGTGCACCAGCCCTCCCTTCCTTTGAAAGCCTCTGAGACTTGCTCTGTGTCCTTCTTGCCCTCAGATGAAGAGCTGGGAGCTCTCTCTCATACTTTACATAATTCTTGATGTTGTGCATCGACAATGATGGACTTTGAGACTTGCTGTACAGAGTGATGGCTGCAAGCTTTTCCTGTCAAGTGGGGAAGCCCAAGAAATAGGATTTTGAGTGAATGACACCGTTGACTCATGCTGTAGCACCTAGCCCACTTTGAGTCTTTCCCCTTCCTTTCTTGACTCCCTTGCTGAGTAGTCTCCAGTACATGGGAAGGATGGTTATGGTGCCAAAAGCACAGAGCTGGGACTCTGGAGATGCAGTTTTTATTGCTATTGAGCCACAGACTTCCTGGATGACCTTGGGATAGTCACTTAGTCTCCTGTGACTAGACAAGGAGAATAAGACCCGACCCCTGACCCTCCGGCCTTCACAGGAGCCAAGGATAAATAGATTCATAACTGAGGCATGCTGATCATATGGCAAGGACAGGCATGTAATTCCCAAAGGCAGGTAAGTACGTGTGACCAAGGCCAACTGAACAATTGTACAAACTTTTGATGTATGACTGGACCTTGCATTTGGTTGATGTAAGTTCCAGAGCAGAGCTCTGACCACAGTCCTGGAGGATGGTGGTGCACTTACAGTATACTGCATTACTGCTGCTATGGAATATTTGTGTGGTAGAGGCCTGGGTATCTTGAGTGTGCCTATATAGCGTTTAGCATGCTAGGGCTACGCTGGGTTTTTAGGCACTCCCCTAATACAAACAAGTAGATATGCCTGTTTATTTGAGTATCCCTTGAGGCCTTGGCAAAACCCAGGACTTACACTGGGGCTGCAGTGACAGGCTTTTACTTTGGAGAAGAAGCAGTTAAACTGGCAAGGATGTCAGGAAATTGAATAAATGAGAGCAGCACTCTGGTCTCATGATGCCTAGGTTGGGCCACTTACTGCAGAATACAGGTTGAGCAAGTGAACACTGTCTTAGTGTCTGTGGACTTGTCTCCCCCTCCCGTCGCTGTCTGGAGCGTGTGACTTCGAAAAGGATCGAGCTCGGGGACTGGAGTGAGTGAAACGCGAGTGTCTGCCAGCGAAGCTGCTGCAAGTAGAACTCCGATAAGTGCCCGTCACTTCTCTTTGTTCTGCTCTGTACGTACTGTTTCTTTATGTACACAACTTGGAAATGGCACGGGAATGGGGAATGTGCTTTTCATGCTCACTGTTTGTGGAAAGTTTCGTTTCTTTTCTCTTTATTTTCTTTTCTTGCAGCTTATGCAAAACTTTCTTCACTGCTTGCTCAGGGGAGGATAAAGAATAGCTGCCTTCAGGTTGTAAATCTCTAAAAAGTGGTCTTTGCTACCTAAACAGACCTGCTGGGAGATCTGTTTATTATACAGTTGCCTCCCAAATCAGAAGCAAAGTGTCACCTGTATTGTGAAACAGAATGATCTGGGGGCTTCAGCATGGTACTGGCCCCCAGCCCAACATGGCTCATAGCGTCAGAGACTAAATAACCATAGTATAACAGAAACCTGATCAGTGTTTTGTGACATTCCCATTTTGCTGGGCAGTAGCAATGGAAGTGGTTGTTTTGTTTTATTCCTTTTAATTGCTGGAATGTGAAAGGGTAGAGCACTCTATTGTGTGTTGCTTTCTTAAGTGCTGTGGGAGTTCAGCATTCGTATATCACTTCTACAGGTATTTGTTTAAATGGGGTTTTATTGTACTGTCACATGCTGCTGCAAGAGCATGTTTCTCCCTTATGAATGATATGAGGGGGGCTTCATTTTGATCAGCTGGCACCTTAGACCAAACAAAATAGCGCTTCCTCTTTGGCATGGGTAGCTTGCCCAGTTCAAGCTTTCCAGAAGAACTGGAGTGTATCTTGGCCAAGAATTTTGTCTGCCACGGGAGAGCTTAGGCCAAGGAGATGACTAAACAATGGGCCCAATTGTCAGGCAGTGATCTATGCTAGCTATCTCCAGAGATAAACCACAGTAGATTATAACAAAGTATATCAAGGGCGTTTTTAAAGTTCTTAAAGTGCTTTGCTCATGTGAACGAACCCTTGTAACTCACTTGGGAAGAAGCAAGCCTCTGAGTCCCTTACTGTGCGGCTGGGGTTTGGCTTTGCATCCCCTTGAAAAAGACTACCTTGAAAGAAGTCCAGGGATGGTCAAGGAGTGTGTTGGCATCTTCAAACACACTGGCCTACCCATGTTTTTCTGTCATGGTCCTCCCTTCTAGTTTTCTAATTGATTTATTGAAAATAAAGACAACAGCTGCTGTAGAGAGAGCTAGGCCTGGAAGTGACCCTTGAAGCCTTCCCCAATAGAAGGGATATTCTCTCTTTATCCATTCTAGCCCCTTCCATATTTTGCTTCTTTACTCAGTAAGCTACCGTGTAGATGAACCTTTGTGGGCACATGCCTGTATGTGGAGGTGAGCCTATCTGGGTGTATGAGTGCCAGCTGGAGGCCTGCCTAGGTAGGTTATGTAGGAATTTCTCTCCTTTCCTCACTGAGTTTATGTGCAGAGTGGGCTGCAATGCAGTCTGGAGAGCAAAGTGCCCATTCAGCCAAAAATACCTGCAGCCTAAGTGATGGGTGTGCACTAGACCTATTTAAAGCTTTTGCCATAATATGAACCAGTGTGTTTTTTGTAGCTGTAGACACTGGTCTGTTATTAAAATCCATGACCCTGGCTTCAGGCTACACAGCTCCCTGCAGGCAGGCAGCCTGTCGCTCAGGCTTGCTTTTGCTGGCTGTAAGACTTGTAAAACAGCTGTTTCAGAGACGAAGCCCCATTAATTTACTACTGCTGCTGCCTCAAATGCCCTGCTCCAGGCACAGGCTGGGGAGCAGGAACACACAGTTAGAGCTCAGATCTTTTCCTGGTCATGACTTACATCTAAGGCCAAGTTTCCTACTCTGGTGTCAGAAGGAGGGGGCAGCATTTTTAAACACTGATTTTCCTGTGTATTGATTCTCTTTGCATGAGCTGCCTCTTCCGTTGCTAATTAAAAGGCAATTTCCACTTATGGTAAACACCTTTTATAAGGCACTCATGAAAGATCTTTCTACATTTGCCAACTGCAGTAGAGAAAATTTGGGTTTGGTATGTGGGGGTTGGTATTGGGGATGATGACTCTTGGGGCTTTGTTTTTTGGGCATAGAAGTGGGGCTTTTGTGAGCATTACCAGGTTCAATCTTGCCAGCTTAACCTTAAACCAGAACAGCACAAAAAAACTGCGCCCCCTCCCCCCCTTTTCATCTTTGAACCTGTGAATATTTCACTTGCATTCCTAGGGAGACTACATTTTTTTTGTGTGCGCTTATAAATCTGAATCACACTCGCAGCTCTCCAAGTGGAATTCCTACCCTGCAAACAGAGATGTGCCAGAGACTCCTTGGAGTGAACTGGGGAATTTGCTGTTTCACTTGCTTATAAATAAGATGATGAGACTGTGGAGATGAGTAACAAGACAAGCCCTTAAAGAAATGATTTTTGATTTACACAGTGGTATCTCTGGAGGGTCTGTTCTGTCCAGACAAGAGCCATTATATCCATCAACAGGAGGAAGGTATGGCATTTAGTGGATGTTTCCTTATGTTCCTCAGTAATGTAAGGAGAGAGGGGGAGAGAGCACTAAATCCCCATACTCTGGAAATATTGCTCCATTCACTCACTGAGCTCACTCCTGGCTTTGTCAATGGTTTCTGGTGCATGTATTAAGCACTCCCCATCCTTTTGCAACTACTTATGTGAGTAGAATTCAAGATAACCTGCAAAGCCATCCTCTGTTCTAAAGTTATTTAGCTTGTCCTTGGAGCAAAGAAGAGACTCCAAGTTTCCTGACCTCCTCTCCCCCCCCTCCAAGGGATATACATAGCCCAGATTGTCCTGCTGTGCCCAGACAGCCCATCTGATTATATAATCTACAAGGCTGTTTAGTTGTTCAGATGAATAGGTAGAGATTTGAGGTATGTTGGCCGAGTGTTTCTTTTGGCAGTGTGAGAACTTAAGTCCTCAGTTCTAGCTCTGAAGGTTTGGATCTCTTTAGAAGTAGTACGTGCACGGAGAGGATGCAACATGTGATTGTTCAAATGCTTTGAACAAGCAAAACCCACAAAATGTTCACTCTGCCGGGCAACCATGAGGCTTGGTCCGGCTGTTTGCAATAACTTACTCTTTCACTAATTCACTCTGGTTCTGATCATTCCTGCTTGGCCCCTGCACTCCTTAAGCAAAATGCTTGGGCATAAAAAGTTTTCCCTGGGAACATGGAAAGAGAATAATTCCTCTTCTAGCCACTGCTTGTCTGTAGGGTGGAATCGCTGTAAAGAAAGTTACTGCTTCCTTTCATAGTGGAGTAAAGTGCTGTGCACTGAGTGTCCTCACAGAGGTTATGCCCATGAGCGTGCTGTCAGAGTGCCCCTTCTCCCTGCACTCTGACTTCTCTGTAGAGACAAGCCCTTAATTATTTCATCAACTTCAGAGTTTGCTCAGCAGTGCACCCCCTTTCCCCACATACATGCTGTACCTTCCGCCTCGGAGGGAGACCTAGCTTCCTCGTACGCTTCTACCTCACTGATTTCTTCCATTTCCTTTTAAATCTTCCCAGAACCTTTAATTCCTTTCTGCCTGTTTAATTCTCTGAAGATTTTAAAGCTTGCCTTGTGGGACAGGCCTCTCCTAAGAACACTTGATACCCTGATGTACTTCGTTCATGTATTGCTCAAGCTCCATCTTAAAAGTAATGAGGCATTTTGCCTTCTACTGCTCCTACCTGCAGGTCGATCCCAAATCTCACTGCTCTGAGAGTTAGGAATTGTTTTCAAATTTCCAGTCTACATCTATCCACAGGTAGTTTATTCCCATTTGCTGTGTGCCAACATTGTCTTTTAGCTTTAAATAGCTTGATTCCCAACCAGGTATTCTTCCTCTCTTTTCCTCTCCTCCCAGTATTTATAGCAAGCAAATCTATCATTAGCTGAACTAGCCAAGCTCTTTGAATCCTTCCTCATCAAATAAGCCCATAAAATAAGCCCCTGTTCAGCCTTGCAGCTCTTTGGTGCACCTATTTCAGTTCGAACTTTTCTCTTTTTTTGAATATAGATGGCCAGAGCTGTACAGTGCTCCACACACAGCAGTGCCAGTACCTTGTACAATGACATCAGTACTTTCCTGCGTCTGTGTAATTGCCTTGTTTGACGCATCCCAGGGTTTACATTTGCATTTTTTATGGCTGCACCACATTGGCAACTCATAGTCCATAATCAACTAATACTCCTAGGTCCTTCTCATTAGTCATTTTCCAACAGTAAGCTATCAGAGTTGCTTATTAAGCGAGTCATGGGTTCTGATGGGATGAAAAGGTTATGTTACACAGTTAACTTTTCAGGGAGTGTTTATTCTACCTTTGAACTGTTGCCTTAACATAATCGATTTGCAGTAATCTGATTAAATGGATTTAGACCTGCAGACATGTTTGCGTTTCTCTCATTATGTCTAATGCAGTTAGAGGGGAGATGTAAAGACTTAAAGTTAATAGAAACCAGACTAGATTGCCAGGGGCTCCTCTAGACCTTTCCACCAGCTGTAGCTCTGCATCATGCTAATGTGATTTCTTTTTTAGATAGAGCTGATCATAATTAAATACAGAGCTGCACATTAGGAGAAATATCCTGAGTCTGATCCTTGGGTAGATGCAATTAAGATGGGGTTTGGGAGCAATTAGACTCTGAAGCAACAAAAGACAAGTTTTTACCTTTTGGATGTCTAGACTTGCGAGAAGACTTTTCACTCGTTGGCTTAAAATGGCATCTGTAAGTCGGATTGAAAGCTTTAGGGTAAGGATTGTTTGTGCTTTGCATCCACTTGTGTATTACAGAAATAGTAACCCAAAGAGAACACGCTGATTAACCCAAAGAGAACTTCTGAATGCTACATTTGCTCTGAGCTCCATGTAGCGAGTGTGAAGGAGGTTGATATATCCCAGACAGCAATCCATATCTATAGGACAGGGCTCTCCAGGATGCAGCCTTTCTGGTAGGAGGGATGCTGGGAGCCAGACTTCACTGTGCGCTGTAGAAACTGTCTCCTGTTTGTGAAAGTTGTTTTTTATGACCCTTGGCCTAATGTCCACTATTCCTTCTTTCTCTAAGGCTCCCATTGTCCTGCGTGCCATTTTTGATACCTCTGCAGTGAAGATGTCTCTCAGTCACCACGCAGATCACATGAACCATACAATGAGCGGCACCATGCCATCCTCCGTGCATCCGCCAGAACATTATCACCCTACGACGTCACCAGGACACAATCATGAAGGAGGAATGATGATGATGATGGTGAGTGAAGTCCAGAAAGTTAGACATTGTCCAGAGCTTAGTTTAAACTCTATTCCCAAAACCCTTTACCTCACTGAACATTTGGGGCGTTTACAATGAAGTAAAAAAAGACTTTTATAAGACTTCTTTATTAATGTTTAATTCAGGGAGAATATAACTTGGGAACCCTAAAACCATCCATTCAGTAGCTTAGGTCACTTCCCAAGTGGTGTTTGTCTACAAGAATCCTTTCAAATTCTGCTGGCCACAAATGTACCATTTTAATTTCACTGGCGGCTGTTGACATAACTGAAAATCCTTTAATTTGGAGAAGTGACAGGTAGCTTTCCTAAAGGATAACTTGCAGCATAAAATGTGTTCAATGTGTGAGTCCATTGCAAAATGGGCTTTCCTTGCAGAAAGTCAGGGAGCATGCCTGCTGGCATCAGCACTGTTTGGAAGCAGCCGACTTGTGTGAAAGCCAGAATGATTCTGGAAGGGCTGTGCAAGCTGCTTGCTGCAGTATCTCCTCCGCACTCATTTGAATGAAAGAACCTGTCCTCTCTTTCTTTGGATTTTCCTGTAGGAAAGGGAAGAGCTAGGATTCATTTGCACTGTTACTGAAAATGTTAACCTCCTCTGTAAGGAACACATACTGAAATGAATGTGGAAAGGATCTAGGTTATGCTGAATTCAAAGTACCCTGCCACACTCAGCCACATTCCTGAAAGGACCAGCAAAATTGCTAAACTGTCTCTAGTCTCTTAAAAGACTTAAGTGTATAATGTGTGTGAACTAGTTAGGGAGACTTATCTGGATTGCATGTAAACAGGACAACAATAGCTGGGCTCCTTGGAAACAGAGGTTCTAAAGCCTTGGTAGATCAGTGCTTGCTGTGTTGACCCAGTAGGAAACCTTTTAGTTAGGATAAGTTGCTATTGAAAGCCCTGGACTGTGCGCTAGTTGGGAAGGAAGGTAACCTAATACATTCAGATCTCTGAAATATACAGGTCAACTGCAGTCTGCTTTGCAGGTCACCAGCAGCCATTTTTATCTCAAGTTTTACAAACTTTTCTTTCCCCCTCCTTCAGTTAAATCAACAGAAAATAGTTCTAAGTGGATATAGGCTTGGATTGGACAGTGGCTGCACAACAAAGACTAAGTGTCCTATGAAAGGGCCCATCTTTGTCTTAACTTTGAACAGAAAATATGCCCAGTATTTTTAAAATCCTGTTACAGCTGTGACTTTTCTCTTGAGATGCTTAAAGGAATTTGAATATAGTTGTGAAATGGCTTCAGTTTCTATTCTCTCCAAACGGGCACTATTCGGCACCTGCCATGTCAGATTCTTCTGCTTCCTGCTGCCTTGTCACCCATGCCGCTTCCTTGTGACTGCCACTTCACGTTATCATGGGATGGCCTCATACTCATTCTGCTTTTCTCATCCCTCAGGACACCGGGTAGATTTGCAGTGATCTGAACTGAATTTGTGCCAAAAGGAAATTATCCTTGTTACACTAGGCTTGCTATAGTGTGTTTCAACTCTGTACTTGGTGACTGAGCAGAAGAAGCTTGCTCTGAGCTTGGCTTTAGCCATACCAACATCATGTAACAGTCCTTTGCTTAAAATTTTGTAAGTCTTGTTGTAGGGTGTGTATTTAAGCCTTGCCTCTTCCCCTTTTTTGCTCAGAGATTCTTGTTTATGTTTTAAATGACCTTTCTGTCTTGGACAGGATATGACTTTCCACTTCAGCTATAAGAATGTGCCTCTCCTGTTCTCTGGACTTGTGATCAATACACCTGGAGGTCAGTAGTGCTCTCTCAGATAAGAGGCTGGCTTGTTGCTCTTGCCCTAACCAAAGCAAAAGCTTACTTCCGAGGAATGTTGATAGAGTAACCCCATGTCTCATGGTTGAAGGTTCTTCCAGTAGCCAGGCATGGACTACTTAGTGTAGTTAGAGCAAAGAGGGTGAAAGTGGAGAGACTTTCATGTTCCAGTATTGCATCAGCCTTGTTAAGAAATGGGGTGTTAACACTTGGGGGTGTTGCATGTCAGGTTCCATGTTGTTTTAGGATGAATCAAACACTTACACATACAGGCAGCCTCTCATCTATGCAATGGGAGCTGTCCATTGGATTGGAAGGTGTCTTTCTCAAGCAAACAAAGTGAATAACTTATGCACAAATTTGGTAACTTGACTTCATTCTTTCTCCACTGTCAGAAATGGCTGGTGCTTTTGTGGCTGTCTTCTTCCTAGCCATGTTTTATGAAGGTCTCAAGATAGCTCGAGAGTGCCTGCTTCGTAAGTCGCAGGTCAGCATTCGCTACAATTCCATGCCTGTCCCAGGACCAAACGGCACCATCTTGATGGAGACCCACAAAACAGTTGGGTAAGAATCTGCCGCCTTTCTAGGACAAATAGCATGCTTCTCAGCAGACAAGTATGGAAAAGACTAAGACATAGCAAATTCCATGTGGACACAATTTCCTCTTGAAGGCTTACATAGTGCACATCTTTTTGAAGGACACTAAAGAACCTGTACCTTCAGGGATTACCCAGTTATCCTGTTAGGGTTGGGGAAGAGGGAATGGAAGAGCCACTCTGCACCAATCACGATGGCTTTATAAGAGTGTGTGTGTTAGAGAGAAGGCCGGGGGAAATGGGCAGGGGAATAACAGCAAGGAATTGAAAGAGGGAAGTGTGCATGTAATTACCAGGCTCAGATATTGTCTGTGCCACCAGACTTGCTCTTTCTGAAGCAAGAGAAGGCCAGGGGATCCTTTCAGGTAGTCTAGGCCTCTTTTCAAACAATAAAAGCTGCCCTGTTCAGCTGGAAGCATAGGCCAGGGAGAAAAATAGAACCAGGAGGATTTAACTCAAAATGTAGCAGTTCTGATCTCCCAGCAAACCCTGTTATTCTTAACTGATGAGAAAGGGAGTTTTCCCTTTCGCGCAGAAAAACAGAGTAAAATGTGGATTTCCCTCCTTACTGGAATAAAACACAGACTTCTCATTTTAGCAGAGAAACCCATGGATTTTGCAGTTTTGCATCAAGCCCGCTGCAGGGAGTGGGAGGAGGGTGGTCAGGCAGGGAGCACCATGTGCATGTGTATGCACATGGCCACCAGGCAGCCTGGAGAGCAGCTCCTGCAGGTAAGTGTCAGGGAGGATTGAGACCCCCATAGGGAGGGAGTTGGGCAGGGCCAGGGCTGGGACTGCTGCCCAGCCAGGCAGTGTGTGGGGCTTGATGTGTGGGGCCACAATGTGTGGCTGCAGGGCCCTGGGATGAGGCTGTGGGTGGCTTGTTTTGGGGGTGGGGAGCGGGGCTGGCTCCCCACCACTGCGCTCACTCCCGGAGGGACAGGGTGGGCACATGCACCCCAGATCTGTGTGCTGGGTGGGGGTGGGCTGCCTGCTGCAGGCTTGGGCTCCCTGCCCTGCTGCCCTTCCCCAGGGCCTCTGTAGCCCATTGTGTGCAATCCATTCCATTGTGGCAGGGCACGGCAGGGCTGCATGGGGATCTCCTTGCTGCTGTGAGCTCTGTGCTGCCCTGGCGAGGCATCCCTGTGTGTGCAGCAGGAGTAGAGGCAGCAGTGCAGGGTTGTGCCCCTCGCTGCCGCCATGTGCGCAGGGGACGCATTGCCAGGACGGTGTGAAGCTCGCAGCTGCAACCAGCTTTCCTGTGCGGCCCTTCTCTGCCCTGCAGCACTAGGTTGCACCCACCAGGCTGTGAAGGCCTGGGGGGAGGGCAGCAGGGCAGGAACCTGAGCCCGCAGTGCACACCTGCACCTGCTTCGCACACAGGTATGGGGAACATGGGTCCCCCTGGGAGTGCACAGTGACGGGGAGCTGCCCCGCCCTGCCCAAGCCTGCAGCAATCAGCAGGGGGGAAGCTGGGCTTCGCTGCCTCCCGCCAGGGCAGGGGCTGTCCCTGACCCCGTAGCCCTGGCAGCTGGGGTTTCCCTCCAGCAGGACTGGGGGAGCAGGGGCTGTAAGTGGGGAGCAAGGGGCACCAGCTGGGTGGGGTGGGGGCGGGGGGGAGCCTTTCATTTTAATCACAGATTGTGGGGGTTTTATCAGAGAATTTGCAATTTTAATTATTTTTATTTTTTGGTCAGGGAAAACCAGGATCCCTGCTGATGAATATTTTTGTGTAGCTGATTGCCTGGGAGAAGCTGCAGTTGTCCATTTGTGGGAGAGGGTGGAATCTGTATCTTTTTTTTTTTTTTCCCTACTTCTCTTCATGCCCACTCTATGGGCTACCTTCTCTCTGGCAGGGACCCTGCATTCCCCATCCTATAGCTCTTGGTTGCTGACTGCTCTCCCTTTCTGTGATTCTTCAGACAACAGATGCTGAGCTTCCCTCATCTGCTGCAAACCGTGCTACACATCATCCAGGTGGTGGTCAGTTATTTCCTCATGTTGATATTCATGACCTACAATGGATACCTCTGCATAGCTGTGGCAGCAGG
The DNA here is from genome assembly GCF_000455745.1 of Alligator sinensis. Lineage (NCBI taxonomy): Eukaryota > Metazoa > Chordata > Crocodylia > Alligatoridae > Alligator > Alligator sinensis. Next base: position 471,552 of record NW_005842042.1, on the reverse strand, counting down.
AGCAGGGACTGGCTACTTTTTCTTCAGCTGGAAAAAAGCTGTGGTTGTGGATATCACTGAGCACTGCCATTAATGCTGGACATGTCAAGAACCTCTCTGCCCCTCTGCTCACTTTAACTTTAGCCATTCAGAGAATGAGGATCATTCCCAAACTGAAAACCAATGTACATCAATACAATCAACGTGGGTTTTACCACCAACTCGGACAGTGCCTGGCACATGGGGATTCCTTGCATTGGGGAACAGTGCCACCCCTTTCTGACATGGTAGCCTGGTACCTGGGCCAGGCAGACCAGCTTTCAGGAGTTGTGTGGGCACCGTCTTTGGTGATGATTTATTTTTAGATTCTATCCCAATTGAAAGAAAGTTGGCAGACAGGACTGTGCAAAGTTATTCCATTGCCCTTTTAGAAATGTATTTTTAACCAGGAAATGGTCAGCAACAAGATTTTTATGAATGGAAGATAAAGGTTGAATTAGATGATGGAGGAGATATGTGAAAATAACATTAATTTTTAATTATTTTTTTTTATAATTGGTACTTAGTGCAAAGGAGGGAGCTGTCGGTGGCCTGAACCAATAACACTTTCTGGGACTCAATCCTGGAAACAGTGCTCTGCATCATGTTGTTGGGAAAGGGCAGGCCCTACTGACTCATGGGAAACATGTGCCTCTGAAGCAGGCATGGTGTAGCCATATACCCCTGCACCAGACTGAGACCATTTTCCAAGCCTGTTGGAGGGTGTTCAGCATTGATATTTTGCTGGCTTATCCAGAAGGCTCCAGCGAACAACATTTCAGTTTGGCCACTTCCCACTTACTGATCACGGAAGAGTACTCAGTTGGCATAGGTCAGTAGTCTCTCACTTGGGTAGCAGGGAGAGATTTTAAGTAACCATTGACCTGATGCCAACTTTGTCCTGATTGGCAGTAGACTCCCATTTATCATTTAGTGAAAATCGTTGGTGGAACACCACAGCCAAATGATAACTTGTGACATTATTTCATAAAAACCAAGTGATGCCAACAGGGTTTTTAGGGGTTCCAGAGAAAAGGAGATTCCTTGGCTGGGCTGGGAGATGAGGAACCAGACTTCTATGAGAGAATGGGGAGTAGGGGTCCAATAGCTCCTCGTGAGCAGGGAGGGGACTATAAGGCCAATAAAAAGTCATCCAGCCCCTAAGGACTTCTCTTTTCTGTAATCCCCAAATCTTAAGACTTTCTCAACATGGCTGTGTCAAGGCAGCAAGTGTCAATGCCAGTGACAGAGCTGCTTAACAATGTAGCAGAGAACTTTCTAGCTTGTGCTAGGAGCCAAACAGATCTTACAGGGAAAGCAGGTTCAGTTCCTGGACAGGAGAGCCCTACCACGGAACGCCTGAGGTGCTGTAGGGAGTAGCATTAATTCTGCTTCTCGTACTAGAGGAGACCGTGCTGTTCAATGTGCCATCTTTTCAATGAGAGGTAAAACTGAGGTCCTGATTTGATGTTAAAGATTGTGCAGCCTTTTTTAGAAGAGAGCGGGCATTAACCAGAGCGTGCCAGCCTATTCTGACTGGAGGAAAAGCTGTTCAGCCTCCCCAAAACCCTCTGTGGTTTAATTGGTAACCTCATCCCTTACTTCTTCCTGTGCCTTGTAAGGTGTGAAATGGCAGCTGTGAGGCACTTACTAGGATCTCTGTATACCATTGATCGAAAATTTTGGCCTGAGAACAGCTTTTGGCTCTCAGAGCTCTTCCTTGTAGGTACCTGGCTTTGGGAAGGTGGACTTGGGTCTTTTCCAGAGGTTGACATGGATGGGAAAGCTGGAGAATTGGTTCTGTACAGAGTTGGTTGGCTAATTTAGAAGATGCTTTGTGATGAAAGATGCTACAAAATGCCAGTTACAGAGTTCCCACGTGTGACATGAAGGACAGGGCTGCTTGTTTTCTAGTAGCCTCTTGAACAACTCTGGTATCCCCATATGTTCTGTAATCTGTGTTTTTCCTCCTTTGGTGACTTTCTTCCTGTTTCTGTTTCTGTAAAGAAAGGTTGGGCTGGCCCAACAGGTACACTAGGTAAAATTGCTCAACCAAGGCAGGGATACATCTAGTCTCACATCCTGTCTCCAACAGTAGCCAGTACCAGCCGATTCAGTGGCAATTGAAACCTTAACTGCACTCTTTAAAGTTTTATTGCGGTACTGCAGCAAGGGAAAGGAAAGGAAAGGCTCATTTTCCTTTTTGCTAACAGCTCTATCTTCTGAAGTTGGAGTAACATCCATGCTTTTCATAAAGACCTCAAACAGCTGCTTACAATATTTGCTCTTTAATCTTTGGAGCATTTCATTGATTAAAAAAAAAAAGGCAGGGTAGCAGTGTCGGAGAAGGAGGTTCCTCAGTTCAGCTCCACTTTGTGAACCAGATTAAGTTTGGGCTAGAGAAATAGCCAGTTACTTGATTTTTTTTTCCCCCCCTCCTTACATGACAGTCACTGGGGAGCCTTCCACACTGGCCTTAGTTATTTCATTTACTTTGGCTGTTCTTTCTGAAGGAGAATATCTCCAGTTGGCCTAATCCTCTATCATGAAAGCTTCTGGACTTTTTTGCTTTTGCCTTAAGGTCCCCAATCTTACTTATCTGAGGGGTGGATGACTCTGTTGATTAGACACAGCCTCCACACCTGATAGAGGATTCTGTCCTTGTCACATTAGCTTTTCTAAACTCTTCTGGGGCACCCTCTGCTTTTTTGGGAGGAGACCTGTATTCTATGCTCATATGGCCTTCACCATAGTAGCTGAGCAGCTCATAATCCATAGAGGATTTGCCCTCGCAGCTATGTTGAGGGGTAGGGCAGTGCTGTTATCCCTGCTGCATAGAAGGGGATCTGAGACACTAAGTGACCTGAACAAGGCCACACAATATGTGGAGCAGGTAACTGAACTTCTCTTCAGTTCCAGGTTAGCAGTCAAACCGCTGGATGACCCTTTTTGTTGTTGTTTCTATAAGATGTCCTGTGTTGGAAGCCAGCTAATTGTTGGGTATCTGACACGGAAATTAGTTCCCAGAGCTCTGGAGAAAGCTGCAGTACTGAGGAGTTTCCTGATTGCTGGGAGGAAGATCAAGTGTGGAGTCTCTGGAGTCCTGTTCTTTATTCTTTCCTTGAGAACCAGTCTCCTCTGCCTGCTGCTCTCCCCGGTGTAACTCGCCTCCTTACAGGTGCTTCTTCACTCCCTCTGGCTGGCAGATGGCAAGGGGAGACTCTTTGTACTGGGAGCAGAGGCTTGGGGTGGAAAAGCCAGGAGCTGGCAGTGCCTCCAGCATGTGAGGTGGAACATAAGGGATGTTCTACTGCTAGTCAGGCCCAGGTAGGGATCTGAAGAAAAGAGGTAATAAATAAAGATCCCTCATGCATGTGACTGTCACCTGTTCTCACAATACTCTTGACTGCAGCATTATTCCCTTGGCACTTAACCAGCTGAGAGTTCCTCACCATCTGCACTGGATTTTCCAGCTAGAATCCTTTCACATCACTTGCATGCTTCACAAATTGTCTAATCATGGCCAGGACCTTTTATCACAACTAGATCCCACTTGCTAAAAGGGCTACCTATTACCTCCTGTGGTTTTCTTCGAGCCATAACTGGGCTCCATGTTTGTTTTTTTCCTTTGTCATCATGTGTTAATTAAAAACCTAGTGGTCTGTTTATAAATTCAGCTGAAAAGGGCATGTACCTGTTGGTGTTACAGCTGGTGTATCAAGGGGGGACTGACATATTACAGTGTTCCCTGCCCAGGCTGCTGCTCAAGTTTGCCAGTTGTCCAGTGAAGTACATCTGCCCTCATGGCAACTTTTAATGACAGCTGGCTGGAGTTTTTTTGACAGGTGTATTTGAGGCAGTCCTGTTGCTAATTCTCAGCTTTTCCTTGTGCAGGGTTAGAAGGGAGGTAAGAACCCAGCGATTTACTAACATTTTAATTTGCGCTTAAATGAAATGTGTATGCAATATGCAAAGAATGTGTGATGTCCTAGATCTAAGTGTTTTTAGTTTTCAAACAAGTGCATCTCTTGATTGTGACCTTGGAAGAATTGCACAAAGCATTCAGGCTCTGCCGATCCACCGCAAAGACACTGGCTTTTGCTATTTTATCCAAGTGCCTTTTAGGAATCAATTGTGCTAGTGCCTTTTTAGTTTGATCTCTAGCTGATTCCAGCTGTACTTCAGGACATATGGTTTTGGCTACAGTGGACCATTTCATTTGCCTTTTAAATTCATTGTTTGTGAAGTCAACTTGTTCAATGCTGATGTGTGTATCAAGATCCTACTGTATATAATTAGTGAATAAAGTAGGCTGCATTTTACTGTGGTGGTTGTGTGTTTTGGAAATGTTCTCCAGTGTTAGACAAAACAGCTGGAGAAGGAACCAGAGCAGGAACTCCCAGGCTCCATCAACACTTGGTATGTGCCTCCAAAAGGAGTGACTGCCTAGCTTTAATTGGCATAGGGAGCAAGTTGCTGGACTAGTCAACCTGGCCATATCTCACCCCCCACCCATTTGCATGTGAATACGTTCTTTGTGGCCTATTTGTCATCATGCAGCAGAGACAGCAAGAATGTCAACTGAGGAAAAGCACAGCAACTTTTGGGGCACCTTAACCCTAATGCTGGTCATGAAAAATAGCCTCTGAAGCTGTTTGGATGCTGGTAGTGAATCCTAGAAGGAAATAGTTTGGTTCATTTAAGCTTTGTGGTGCATGGGGAATAATCAAGTTGAGAGATGCAGGCTACACACAACATCCTCTGATACCCACTTCTTAAGATGGAGGAAATCACAGGCACTACTACAGATAAGTGCCTGTGATCCTTTTCTGTAGATGGAGTCTAAGCACTAATATGCTTTAAAATATATGAATCTGAGTGCTGTATGAGGGTGTAATATAAGGCTAACAATACAGTTTGAGGTCAGAGCAAGGAGTGCCTCAGATGCCTTCCTTCCGAGCCCCCTCTCCCCCCCCCCCCCCAAAAACAAACAAACAAACAAAAAAAACCAAACCAAAAACCCAACAAAACTTCTTTGCATATATCTGGAGCTCAGACCATGACTTTGCTCCTCCTTCAACTGATCAGTTACTTAACTTTATGCCAACAGGTACCCAGACCCCAAAATTCCTTTGAGGTGGCTGTATTGAAAATCTGAGTTTGGCAGACAGATTCTATCCATGCAGGCATGCTGTAACCAAGAAGTCTGCTTGCCAGCTGGTTTTTGAATGGGGGCACAGCATGACTCCAGATGTCATGCTGTGCCCCCGAACATCTCAGCAACGTGCAAGTGTGTGAGGCTATTATATGCCAGATAGGTGTGTAACTACAGAGTAAGATGCAGACTAATAAGTATGCAGGAGAAGAAGGTACCAGGCAGCAAGGACAATTCTTTACATGCTGTTGCCTTAATCAAATGTGGTAGTGAAGAGGGAGCTGAGGAAGTCTTCCATATGTTTGCAGTTACTGTGACCATCATGTAATAAACTAAATTAAGATCTTGGAAGAGATTTTCCTCACCAGCAATCAGTGACTATATGCTCTGAACATTTCAAAGTACAAAACCAGTCATCATTTCACTCCAATAAAACATAATGGACAGGGGAAGAAGTACTTAGGACCATGTACTAATACTGTGGAGAGGCAGCTAGGGTGGGAGTCAAGACATAAGGTCTGTTCCTGACTGTTATTGATCTTCCTATATGACTATCACAAGTCATTTCACTTATCTTGGCCTCAGTTTCCTGGGCAGTAGTATGCGGCTAGGGCTGAAGCATGCTACATAAAGAATCTGCTATCAGCACCTATGCTTGCAGTTGCTATGCAGCTGTGACCATGTGTTAACTACAACTCCTACAATGCATTTCTGTGTTAATAAAAACTAGATAAAGCTGTCTCAGACTTCCAGCTCTAGAAATAAGAAAACAAAGCACTTAGCTACACACCAGTACCCCATTAATTCTGTTCTGTTTATGTAAGTGACCCAAAATACCTGCAACAGACACACTGCATTCTGTGCTATAGTTTTTCACATTTTTGTTAAAGCAGAACTCTTATTTAGATGTCATACTGAACAGGAGATACTGTATTTCGCAGTGTATAAGTTGAGTTTTGAAGCCCAATTTTTAATTCTTCAACCTTAACGTATGCACTGTATCACCATCCCCTGCGAGCAGCACTGGGCTCCACACCTGCACGCCCCTCACTGCAGGCTGAGTACATGGGGGGCAGTGCTGGGCTTGGTGCTCGACTGGCAGCGCAACTCAGAGGATGGGGATATACCAGCTGTGCGCCAAGTCCCACCCTGCCCCCTGTGAATGGTGTTGTGGCATATGTCCACACCCCCGAGTGCCCAGGGGCCAGTATAAGTCAACCCCATATTTCTGATCCAAAAAGTTAGGTTGACTTATACACCAGATCTATGAAATTTCTAAGTCAACCTAACTTTCTGGATCAGAAAAATGGGATTGACTTGTACAGTGTCAACCTATACACCGTGAAATACGGTACACTCAGCTATCCCCTCAACCAAGTTCATTTTGTTCATATACTAGACCTCATCTGTCCATATGTCACCCCTCACTCATGGATGTAGCAGTTACCCCTGACACTATAGATTTTTGTTTCAAACCTATGCATTTACTGGGTTTGGTGGCCTCCTCACCACCCTGAAATACCTCTCCAAGACTTTGGGAGTAACAGACCAACTAAAAATATAGCATGAGTCCTTAATTTACTACTTCAGTGTTCCAATTGAAACTTAACCATTAGAAGACACAGTCTGCATCAGGATTTCCTGTACCCAATTTATTCTGCTGCCCTAGTTGCACTGTGAAATACTGGTGGAGGAAGTGGGCTGGGAAAGAAATGTACAGCCTTCCACTTCTACAGCACCAGCTCACATTCCTCCAGCTCTGGTGTGATTGTAAGGCAGAGCTTTCTAGCAGCCTATGTAAACGAGGTGGGGAGGGGGCTGGTCCACTTTTAAATAGGTAAAAAGCCATCATTATAACCAGCCTTCTTAGGAGCACCATGAGAAGGAAGCTTACTCTGCCACTGCTATGCCTTACCTGTTGCAGGATAACCGAAGAATTTCAGTCACCTATACCCATATTCATGGAACTGTATTATTGACACTCCCCAGAGCTCCATTTCCTTCCACTCTATAAGCATTTGCACCTCTTGCTTGAGCACAGATCCTTCTGCCTTGATTTTTAAGAACACTAAATTCTGCAATTCCAGGAGTTCGGCCTTGGTGTAGTTTCTCATGGTGGCAGCACCTTCACTTGATCCCTATTTGTTCCCTGTCCATGAGGTCCAAAACAACATTCTCAGCAATTCCAACTCTGCTGCTCACAGTTTTGATTCATCCTTACCTGCCTCATACGCTTTTCTGATACATAAAAGAACTTCTTGTGTTTAAAAAAAAAAAATATTTATTTAAAACAAAACAGCTAGCTAGGGGAGGGTTGCTGGAGGGAGGGTAACAAGTCAGATTAAAAACATGTCCAAAACCTGTTGGAAAAAGTAATACTTTCCCCTGTAGAAGCAGGAGACTCACTGTCATGCAGAGGCCAGTCCCAGCCATTGCTAGAGCTTCCCACCAGCAACATCTCTACTCGCATTGTCTTGGGGTGATTGTCCCATCAGTGTCCAATACCGAACTGTCTGGAACTCTAGTCTCTAGAACTCAAAACTTCCAAACTGGGAGGAACGGTTGTTGGGTTTGGGCTGAGGTTTGTAACCAATTCGGTCATTTATCATTTGTTCTCTGCTCTTGTGGTCATTGCTCAGTCCAATAGCTCCTTCATCATTCGCTCCTACTACATCCACATCTTCACGCTGCTTTTTGCGGCTCTGCAAAAAAGAATGATGACGTATGAAAACCAGGGTATTGGAAACCCAAAGAGACTTCAACGTAGAGAGAGTTTGCACTGTCAAGGACAGAGCCTTTTTCAATTCTTACTGCTAACTCTAGAGGGAGCCCTGAAACTGTGCAACTAGGGAAATATTAGGCAAGCTGATTTCATTACAGACAAGCAGTTTGTTAATCCATTCCTGCCCGGGGCAGGGGGCGGACCTGATGATCTGTTTAGGTCTCTTCCAACCCTAAGTACTATGATACTATGAACTGGACAACTTCACTGGGGTTTTTTTTGGATAGCTCTACAGCAGGGGTGTTACACATACAGCACATGGGCTAGATAGTGTCCTGGGACTTCTTGCCGTGGCTGCAAGAGCTGCTGTGTCAGTGCAATCACCAGCTATTGGGGTAACATAAAGGCTGTGGGAGGCAGCCAAATTTACCAACTGCCACATTCACCATTTTCAATTGCTGCATTAAGGTCCCTGCCACTGGAGGGGGTGAGTGGCACCAGTGTTAACATCTTGCATGCTGGCAGGGAATATAGCTTACCTACTGATTTGAGTTTGACACCCTTGATCTACAATATGTTTGCCCTAAGTGTTCAAGCACAAGTCACAGCACTGGGGCACTTCACAGTCCACAGGTAAACAAAGATACAAGTATCGCTTCACAGGTTGGATACTACCACTATGTGGCAACACCCTGCATATTAAGACAAATCTTGCAATCCACTAAAATGGCAGCTTTCATCCCCATAACATGTTCAAAAGTGAACCTACTCCAGTCATGATGGCAACTGCTTCCAGAGTGGAGGAGGAAGACAAGTATATTCTGAACCAGAGCTGTCCAAACTGGGCATGGCTGGGGGTCACTTGTAGCAGCAGCAGCCCTTCCAGGATTCTCCCCCACTGATATGAGTGGTACCTGTGGCATGTGCCCCCCTCCACAGCATGGACTGTGCCAGCAGCATGCACACCCCCACCCAGGTTTTGCTGGTGGCACATGGCCTCCTCATCACCCATACCCACGGTGCATGGACCTCTTGGCCTTTCCCTGCCACATGGCAGTGGGAAAAGTGGCCAATGGAGCCCGCAGGCCATATGTTAACTATCCCCAGACTGCCAGTGGGACAGCCCTGTTCTCAATTATGGGCTAGCGCTGCAGTTCGGAATTTCAGTTACTTGAGTGTTACAATGCTACAAAGGCCTCTACAGCACTGCTGGAGCTCCATTATTCCCAACTAAGTAGTCTCTAGTCTGGGAAGCTCAACTGGGATGTGCCAGTGGGAGTGGATACAGTGGGGTGGAGTTTTAAACTTCTATAGTATTGACTAGGGCGTCTGTTGTTGCATCTTATTTTGTGGGTTGTTTATCTGCTGCTGTATACCACTCTGAGCATTTCTAGACAGAATATACATCTAAACAACAGGTTTTCAATGCATGTCATGTGCATGTCGCCACAGCTCTGCTGATTTTAGAACTAAATTGAGATTCACAATCACTCCTTACCAACCCCCCCAAAATAGACAGAACATCTCTGCATCCACCCCACTCCCTTAGGAGAAGCCTGAGCAGCCAGGCAGGTTTCGTACCGTGCCTTGTGCATGACATTATTGCTTCCAGAGGGAGCAGACTCCAATGTCTGTATTCTTATTGAGCATTCAGGGCCCCGTAGGTACGAAATTAGGTACTGTCAAGCCACGTCTCTCTGTTTCTTTCTACTGCTAAATTAAAGTAAGGGTAAAGAAGAAGGTATCTCAATGTAGCACCCAAAGTAGACAGATAAGAACATAAGAACTGCCATTTACTGAACCAGACCATAGGTCTGCCAAAGCCCACATTTCCTTTGTGTGTCCAATAGGCCTGTGTCACACTGATCTACTAGACCAGGAAGAAGGCTCGGGCTGGGGGGAAGCCAGACAAGTGTGGAGCTGTCTTCCTTTTGCTCTTCTGCTAGTGTCTCCAGGCAGAATATCACCGATCGGTATCTACAGGCTCCCTCAGCTCGTTCAGGGGGCAGTGGGCACTGGCTGGTGCACACTGCTCCAGCGTCCCCTTCTGGCTCCTTTGTTATGAACCTGCGACCTCTCTCCCTCTCCTGCTTTTATCACAGATTCATAGAAAATTACGGCTGGAAGGGACCTCAAGAGGTCATCTAGTCCAACCCCTTGCTCAAAGCAGGCCCATCCCTATCTATATTATCCCTGCCAAGGCTTTGTCTAACCAAGGATGGAGAGGCCACAACCTCTCTGGATAACCTGTTCCAGTATTTTATTACCCTCCCAGTGAGAAAGTTTTTCCTAGTACCTAACCTAAACTTCCCTTGCTGCATCTTGAGACCATTGCCCTTTGCTTTGTTATCTGCCACCACTGAGAACAGTCTAGTTCAGGAGTGGGCAATGATTTTGGCTGGAGGGCCACTTAATGACTTCTGCTGAGCTGTCAAGGGTTGCACACCTAAAATCTTTTAGAATATATAATTTTAACAAATTATAAATAAAAAACAAAATTATACTAAAAATCAAATATCTACTAAAGCATATTTTAATTTTATTTAAAAAATATTTTTTGTCTTCATTTATGTTTTTTGAGTAGCATATATAGAGGCAACTGCATAATAGCTCAAAATACAGTAGAGGTGCATCAATACATTGGTCTGATATTGGATCGGCACCAATATCAAGAAAATTGTCTATATCGGAAATCAGCCTTTTGTGGGTAATAAATGGCCCTTGTATGCGCGCAGCCATAGCACAACACGTAGGCAGTGAGGAACACAGTCCCGGGCAGTTGCAGCTGGTAAGTCTCTTGTAGTGGAAGGGGAGTGGAGACGGGGGCAGATCAAGGCCCCTGCAGTGAGGGAGGGAGGGAGAGTGGGGAATCTGCTTCCCATCCTGGGGGCAGGGTGGGGAGAAGGCGGGGGGTTATGGGAAGGGGGGAGTGGCTCCTGCCCTGCACACCGCTCATCCGGGAGCCGCTCATCCGGTGGCTCCAGCCGCTGCTCCCGTCACTTGTCCAGGAGGGCATGGGGGGGTGTGCCCCCTTATCTGTGCAGAGAAGGGTGGTCCAGGGCTGGGCCAGGCTGCATTCAGGGTGGGCAGTAGCACTGGGAGGGGGCTATGGTGGGGACTACAGCAAATTCTGGGGTGGCTGCAGCCCCTTCAGCCCCCTCCCACCGCCGCCCC
>NW_005842042.1:452340-460402 GCF_000455745.1 Alligator sinensis | reverse complement strand
AGGGGCCTTGATCTGCACCCCCACTTGCCTTCCCCTCCCCCCCCTTCCACCACAACAGACTTACCAGCTGCACATAGCTGTTTTGGAAATCAAAGTGGTATTAGCTAATATGTCTCCTTAAAAATTGGCTATCAGTATCAGCCCCAAAAATCTCTATCAGTGCACCCCTAAAATACAGTCTTACTCTAGTATATTGTGGGGGGTAGGGAGGCAGTGTGTGTGTATGTGGCAGAGGGCAGGGGGGTGTGAGGAGCTGCCTAGTTGCTAGGTCCTGGGAGCTGGGCAAAGGTGGGGGGCTAGGGGCAGGTGCAGCAGAGCTCGGCCAGGTGGTGCAGATGCAGGTGTGGTCAGCTACTCCCAACCCCACATCCAGGCCACAGATGCCCCTGCGGTGCTCCACATGGGGCTGAGCCCTGCCTGCTCCTGCCTGGGGCAGCCCCCTCTGCACCTGCTGGCTCCAGCCAGCATGCACAGCTTCCCCAACATGCACAGCTTCCCGGCAGGGCTGCAGCTGTTTAGGTATTGCTTGGTCTCCCCCACACCTCCAGCAGCTCATCCTTCTTCTCCTGCCATGCACACACAGGGAAAGGAGAGTGGGGGGGAAGAGCTGCAGCCAGGAGGCTCCTGCCCCAGTGCACCTTCCACCCACTCTGCCTGCCCAGTGTGATGAGCAGACATGAGCAGCCACCTCTGGGCGGCCGAGTGGATAGAAGATGGCTGGGAGCTGGAGGTCAGCATGCTGGGGAAGGAGCTGCCTGGCGTGGCGCAGCAGGGGCAGGAGGAGGAACCACTGGAGGTGCGGGAGCAGTCCCGCCAGGAAACTGTGTGCTGGCTGGGGCTGGGGCCGTTGGCAGATGTAGGCTGCCCTGGGCAGGAGAACAAGTCGAGTCGGGCCCCATGTGGAGCGCTGCAGGGGCAGCCACAGGCTAGATCCAATCGACTGGCCGGCCGGCAGTTTGCCCACCCTGGTCAGGTTCCATCCTCTTTGTGATCACCCTGCGGGTAGCTGAAGGCTGCTATTAAATCCTCTCTCAATCTTCCCTTCTCCAGACTAAAATAAGGCCAGTGCCCTCAGCCTTTTCATAAGTCATGTCCCAGCCCCTGAGCCATTGTTGTTGCCCTCTGCTGGACTCTCTCCAATTTGTCCACATCCTTTCTATAGTGGGGGGGCCCAAAACTGGATATAGTGCTCCATATGTGGCCTCACCAGTGCCAAATAGAGAAGAATAATCACTTCCCTTGACCTGCTGGCAACACCCCTACCAGTGCAGCCCAGTACGCCGTTAGCCTTCTTTACAACAAGGGCACTCTGCTGGCTCATATCCAGCTTACTGTCCACTATTATCCATAGTCCACTGTAACGCCCAGGTCCTTTTCTGCAGAGCTGCTGCCCAGCCAGTCACCCCCGGCCTGTCCCGGTGCACGGGATTGCTCCGTCTTAAGTGCAGGACTTTGCACCTGTCCTTGTTGAACCCCATGAGATTCCTCTGGGCCCAGTCCTCCGGGTTGTCTTGGTCCCTCTGAACCCCAGCCCTGCCCTCCAGCGTATCCACTACTCCCCCCACTTGGTGTCATCCGCAGACTTGTCTTTCTCGCCTCCGCACGGCGGCGGAGCTCCCCGGGACGCCCCGCGCACGGCAGGCGGCCCCTGGGACGGGAGCGCCGAGCGCGGCCGGGTCTCAACGCGCCTCACCTCGAGGTCCTTCCTGATGCTCTCGAATTCCTCGATGTCGTCCAGCTTCAGCTCCAAGCGCGTCGGCTTCCGCCGCAGCATCGCGAGCGCCGGCCTCTCCCCGGTAACCGGACAGCCCGGCCCCGACCGCTGCCGCAGACCCGCCCACTTCCGGCCAGCGCCTCCCGGCATACCCTGTACTCACTTCCGGCCGGCACCTCCCGGCATGCCCCGCGCGGCAACCCGGAACCAGTTGGGTGAAGACAGCCCCGTATTGCGGAGAGTCCCTGCAGCGGCCGGTGTTGCCGTCACCATGGCGTCCGCGCGGGGCCCTGCGGTGCGGGTGAAGCGGGGCTCGGGGATCGGGGCGCGGTTGGGGCGGGGCCGGGGCCGGGCCGGGCTATGCGATGCGGGGTCTCTCGTTGGGTGCACCGGGCCCAGAGCGGGGGGAGGGACTTGGCGTTTCTCCTTGTCCCTAATTGCGGGCGGCGCGGGCCCACCCCGTGAAATCTGCTTCTCGCCCGGGTCTGCCCGGCGTCGGCTCCCCGAGGTCGTGGAAGGGATCTGAATGCCCCCGGCAGGGACATGGTCCCTGGTTGAGAATCACCGCAGCGGAGGGGTGCACGGGAGTGCTGCGTAACACCGGTGGTTGTGAACACGTCGATCAGTTGTATCCCTGCAGCAGGTTTTAAGACTCAGGTAGACAAAGGGTTGGCTGGGATGATCCAGTTGAGGGGGGTCCTGCTTCAGGCAGGGGGCTGGACTGGATAAAATCGGAAAACGAGGGTTGGAGGGGACCTCAGGAGGTCACATCTAGTCCAACCCTCTGCTCAAAGCAGGACCATCTCCAACCCTACCGTCCCAGCCAAGGCTTTGTCTACCTGGGTCTTAGAAACCTCTAAGGATGCAGACAACGTCTCTGTGTAACCTGAGGCCTGTTCCAACCCTCGTTTTGTATGACTTTAGACTTAAAGTTGAAACATCCCATTATAAATCTGGGATCATACCCTGGCAGCATTGCAGTTGCTGGGAAATTTGCTAGTAACTTACAACAGGGTTGGATTTTTGTGCCTTTATTTTTTACTTGCTGCCCAACCTTGCGTTTACTCCCTAAAAGTTGAAGGGATATGTGCTGTTGTTAAGCACAAATTGATATGAGTGCATCGGAAAGCAAGTCTGGGATATATTTTTACACATCGTAAAGAGGCATAAAGGATTACAAAGAAATCCCTGCCTGGTTTCCTTAAGCATAATTTGTGTTGAGGAATCCCTTCCCTGTTCAGAGCTAATGTTTTAGGTATAATTTCAGGGTTTCTGGTCTGGGTAGACTACTGACTTTCTCTTGCAGGAGAATGATTTGTGCAGCCAAAGCAGTTTGCTGAATTGCTGCTCCCAAGCCGGATACATACTGAACCAGTCTGTTAAAATCTTGCTTTTATTTTGCAGGCAACAAAAACCAAGATCTCAGACGAGAGTGATGCTCCCCCAGTCAAGAGACCTCATATCTTCTATGGAAGTTTGGAGGAGAAGGAAAGGGAGCGTATTGCCAAAGGGGAGCTGGGGCTGCTAGGAAAAGATGGGATGAAAGCTGCAATTCAGGCTGGCAACATTAACATTAGCAGTGGTAAGAACACACTCTGTATAGTGCTTTCAGCTTCTTTTCTTGCTTCTGGCTTAGAGGTATTTAAAAAGACATTTTTGTTGGGGTTCAACTCAGGGCTTTAGGATGGCCCCTGATCTGCTGCTGTGTTTTAATACAGAAATTTCGGCTGCAGAGACTACAAGCCGTCCAGTATTCCATCGTGATTTGAATGGGGGTGGGAAGTCCATTGCCAGCACTGACTGTCCCTACCCTAAATGGGCAAAAATATTTATAGCTTTTAATGGTTATAGTTGTCTAAATCTCTGGTGCAGTTGTCATTGCTTCAATTTGATGGCTTTGTTTCTGGCATAGGTGAGGTCTTCGATCTTGAAGACCATATGAGTGAGCGCCAGGCAGAAGTGTTGGCTGAATTTGAGCGCAGGAAGCGTGCTAGGCAAATCAATGTTTCCACCGATGACTCTGAAGTCAAGGCCTGCTTACGAGCTCTTGGGGAGCCCATCACACTCTTTGGAGAAGGGCCTGCAGAAAGAAGAGAAAGGTGCTGCGTCTTGTCCTTTGTGTGGCCTGCCCTGTAACCAAATCATAAATCTCTTGTAAAACTCCTTGAGCTGTTGAGTGCACTGAATGCTGTTGCCCACTGTTCCTTCTCAGTGATATAACAGCAATTGATCAATTTCTTCTTCATTCACTCTTTACATCTGTCAGACATGGTCAAGAATGCCTGAGAAGTTATTGACTGAATCTTATTTAATGCTTGGTGTGTTTCATTGCAGATTGAGAAATATCCTCTCAGTGGTTGGCACTGATGCCTTAAAAAAAACGAAGAAAGATGACGACAAGTCTAAGAAAGCCAAAGAAGAGGTAAACATCTCTCCCTTTCTTGGATTCTGCAGGTTATTAATGTAGAGAGAAGGGGACCATTTTATAGAAACCTTCAAATTCCTTCATGGACCATCTGTAACATTTCCAGAGCTCTGACATTGATTTTTTTTTATCATTAGACAGCCTGATAATGTGAGGTGGACTTATCAGTATACGACTTATGCATAGGACAGTGACATCCTAAGGCAGGGGTGGGCAAAATGGTGGATCTGGCTAGTGGTCAGACTTCTTTTCCCAGCAGCCCCTGTCCATGTTGCTACAGCCGTTTTCCATGGATATCTCAGAAGTGGTGGCACTGTGACAGCGCGGGGCCAGGGTTTCCATGGAGACTGGCCCCAGCAGTGCTGGTAGGGCAGGGAGCTGCTCCGCAGCCAGGGCTGGGATCTTGCAGTGATGACAGTGTGGTCTGGAGCTGGAGCAGAGCCACAATCCATTGCACGTATGCCCCTGCCTGGGACTTGCAGGCAATGTTCCCTCTAAGGAGCAGCTGTCCATGAGCGTGCTGCCTCGGTCCAGTATGGGACACTTACCAAAGGGGGCTGGGGGCTAGGGCCGGAGGCTGGAGCTGGAAGCCGGGAGCCAGGGGCTGGGACCAGGGGCTGGAGCTGGGGCCGGTGGCTGGGGCCCAGGACCTGGGGGCCAGAGGCTGGAGCCGGGGGCCAGGGGCTGGGCCAGAGGCTGGAGCTGGGAGCCGGATACATTCCCTTTTCCCTGTGGCAGGCATTGACTGAGGCTGTAAAATCCTTCCCATTCTCTACCAAGCTTTAGAGCTTGCCTTGCATCAAAAGTGTGGAAACATTTATTATCCCCAGAACTGGCCAACAAAAACTGATCTCCAGATCTGACTAATAATGACAATGTAATCACTAACATATCATATGCAATGTTCCCTCTAAGGAGCAGCGGTCCATGAGCGCGCTGCCTTGGTCTGTGAGTGTGCCCCCTCGGTCCGGCACTGGACACTTACTGAAGGGGGCCGGGGGCTGGAGCTGGGGGCTGAGGCTGGATGCTGGGGGCCGAAGGCTGGAGCAGGGACTGGGGCCAGGGACTGGTGACTGGGGCCAGGAGCTGGGGCCAGGGGCTGAGCCTGGTGCGGACTCCCTGGCCCCGGGGAAGTGCTTCGCTCCCCTGCATCAGGGCCGGGGAGTGGAGCACTTCCCCGGAGCCGGCGGAGCCCGCACCAGTCCCCCACCCCAGCCTCCATCGCTGCCTTGCCTCACCTTAGGGAGGAGCCACTGCCTGCCCTGAGTGAGGCTCCGCAGGCTCCCGGCTCACAGCTCCAGCCTCTGGCCCAGCCCCTGGCCCCCGGCTCCCAGCTCCAGCCTCTGGCCCAGCCCCTGGCCCCCGGCTCCCAGCTCCAGCCTCTGGCCTAGCCCCTGGGCCCTAGCTCCAGCCTCTGGCCCCCAGCTCCTGGGCCCCAGCCACCGGCCCCAGGTCCCGGGCCCCAGCCTCTGGGACGTGCTAGGCTCCCGCCCCAGCCTCTCCCAGTGCGCAGCCTTGAAAAGGCTGTCCGCGGCCACACTTTTAGTTGTGCACATGCACGCACCTTAGAGGGAACCTTGCTTGCAGGTAGCGGATCACAGCTCTGCCTCTGCTTTGGACCATGCTGTCTCTGCTGCAAAATCCCAGCCCCAAAGCAGCTTCCCACCACCGCACCTTGGGCCCTGCCAGCCCTGGTAGAGCCAGTCTCTATGGAAACTCTGGTGCTGCACTGTCACAGTGCCCCTGCTGCTGGGGTCTCCATGGAAACCGGCCACAGCAATACAGGCGGGGTTGCTGGGAAATGGAGTCTGCTGCAGGCTGGACTTTGACTGCTCTTGTCCTAAGATGTTCTTGAATTTGTTTGGTTTGTTTTCTTTTTTTTAGTATCAGCAAACCTGGTACCATGAAGGGCCAAGCAGTCTGAAAACAGCTAGATTGTGGATCGCCAACTACTCACTCCCCAGGTAAAGAAAGGGGCTGTAAAGCAAGCAAAATGAAAGGAGGTGCAAGCTTTTCTGAAGAGCAATGAACTCAGTAGATGATGGGCAGTGCAGGCGTTTGAGGTTCAGGATAAGAGGCAACACTGGACATGCAACAAAGGCTAGAGCCGAGTGTAACTGTACTTGGAGGTTGTGCGCTTAATTTGAGTCTTGCCACAGAGTTTTGCTGGCAGAACTCCAGCTCACACTCAATACCTCTCTGCAGTGGCAGAACCTTTTTGTCTGTTGGTAGAATCATTTCACCTCTGCAAAATGGAGTAAGGCTTTTGCTGACACCCAGCAGCCAGCTGAAGAGGTTACAGACACCAGTGTGCTTTTAGCTGCAGTTTAGTCAGCAGCTAGTGTCTTTCCACTGGACACTTCATGCTCCAGCAGCCCAGGTGCAGAGCTACCAGTAGCAGATTGGTGTGCACATGCTCTGGTGGTTCAGCACTAGCAGCAGAGACGAAGGAGTGTAGATATAGCCTGAATAGTGGTTGTAAGACTCCAGCTCTGGGACAGAAGGGAAGGTAAAGGATCTGTTCCCTGCCCTACAGCAGGGAAGTGCAGGGATTCATCATTATAATTTTGTTTCTGCCACAGGGCAGTGAAGCGGTTGGAAGAAGCCCGACTGCTCAAAGAAATTCCCGAGGCTACGAGGACATCCCAGAGGCAAGAACTGCACAAGTCCCTAAGGGTAGGCGTGGTTTCATCTCAGCTACTCTCTTGTGATAAGACATCAGCAAGAGGTTAAGAGAACAGAACGCAGAGGCCTAGACTAATCTCCCAGTACACATTATTCTTCCTTCCATGCATGTTGTGCTTTCACTGTGTTCTGCCTGTCCTCCCTTTTTTATCATCAGGCTTGTCAGTGGTTTGAGAGCAGGACTTGGCTTTAAATACTCTGCCTGCAGGACAAAGAACTGCAGAGACAGTTGCGCACAGCTGCATCTATTTCATTTGATGATAAAGAAATCCTCTCACCCTATGGATTTGTCATGTTCTCATTCACTGAGGCAGAGTGATTGTGTCCATTTTTTTCTCTCACTCACTGCCTTGACAGCTGGAAGCCTTAAAGCAGTGGAATTAAGATGACCAACGCAGCCACAAAATTAATGCTTCAGCTGTGACTCTTGAGAAGCCCCTTTCCCTGTTGTTAAGGTAGATCAGGCAGCTAATTCAGAGCTTGGCTGAACAGAGGTAATTGTGCCATAGGGCTAAATATTCTGGACACAACACCTTTGGAAGGGAGACAGCTCTTGGAAGTGTTGGCTCTATCCAGAGAACATCCTGTCACTCTCGCAAAAAAGTTCAACTCTAATTGTACCATTCAGAGTGGTATAAAGGCAAAGAGAGGCCCAGACCACTTGGGGCTTTCTGGATCAGAACCAGCATGCTGATGTGCACCTGCAAGCCTCTAAATAGCTGGCGTGAGGCTCACTGCTAGCTTAGCACTCTCAGGTCTGCTGCACAGTCAGTCTTGCTCTAGAATAACAGTTCTCTCTGGTAAGTGATTTTCTGAAGGCCTCAGTTTTTTCTGTGTAGATTTGTCTCCTTATCTACCTCCCAGAAGTAGAGTTTCTCTTACTGCTTCATGCTTTAGTCATTGATCCTGGCTTTTGTGTTTGGTTTCAGTCATTGAATAATTTCTGCAGTCAGATTGGAGATGATCGCCCCATCTCTTACTGCCATTTCAGTCCCAATTCCAAACTCCTGGCTACTGCTTGTTGGTAAGTTTCCTTTTACAACGTTTCCTATGGGGACAAAGTGGGGAGGAGAATACGAGTGGTCCTATGACAGGGTGGGCAAAATCAGACCCGTGGACTGAATGCAGCCTGCCAGTTGTTTATATTTGGCCCACAACTACACCTAAAGCACTCCACATGGGTCTGAGACCTGCCCAGAGCAGTCCTCACCAGGCATCTGCCCTATTCCTGGTGACAG
>NW_005842042.1:442529-452309 GCF_000455745.1 Alligator sinensis | reverse complement strand
AGCTAGCGCCCATAGCTTCCCAGTGACACTGTTCCCACTGCTGGTGCAGGTGCCTGGGTACTGCTCATCTCCCCCCACCTCAAACGGTTCCTGCTGTGCTGCTCTGGGCAGCAGGTAGTGTGGGGAAGCAGCAGTAGCCATGGGGGTCATGTATTGGGTACTACATGCTGAACCAATTTCCGGGGTAGCTGCAGCTGGGTGGCTCCTGCCCCAGCCTATGGGGCTCTGTCTCCCAGCTGGCTTCCACTCACTTGGTCACCCAGTATGATGAACAACCACTTACAGGTGGCTGAGTGGATGGAAGGCAGCCCTGCTGGCAAGCTGCGCACACTGGTTGGGGCAGTGCTGTTGGTGAATGCTGGAAGGAGTGCAGTGCAGGCTGCCCTGGGCAGGAGCAGGCAGGGCTCAGCCCCAAGCGCAGTGCTGTGGGAACAGCTGTAGACCAGATAGGGAGTGGGGAGCATGGACCGCACCTGCACTACTTTCAGCTTTCAGTGTAGGCATACGTGTGTTAATGCAGTGTGTGAGATTGTGGTACACTGCAGTAGCTGAACCACAAGGAGGTTCTGCGTTTGCTGCTTATTCATATACATACACAAGAGTGGCACGTTTCCACTTCTGAGCTGGACATTGCTCTTTGCATTGACTGAGAGGTCTTGCCTCCTAGTAGTTGAGCCCTTACTGAGCAATCACTCCTGAAAATAGAGGACTTCTCTTCTTTGTGGTGATCCTCCCGCCTCTGCCCTCAGTCACCCTGCTAGGATCTCTCTCCCATGGGAGGACATTAGCTCAGCTATTTTCCCATCTCTGTTTTTGAGCTTTCCCTATGGGGCTCATGCTCCTGTCTGCACTGTGGCCATCTGACTGTAGCCATGTTTTTTTGTGTTTAACAGGAGTGGGCTGTGCAAACTCTGGTCTGTGCCTGACTGCAGTCTCGTTCACACTTTACGAGGTAGAGATGTGCTTTTATAGATGATCTTTTTCTAAGTCTCCTTGTCCCCATTTCCCTCTGAGTCCATTTACTATAGTAACCACTTCTGTTTGGCTACAGAAGTGTTGGGAGCTGAATGCTTTGGATGCACTTTCTGAACAGTGCTCAGGGTGTCAGCTGCTGACTGAGAGCTGAGCACAGAAAAGTTTCAGTTAATTAGGACTCACTTTCCATTGATTGCTGGTGCCCTGAATTTGCTTTTTTCATAGATAGTTGAAATCGCAGTGTTTTTTTTATTCTGTGTTGAAAAATTTTTAGACTAATATCAACATTCCTATCCAGTCCACACTGAGTAGAATTGGCAGGTCTGTGTTCAGTAGACCAAACTGGGTTTTGAGCTTTGACCTGGTAAAACCTTTAGCACATATTCTTTCCATTCCAAGAGTGTAGCTTTTCCCCATAAAATACATTATGTTTTAGAAGTGCGGACACAGGCTTCAGATGCTCCAAGAGGGTGACACTGGATTTGTTGTTGGCTTGTCTGCTGGGTGTAAATGTCTGGTAGCCACTCTGCAGCTTGATCAGCTTTTAATTCAGAGTAGGAAACAACCAAGCATTCTTTGGCCTCTGCTCAACTAAATGGTAATGAAATGAATGGTGCTTCTCTGAGAAGGTGGTAAAATCAGCCAAAATCATACCTGCATATTTTTTTACATGGCGTCTTCTTAGGGCACAACACCAATGTGGGAGCAATTGTATTCCATCCCAAAGCTACTGTCTCCTTGGACAAGAAGGATGTCAACTTGGCCTCATGTGCAGCTGATGGTTCTGTCAAACTCTGGAGCCTTGAAAGGTCAGAACAACACTGGGCACACCATTGCAGTGTTATTTCTTTTACTTTTTTGAGCACTTAGCAGCTTCCTGTAAGTGTGACCTATTCTCAGTTATGCTTTGACTCTCACCTTGATGCACTTCAACTTCTTCCACTTGCCAAGGGACCTGGGGAAACAGGGTAGAGTAAGTCCTTGGCTGAGAGTCAAACAAATCTGTGTCTTACTGAATTGTTGCCTAGCAGCCCAGTTTCGAGCAATGAACATTGCTCAAGTGCTGCTGAGGTCTTAAACCTCTGGAGCAAGATTGGGTGTTTTGTGCCAGCCCTTCATCCATAAAGAAATTCCCAGCCACTGGTAGCAAGGAGTTAGCTTGTCACATTGCCTTGGTTCTTGGAGAGCAGCAGATTCCAAAGCAGATGGACCATTCATAACTGTGTCCCAGAGACTCAGTGGCTTAGATCAGGATCCATGACTAATCACTGCCACAAGACACCTCTTTGCAATGTCCAGCCACCCAACTAGCAAGATGGGAATAATGAGGGTGCCAGACTTCAATGTCTGGGTGGGGGTTTTGTTTTTTTTAAGGAAAAGTCCTGCCTTGAGTCTCCAGTGAGAGGCAGGTGGCTTTAAAGGCCTGTGCTCATACTCATAGCTTAAAGGGGTGGTTTTTAATTGCTTCTGGCATGGCAGCAGTAACCGTGCTCTGGGGGGAGTTGGTGGTTTGTCCCACAAGAAGACAGAGTCAGTTTCCTCTCTAGTTGGCCTGCTCAGAGTGGTGTTTGTTTCTTTTTGATACTGTTTCAGACCTTCTCTTAGTAGCTGGGTTTTTTTGCAGCTCTTGTAAATAAAAGGGGCTTCTGACCTTGTAAATTGATTCTTGCATTGGGGAACCTGTAGCTCTGAGCTTACCTAATGAGAAGGATGCAAATCCTTACTTTAAGTGTTAACTTTGTGAACAAGTTCTAGGAATAGTAGGCAGGAAGTGGGATTTCTGAACTCCCTGTGCTGCATGTTTACAAATGGCAGCAGAGTCTGCGGTAGCCTGGGCAAAGAGTACATGCTCCCTGGACAGCATGTAATGGTATTGGTTTATGTTTCTTTCAGCGATGAGCCGGTGGCAGATATTGAAGGTCACACCATGAGAGTGGCACGAGTGATGTGGCATCCCTCTGGGAGGTTCCTGGGCACCACTTGGTATGGGGCTTTGGTTTGTCATACTCAGAGAGTTGAGCATTAGCTCTTGAATTGGATGAATAAGGAGGCATTGCTGTTTGTTTGCAGAGTGGGGTTGAAAAACTGATGTTGCCCGGTGAAGTGGAAGAAGAAGAGAGCATATAATGCCTTGCTCACAAACAATTCAGCCTGGGTCATACCCAGCCATTATTAGCAACAAGCCACAGGTTAATCTTGTCTGTGCCACTGGAAGGCAAGTAAGCAAGGTTCCATAAAGATATCCTTCCCTTCTCTCTCTTATGATAGGCGCTCTTTTATTTTATTCCCATGTTAAGACAATGTTATCTGAATAAAATCTATCCCATACAAACAGTGCAAGGTGAAATAGCCTGTTACCGTTTCTGAGATGTGCTGGTTGCCAAAGTGCTACCACCAGGCTGTGCCATCACCTTGCTGTGGTTATCCTTGATGTTAGTCACTACTAAGAAATGAGCATGGAAATAATGATTCTCTCCTAAAGGAATTATAGGGTCATTGAGTCTCAGTTAAGACCTATAAACCACGCCTAGAAGAGGGTTTAATCTACACTGCAACCCAGAAGTGAGCACATAGTCTAGAGGTATCTGAAAAGCTGGCTCCAGAAGGAGCTGTGTAGTGTAGTTCCTATGAAATACCCTTCTGTGTCCACACCCAATCAAAAGGTAGTCCTCATAGGTCACAGTGACCTACTCTGTGCTCCTCTCCCTTCCACTCCAATTCCAGGGACTTCTCCTGATTCATGGAAATGAAGTCTCTGCTCTTTCTGGTGGCCATCCTGTGTTCATAAGGAGCAGTTTACAACATATTATGCCTGATTTTTAAAGTATTACATGCCTCTGAATGCTCTTCCACCCCTATTTCTGTTTGAACACTGCACATGTCCAAATGCAGTGTCTGTTTTCAGGCACCCCCATGGTAAAAAATGCTGATCTTCCTAAAGGATGTGATGCTGAAGTGAAGACTTGCTTTGGAAATCTGAAGTACTAAAAGCACAGGAAGGGGAAGACAAACCAGTGCTTGCCACTGGGCAGGCCTGTCAGCTCATCTGAAATGAGCTGTCAGCCATAAGCTGTTGCTTGCTGTCTGCACAGTGAGTTCCAGGGAACCTACCAGCAGAATGAAAGCCAAGCAGTGTGCTGCAGAGGAGCACTGCAGCATGTGGGGTGAATACAGTTCCCAGTGTGCAGCCAGTAAATATAGTTCCTTGTTTTTTTCTATGGAGCTCACTCAGAATAACACTAGTAGGGTGGGATAGGCAGGCATTCTAACAACCCCACAGGTGTTTCTGGGTTTATGCCATATTGTGCCATGCTTTGCCTTACTCTGTGGGTGACATTTTCATTCTGCTGGCAGGACCCATGCTCCCTTTGGCTAGCTAGATGCAGCTTTCCTGTGGTATTAGAGAAGCATCCTCTTATGTGTATAATGAGGCATAGCATCAAGGACTTCCTAGTCTTTAGGGTGAGCAGGATCATTCCTTGCCACCCCATGCTGTGCAGTAGATGATGTGCTGGACTGATTGATAGAAATGGGTCCTCATTTCCTGCATGCCTATTTCAAATGTCAGCACCAGGCAGCCTCATAGTCTGACTGGACATGTGAGAAACCCACTGAGCTGAGCCATTGTCTTTGTCTCTGCAGCTATGATCACTCCTGGCGCCTGTGGGACCTGGAAGCTCAGGAAGAGATTCTTCATCAGGAAGGGCACAGTAAAGGGGTCTATGACATTGCTTTCCACATGGATGGATCTCTCGCTGGGACTGGGTGAGATTTGCTTTATGAAGAGTCTCTATGTGGAACATTATATTAAAGTTTAGTCACTCAATCACTGTCCCTGTGGGGAATTCCCTGGGGTCGAACTGACAGTTTCCTCTGAACTGAATGCTGAGAATTAGCATTTGGGGCTAGCAGCTGCTCTTGCAAGTCTAAGTCATGTGAATGTTTGGGGGGGTTTTTTCTCTTAGTGGCCTTGATGCCTTTGGCCGGGTGTGGGACTTGCGCACCGGACGCTGTATCATGTTCTTGGAGGGTCACCTGAAAGAGATCTATGGGATCAACTTCTCACCAAATGGGTAAGGAGGGAACTGGTGCAATTTAGATGGGAGCTCATAATGTCCATTCTCTACATAATGTCCACACTCTTCTCCCCACGGCAGATACCACATAGCAACTGGCAGTGGAGACAACACTTGCAAGGTGTGGGACCTCCGCCAGAGGAAGTGCATTTACACTATACCTGCCCACCAGAACCTAGTGACAGGGGTGAAGTTTGAACGTGAGTATCTCCCCTCTACCTCCTGGGTCTGTTTCCTAGCTAGCATTTCTCCTAGCTTATTGGTGCTGATGCGGCTTGGATGACTGTGCAGTACATACATAAAACAGTTTCGTAGTAGCTAGGGTCAGGAGGGACCTGAACAGATCATCTAGCCTGACCCCCTGCCACAGTCAGGAATGAATGCTGGGTTCACAAGACCCCAGACAGGTGATCGTCCAACCTCCTCTTGAATTTGACCAAGGTAGGGGCGAGGACCACTTCCCTGGGAAGTTGGTTCCAGATTTTGGCCACCCTAACTGTGAAATATTGCCTTCTGATCTCTAACCTAAACCTATTCTCCATCAGCTTATGACCATTGTTCCTTGTCACCCCAGGTGGTGCTGGGGAGAAAAGGGCTCTACCTATTCGCTGTTGATCTCCCCTGATGAGTTTGTAGGCAGCCACCAGGTCCCCCCTCTTGCTGAGGCTGAACAGGTTCAGATCCCTCAGTCTCTCCTCATAGGGCCTGTCCTGCTGCCCTCTCAGCAAGCGGGTGGCCCTCCTCTGAACCCACTCCAGGCTGGCCACATCCCTTTTGAAGTGCGGCGCCCAGTACTGGACACATTAATCCAACTGCGGCCTGACCAAAGTCACATAGAGGGGGAGTATCACCTCTCTGGACCGACTGGAGATGCACCTTTGGATGCATGACAAGGTATGGCTGGCCTTGCTGGCTGCAGTCTGGCATTGGCGGCTCATGTTCATCTTGGAGTCAGTAATGACTCCAAGATCCCGTTCCGCTTCTGTGCTTTCAAAGTTTGTTGGCACCACAACCACAGAGCATAACTTTTGCCTCCAAGCCAAATAGGGCTGTAGTTTACTGTAAACAGCAGAAGAACTGTCATTCCTGTTTGCAAATCTCACCTTTTCTTCTTTCTTCTTCACTGTAGCCAATCATGGGAACTTCCTGCTCACAGGCGCCTATGATAACACAGCAAAAATCTGGACCCATCCAGGCTGGTCCCCATTGAAAACACTGGCTGGCCACGAAGGAAAAGTAATGGGACTGGATATCTCCTTAGATGGGCAGCTCATGGCAACATGCTCGTATGATAGGACCTTCAAGCTGTGGATGGCGGAGTAGTCAGTTTAGAACTGCTCGTGATCTCGGACAAGGACTGAGAAAAAGCATCAGCCGCTGAACCAAATAGAGTGGCTGGAGTCACTGGCTGGTATTAGCTTTCAGGCTCTTTAGCCGGATTAGAGCTGGGCTGTATTCTCCTCCCTCGTCTAAGTTTATTTTTGTATTCTTCCCGTTGTTTCTGAGGTGAATTCTGCTTCCCATCTCTGTGAGCATAATGCAGTTTCTCCTCTCCTTGTTTATAAATGTTTGTAAATACCCACATTCCACTTCTGCTGCTGTGTTTTCTGAAGCCCGTTTCTTAGCATCATTCTGGCCCTCAGGCTCCTAGGAGCCATTCCAGCAGTGGCAGCAGGTCTGGAATGGTTTGGCATTTTGGCAGTCAGCTTCTCGAGTCGTGCGAAAATGGTCCTTCTACCTCAGAAAATGATACTGCTGAACATGGAAGCCCATGTTCCATGTGCTACAGGTCAATTTGAAAAGGTGGAGGATCATTTGTCTTCCCTATACAGAGCTGAACTCAAACTATCTACTGTCCCAGATTCCATTAGGACAGTGGTTCCCAACCTCAGGTCGCAACCCAAATGAGGGTCGCAGGGGCAATGCCACTGGCACCGCACACAAAAGACAAGCCACGCCACGTGCCGGGAAGCTCCCCCACCCCCAGGATGCCACTGCCGCCACACTCCACTCCCAGCAGCGGGTTGTTGGGAACCACTGCATATGGGTATTAAAACAAATTAAATGTATCGTATTCCCCTACCATTTCTGTGTTTCTGCTAAGAGAGGAGTTGGTTTCAGTTTTGTTTCTAGTGTCACTTTAGCTCTTGCTTTTGAAAGGACTCTTACTTTTTGTTTAAGCAGGAACCAGGCACTAGCTCAGGGGTTCTCAACCTTTCTCTTCCTGAGGCCTCCCCTAGTATGTTGTAAAAACTCCATGGCCCATTGGTGCCACAACAACTGCCTGCCTCCCCAGCCCTGCGCACAAGGCCCTGAGTGCAGTGGGCAGGGTTCAGTGGTGGGAAGCCTCGGTGCCCCACCCACCTGAGCAGTAGCAGCATGGAGCCTTGCCCGCCCGCCTGCAATGCTGCCCACAAGACATTGGCTGCAGGGTAAGACCTGGGCCCACCCCTGCCCCTTCCTCTGTCTTGCCTCAGCCCCAGGGACCAAAGTGGTTCCTCCCTGCACTGGGCCAGGCTGGGCATAGCCCTATAACCTGCTCGCAGCCTGCCAGGGCTGTGGACCCCTGGTTGAGAACTGCTGCACTAGCTTATGCCTAGGCCTGCCCTCCCTTCTATCTCAGCTGTGTCTCAGAGATAGGTATCAGGTCAGTTGCTGTCAAGACTGTCTTTCCTCTTCTCACCCACTGACTCCCAGCAGCAGCTTTGTGGGCTGGTACACATGGTGATGTTTCTGCCTTTGATGGTGAATGTGAGATAGGTTTGCTCATTTTCTCTTGTTCCATTTCCTACCTCTCCAATTACTGGGTTAAACTGGGATAGAACAGAGTTACAGCATGTGCAGATGCGCACGCATTTTGAAATGTGCGTGTATCCCATCGCCTATGGGACTAAGTTTGAAAAACACCTCCAACGGAGAGTGAAGGCAATTATGTTTCCTCCCAGGCATCTTGAGGGAATGGGCTAACTTTGTGCCTCTCTTGCCATTTGTGGCAGCTGAGGCTGTTGACAAGTTCTGGTTTCCCTAGCTCTTTGCTTCCTCCCCTTTGCTTGGTTGTGGGGTTCTCCAAGGTAATGTAGGTGGGTGATCAATAGGCAATGAGTACCCTTGTGTGGAGGCCCTATGGGTAGCAGGGGCATTACACTGGGAGTCAAATGCTGCACATAACTTGGCATTATATGGCTGTTTTTGACTCAAAATAGCCATGAGCTCATTCTGTACAGTCCTGGCTACAAACTCCAACTTAAGCATGTGTGTGTGTTCCCCCCTGAGATGTACTTACTCTTTGAAGATCCAGCTCTACTGAGCATCTAGTTTTTGGTTTCAGTAACTTCAGCCTGACCCCTCCAGACACTTGGCTGAGTTTCCTGCTGCAGCTCACCCCTGTCCTGCCTCAGTGACCAAACTATATTGCACTTTGAATTGATTCAATTTACAGCTATCACAAAACCATGCTAAGCAGCTGAGGTCAAGAACTGGTATTGTAAGAGCCTGAGGCACAACTGAACTCTACAACTCATGTACAACTGTCATTCTCGGTCTGTGCTGACCAGCATTTCCAGGTGCATCAGGTCCGTTTCAGCAGCTAGTGCACACTAGCAACCAGGACTAGCAGTAATATCCATCAATATGATGTCACTGCAGCCACTTGACTTTCCTAAGATGCATGCTTGTTTCCCCTCCCCCTTGGACTTGCACTCCATCCAGGAGACATCTCTGGAAGTGATGAGGGGTGAATGCAGCAGGGGGAGGGAGGAAATGAGCCCTGCCAACATGGACCAGAAGTTCCTGCTCTGATGCAAACCAAAGGGCTTGTGGGGGAGAGCCTGCAGGAGGAAGACAGCAGTACCACGAGACTGAGCCCCTGGGCCTTCCTTGATGGACAAACCCTATTAAAATGGATCCCTTTACCTCTGATTTTGGCAGCTGAACGCCAGTATTGTAAATATGTTCTTATCTCTGGGACTCAACAAATAAGGTATAGATAAGAACCTGCTGCCCCGACAGCTGAAATGGGTGAAACACTGCTGCTGTTTGTCACTGCCTAGTAACCTCTACCAATTTAGAGAATTCACATAGCTGATGCACAGTGACGAACATAGCTATCTCCCTGGCATTTGGCTAGTAGTAACCACAGCTACTCTTGCAAAGTGTTAATCTCCAGTGGCTGCCTAAATATTGCTGAGAATCATCTTCCCTGCATCTTCCCTGTATCGCTTGTAGCAGAAGCATCACTGGACCATGTGTGAGGGCTGATTTGCCAAGAATCATTGTCAGCTCTTTGAAGGTCTCCCATCTGCATCACAGCAAGGCCCAGTACTGATGAAAGCAGGAAAGAGCAGGGCCTAAGGCTGAGAGAGCAAGCTTTAAAAAGCCTCTTGGGGCTGTGTTGATACAGAGCACTCCTGGGGATTAGCACAATTATCCACAGGACAGTAACATGCAATCCCAGCCAGCTGTAAACCAGGTAAATAATGAGGAGTACTGTCACTGCTGCCAGGCACATCAAGGTGCTGAATGGGGGCTGCAAAGGAATTGTGTTTCAGTGCAAAGCAGGGGAGTTAAAGCACTGCCTTCTCTCACCATGTCCCTTGGAGCAGCTGTAAGCAGAGCCCGAAGGTCTGACCCACTAATGAGACAAAGAGGCAGCACAAAGCTACTACTGCCTTCTCTATTAAACCAGGAGGGATCTATATTTGCCCAGTCGAAATAAAGCAGGTCACAGTTA
>NW_005842042.1:437448-442519 GCF_000455745.1 Alligator sinensis | reverse complement strand
CAGTGAGAGCAGAGGAGGAGCTGAACCCTGCCTGAGGCATCAAATGTGTTTGATATTATTCAGTAGCACCCAGAAGTGCAGCAATTAGCACAATAGGGTCGTTTCAGGGTCTTTGCTGCAAGTAGGAGATCTGATTATACAGCTGGTAGAAATAGCTCAGGCACTGCCTCTACCTCCCCCCACCCCCTCCAGGATGTTTGCCACAATAGATGGTGTCAGCCTGTAGAGTAAATCAGTCATCCCACACAAAGGCCCCATGGGATCTGCCACTGGGGACCTAATGATTTGAATCCCACTCGAGCAGTGGTTCTGCTCAAGACATCCCTTGCTAGATTCAAGATCCCCTCAGAAAATGCCATCTCTTAGTTTTCTCTTGATTTTAGCTTACAGAAAAATATTAGAGCAATTCTTCTGTTGCAAGGAACTCAGAAAGACCACAACGTCAGGATGTTTTTAACACTATGGATTCCTATTTGAAATCTCTGTTTTTATCATCTGAATCATGTTTGCATACCTATCAGCGCTAACATTATCTGGCACCTAGTGACATCCTTGAAAGAATCTCAAGGCACCCTGGTTGAGAATCACTGCACTAGAGCCTCTGGAAATCTTCATTGTGCATTAAAGAGCTGGTTCTTTCCTCCTTGGCTGATGTTCTCTTCTCATGGTCTTAGCCATCCATTGTTAAGTTTGTTACTCCTTGTGACTGGAAGCAGGTGAAGAGCAGGTGTTAAACATGAGCCAGCCACAGGGACTATTCCAGCAACCACCTCTGTCCCCACTATGGTGCTTTCTGCACATAGTACCTGGAAAGCTCTGCCAGGGCCTCGCCATGTAGCTCATGACTGGAGTTATCACAGAAAAGGAATCAGGTAAAGCCCATTAGCCAGAGCCTGTCAGGATGATGCTGGAGAGGGTAGACAGCTTCCTCTGCCCATAGCTGATGCCTAGCAGCAGAGGTCTTCTGTAGTCAGCGAGCAGATATCTGGGTTCCAGGACCCATTGCTTGGCAAGTCCTCAGCCCACACCCCACAGAAACTGCTTTGTCCAGAAGATGGAGAAGATGAGCAGCAGCATCACGCTGAGGATGATGGCCATCACATAGGCAAAGATGCGGAACTGGGGGTTACGGAGACGCTCCCGCAGTGTGGATTGGCTAGGGAGAGGGGTTGGTCTAGGGGAAGCCTGGGAGTTACCCACCCTGGTCCCCAGTCCTGGCTCTGTCCCCAGGTTGAGGGTGTACACGCGGGGCTGGCGCAGGAAGTAGCGTGACTTCCGTTCATCCTTCAGGCACAGCTGCCTCCCCTCTAGGATGATGTGGTTGGGCTCCAGCCTGAGCAACCGCAGGACAGCAGCATTGGTGGGCAGTTCGGTGACAGGCTGGTCGGAGGGCAACACTGTGGGGTGGCGGCACAGTGGGCATTGTAGCCGGTTCCGGATAGGGGACACCAGGCTTAGATGTGCTAGGCACTCGATGCAGAAGGAGTGGTGGCATTGCAGCAGCTTCGGGGTGCGGAAGGTGTTGTTGTAGGGGTTCCAGCACACCGGGCAGTCTGCCTCCGGCTCATGGCTCAGCCCTTCGGCCATGGTCTCAGTGGGGCAATGTGATGCCCTGCTCTGGGGCTGTAGCAAGTCCCATTTGGTGAAGGGACTGCAGGGAAGATGATTCCACCAGCTGCCTGGAACAACACAAAAAAGCCAGTGAACAGTGCACCCCAGGGAGCTGCACTTGAGCCCACTCCAAGCCCAAAGCAGGATCCATGGCTATCCTGCATGGCAACGGGACCAGGGGTTCACTGATGTGACTGGTGCTGATTATCACAACGCTTTACCAAAGAATAACTGCCACATGGTCTCTGGGGTGGAGAGGTGGGGGGGGTCGAGTGCAGGAATAGAAAATCTCTGCTAGTCACATGCTAATGCTCCCAGCAGCAGAGCCCCAGGAGAGAGCAAGCAGCCCTCAGCTAGGCCACACAGGGCTGAACATTAAAAGCAGGCTCATAACTGGATTGTAAACTTAACAGCAGAGACACACTGCATTTGCTCTGTTTTGATGACAGAAGTCCCACAAAGAGGCAGAAGCAAAAGCCCCTAGTTATGCCATTGTATCACAGCTTCCCCCTGGCTCCCACAAGAAACTCAAGCATGTGACAAGCACAACTGCTCAGCTGATTGTGAACTTGGTGGCCAGCTGTCCATGGACCTTAAAGCTGGCTCTGATACAACCTGCCCACAACCTACAAACACAGTCACTATTGCAGGATCAGATACTTGGGAAGAGGTTCAGAGCAAGAGATTACCAGACTGGGGAGTTCCCTTAACAAATGCTGCCTGATTCCCTCTATCCAAGTGTGTTGCTTTGGAAGCATTCAGAGGGAGGGTCCGAAAAGGACTCGGCTCCAGGTGACAGCACAGAGGGAAGAACAGCCCCAGTAAGCGGGGGTCTGCTGGACTGCCATGCCACAGTAGACTTGGGGTGTGACTGTGCCCACCTTTCCACCCCCCAGCCAGCTGCAGCCCGCGTCCCTGCCTCTGAAAGAACAAAGAGCGATACTCCATGCCTGGCTGGGACAAACTGGGAGCAGGGAGCTCCCAGCTGCCTGGGAAAGGAAGGGCTGTGGAGAAGACTTACTTTCCTGATGGGGCTCTGGTGTTAAAGGCAAATGCTGTCAGCCTCGCAATCCCCTCAAGGGCCAGATGATGTAGCAGGGCTGGTCGCCTGCCCCACGGGAAGGCTAGAAAGCAAACCTTGCACAATGCTCCTTGGCCTTCCTGCTTCTTTCCCTTCTGCCTCTTCCTCCTCCTCCTCCCTCGCTGTCTGTTGCAGACAGACACCATTACTCAGCGCCGGGCAGGACCAGAGTTCACCTTGACAAACAGGTTCCTAATGGCCACACCAGAGCTGAGCACGCAGGAGACAGCACGTCCATGAGTGAAGCAGCCCTGAGAAGCTGCGCCGGGGAGGGGCTCCCTGCCTGTCTTGGGGACAGTGCCCTCCCCCTGGGCAACTGCAGCTGATTTCCCTGGGAGCGGCAGACGGGTGTTGTTTACTGAAGCATCAGACACCTGAGAGAGGAGCGGGTGGGGGAAGGTAGATGAACCCTACCCCAGCTAATGAGGCAGAGTAGACCATGTTCATCAGCTTCCCCAACTCCTGGCAGCCCCTGGGGAGACAGTAGGTTGTGGAAAGCTGACAGGCTGTTAAAGCATGAGAAGAAACAGGCTGACTGGTCAGCCATGACTGAACGCTGTTCCTTCCTTAGGGACACTGAGCCCCCCGTGTAAAAGGAAGCTGGTTTTGACTGGATAGGTGTCCAGCTCACAGAGAGCCACCATGAATGGATACCTCCACAGAGAAGAGAGGCAGGGACGGAGCCATCTAGGCCACAAGGACAAAACACCCTCCTGTCCCCAGGGCCAGGCAAAGTCTCACCTATGCCACAGCACTGACCAGCCCCACTGCTGCCCATCTTTCTCCTTTTCTGTGGCTCAGTAGAGGCCCGTCAGGCTCAGTGGCAAGACAGCGGCTGGGGAAGTCTCCTCAGCTTACCCTGTGATGCTGGGCAGGGCACGGGACACACAGAAGCTGCCCATTTTCACCCCTGGACTCAGCTGGGGCAACATCCGAGTGACACACTGGTCTGTACATCTGGCATAAGTTCTCTGCCCTTCACCCCCGCCCCGTAGTTGAGCACCGCAGGGGGTATCTGTCTTTGCAGGCTTGCCAGGCCTGTCTTCAAACACTACCATGCAGAAGCACAGTATCAAGGGCATAAGAGCATATCCCAGTGCAAGGAAGGTTGGGGAAAATAGCAAGAGTCCTGCCTGGTTAGACAGTGAGCTCTTTAATGACTTAGGATTTAAAAAAATGAAGACTCAACCATATTTCTAAGGATGAACATGAGAGTTCAATACTTGTATAGGGTAGCGTTGTGGGACCTTTGGCTGTTTTAGAGCCCCCTCTCCTCCCAGAAGAGGTGGGTGCCAACTTCTCTGCCCTGCTCCTTCCAGTCCTATCCTTCCACTACACCCGTCAGGTTGCAGGGAAATCCTGACAGGAACAGAAGATGGGGACACCCCCTCATCTCCAGGTGCCACAGGGCTGTGATACCCCATGCAGGTCCACCAGGTGCAGCACTCATACTGTGAGTAGATGGATGTTGTAGTGCAGGGCTGCAGCCCCTGGGGATGATAGAAGAGCAAAAAGGCTCTTTCCACATAGGTGGGTCTCATCTTTCTGGATCTGGCCCAGGCCAGGTTTCTTATCCATCTGTCTGCTTGTTTCCAGCTCCAGAGGGTCTGTTCTCACCTGACCTCCATGCCTGATACAATCCTAGTGGGAGCCCTGGAAGCACATCCATCCAAACAAGAGGTAAGCTCCTAAGCACTCCTGCTCCTATCACTTAATGACAGAGCCTGCCTGACTTTGCAGTCCCCCAACAAATCCTCTCTTCCAGGACAAGGTTCCTTGGGTGAATCTGATATCTTTTATTAGACCAACCCAAATAGTTGGAAAATAATTATTAAGCAAGCTTTCGGGTTCAAAAAACCCTTCATCAGGCTAAGGAAGTTTCTGCAGGTGGTGTGTGCTCTTCCTGGACGGAATGAAAAGTAAAGAAGCCAGCGGTTGGGCTGGGCTGGGGAGTCAGTTGCCAGGCAGATTATAATGTATCAAAAATCCAATGTCTATGTTTAGTCCATGATCTCTAGTATCCAGGAGGTTGATGAAGTGGAGCTCATAGGCTCGTCTCTGGGAAGTGTTGTGTAAGTTTCCCTTGAGGATCAGGACTGAGAGATTGGAGAGAGAGTGGTTTTCTTGTGAGAAATGTGCCCCCACAGGTATTTGGGTATTTCTGTCTTTGATAGATGTCCGGTGTGCGTTCATTCTGGTGCGCAGTTGTTGTTTGGTCTCTCCTATGTATTTTCCATCAGGGCATTTGGTGCATTGGATGAGGTATATCACATTTCTGGAGGTGCAGCTGTAAGATCCTGGGATGCTGATGGCTCTGTTGTGGGGTGTAGTAATAGTGGGGGTGGTGGAGATGTGTTGGCAGGTTTTGCATTTCTTGTC
>NW_005842042.1:399011-436873 GCF_000455745.1 Alligator sinensis | reverse complement strand
TGGAGTATTCTAAAGAAAGTCGGATGGAGGGATGGTGACTGTTGAATTTCTGGTGGAACTCAAGTAGAGATTCCAGGTTCTCACTCCAAATGATGAAGATGTCATCGATGTATCTTAGGTATAGTAAGGGTTTGATGGTGCAGTTCTTGAGGAAGTCTTCTTCCAGGTGGCTCATAAAAAAGGTTGGCATACTGTGGGGCCCTTTTAGTGCCCATAGCTGTTCCCATCATCTGGAGGAAGTGTTGATTATTAAAAGTGAAATTGTTGTGTGTGAGGATGAAGTGTATAAGATCAGTAATATCTTTGGGTCTGTATTCTGGGTTGTAATCTTGTTCCTGTAGATGTGTAAGGCAGGCTTGGATGCCATCCTGGTGTGGGATGTTGGTGTATAGGCTGGCAACGTCCATGGTGGCTAGGAGTGTGTTGCTGGGAAGGTGGTCTATGTTTTTAAGTTTCCGTAGAAATTTCCAGGAAGCGCTTGGCCTGGAGGGACCCCCTGAGAACATATTCATAGCCGAGATCCTCTTGCTGAGAGTCTGGTATCACCCTGGTCTCTAGAGTAAACATGCAATGGATCCATTAGAATAGTCTGGAGCCCAATCCCAAAGGCATCCCAGCTCCGAAGGGTTCGGCTCCATTATCACTAGCACATGTCAAGTCTTGTCCATGACTCTCCTCATTTGATTCATTTCCCTGTGTGCATGGCTCTGGAGTAAGTTGGTAGCAGCATGTTATAGTAGCTGTTGTCCTGGGAATGAGGTCATGGCACAAGAGGAGGCTGGGACACGTGGTGTATGGGCAGGGCCGGCAAGAGAAGATGATTGATTTAGGACTGTTTGCAGTCTGCCTTAAATGAGCTCAGACAAGGTTCTTGTGTTTTATGCTCCACGGCTAAAACACTTGGATCCTCTGGTGGCAGGGCCCCTCACGGGGGCAGATGGCATGGGGAGGCAGGAGCTTGTGATTCAAATTAGATAAGCACAAGTTAAGGCAAGGGACTGAAGAGGGGAAGGAAGCGTCCTCTGCACACTGGGTCTTTCCAGCCATCTCCCACACTGATGCTTTGTGCTGTCTCCGTGTTCTCCCCAGCACTGCAGTTGAATGTGCTGCTTGGGTATCATCTTACAAGAGGCCAAAGGCAGCTGACAGGCAATCTCCTATCCCTGATTTTAAGCTCAGGGTAAGATGTTGGGCCCCTTGGCCCAGTGTTTAAATGCTCAGGCCTGGGCCCCTCTCCTGGCATTCTGACCTTGGCCAAGGTCTGGGTTACATCAGAAAGTTGCTCTGTTTTAGTGCAAACCACTTTTAAACCCCTTTTGTTTCATTGGTACAAACTGCCGATTCATTCCCACTTAGCCTCAGTCATTTGGCAATCAGCTTAAGTTAAACTGAAATAAGCCCAGCAGTCTCCAGCACAGTCTCTGGCATCAGTTTAATTAAATAGTTTTTGAATCACTCCTGACTCTGTGGAGACCACCATCTGTTGTCCATACTTTTGGGTCCTTCTCCTCTTCAGTGCCCAACCCAAGATCTGCTTTTTCTAAGATGCTAACACCTGCCTCCTTAGATTATGATGTGGAAATGTGGACACAAATCCCTTTTGGCCCAAGTTTCCCTATTTTTCAAATGATCCAGCTTGTAGGAGCAGCTGTGTGGAGTTAGTCATGAATACATGCGTGCTGCGTGTTATCATCAGTAATGCTTAGCCAGGGAATTGAAATAACTCTTCTCCAATATCTATAGATTCAAAGCCACACACAATGGGGACATTTTAAAGGCCTCAGAAAGGGCCAATAAAAGAAGACTCCATGGAACAAAAAGTCTTTGGGCTGAACTTCTTTCAGAAACCTGCAAGGTGTTACTGTTGACAGGGCTTCTCAGTGCTTGTCTCTGTCTGGGGATCTCTGTAGCTTGTAAAGAATAATGCACACTACTCCTGTGGGCTTCCAGGGACAGGAACTGTTTCTTTATTAGGAGCTGTACAGCCCTCAGACCATGGGTTTGGGTCCGTGGCTGGGACTCCCAGGTACTACCACAATACAAGAAAGAAATAAAAATATCATTAGTCAGTCATGGTGTGTCTAAGGTTACTGTCACTATGTGTTAGCACTGGAGGGCACCTGGCCATTCCCAGAGCCACTTAAGTAGCCTCCCCTCTCCAGTGCCTCTCATCCAAGGCTGTGGCTAAGGAAACCTCATGGTTACAGGAAGAGCACAGGAACAAACACTGCTGTTGTCCCAGCCACCATCCTAGAGAAGCACTGCCTGTCCTGAGCTAAGTGTTGCCCCCACATTGTTCCAGAGTGCAGGCTACCTGAGTCCCTTGGATTCAAAACCCCATGTTTCATGTCAGTCTCCTCTCTCCTGAAGATGTCTTTCTATTGTCCCCATTTTTCCCTAAGGTCCTTTCCCCTCTCTGATCACCTGCTCCAATGCTGACTCTCTCCTTGGGCCATATCCCTGTAGCAGAGACAGACTATCTGGTAGCCATGGCAGCTGCCTACCAAACAGAAGTGTAAGGTGCTTGACCTCATCTATCTATGTACACAGGGGGTATCTGCTTGGTTGGAAGAGAGGAGATCTGAGTGCTCAGAGATACTGGTCTTGTGGCACTGTTGAAACTCAGGAGTGGTGAGTCAGACAGGGAGGAAGCGGGGCTAACAAGCCACCTCCACAGCCATCCAGAGGACTCAGAGCACTCCCTACAGGCTGTGACCCTGCAGGTAGGAGTAGCAGAGGGCAGCACGCTCACTGGCCCCATGGCCCAGCCAGGCTGGCAACCACAGGCTTTGCAGTCCTAGCCCAGCACTTCAGCCCCACCACTGTGCTACATCCCTCAGAGGATGAGAGCTCAGACTGAATGAAGGGAAAGCTGGGCCCAGGCCATAACCCTCAACAAGTGCAGATGCAGTGATGACTCCAAACTTGGCACCTGGCTCGATCGCAATCTCATAACAGCCTCAGCCGCTCCCCACCAGACCCAGCTGCACATAACAATGTGGAATGAGGCTGAATGGCCTGACTCCTTCCTCCTGCAGAGCAAAGACTCAGCTGTGAGAAAGGGGCACATCCTGAACAGTTTTTTGCCCAGAGCCAGCCCTGCTCCTCTCAGCTTCCTGGTGGCAGACACTCAGGGGGAGCTGTCGGTTGCCACAAGTGGGCTGAGAGCTGTCATGTTGTGACTGGCTCTGCTGGAAGGAGGCAGAATGAAGAACAGGGTGGAGCTGATGATGAGGGTGACTGTGACCATGACTGCCACCACCAGGAGAGTGCGGCACAAAGGTTTGTCCAAGCAGCTCCAGCGGCTCCACTGATCCTCCTGGTGCAGCTGGTTCTCTTGCCATGGTGGGCGGCCCACGTCCAAGCTGTGGCTGATATTGCTCATGCAGATCTGTGGCACCACAGTCCCATGGGAGACCTCAGGCAGTTGCTTGAGCCAGAGCCTGCCCTTGCTGCGGCTGAAGTGGATGCTGCAGGTCCTATTCATGCCTTTTGGAAGGCAAGATAGGATGGCAAGGTTGTTGTCTAGCTTGGGAGGCCCGCTGTCTGGGAGCCTGGTGTAGGACCGGCACATGGGGCATTGGATAGTGTCTGGCAGCTGGCACTTGACGTTGATACGGGCCAGGCACTCCAGGCAGAAGGTGTGTTGGCACTGCAGCACCTTGGGGGCATGAAAGGCATTGTTGTATTGGCTGTAGCAGATGGCACACTCCATCTCCAGGGCCAGCTCCTCCTGGGAGTCCATTGCAGCAGGTCCTCGCAGCGGTGCAAGCATTCAGGTTGACACCTTAAAATGGGCACCAAGCAGACCCTGAAAATAACAGCTGCAAGCTTAGAACCCACTTTGTGCCACAACCTGACCTCAGCCATGGGCTTTGCAAAGTGGGGGTGGTGCAGGAGCTACTTGCAAACTCTCCCCCTGCAGGGGCTACTTGCAAAAGAGCCAATGCAAGGACAGCTGGCTCCAGGGAAATCTCAGCCCACATGCATTGATGGGCAGGGTGGGTGGGTGTGTGTGTGTGTGTGTGTGTGTGTGTGTACTGAGGCAAGAGGTACAGCTCCCTCTCACCCAGGGTTTAAATTACAGGGAGCTTGGAGGGGCTGAGCACCTCCCTCTCCCCCCATAAGAGACAAGAGCCCCCCTATAAGAGATGAGAGCCCCCTCCCCCCACGGGCCAGTCAGCACCCCTTTGCCTCCCACAACAGCCTAAAGCCAATGCACCACTGCACACAGCCCCAGCCTGCCCCACACCTTTCTAGGCAGCACAGGCAGCAGTGGCTTCTTCTGGCTGCCACTGCCATTGGTCCCAGCCCCATGGGACTGGTGAGGACCCACACACACAGCCCCAATTCCAGCCAACTTTTTTTGCAAGAGTAGAAGTGTAATTCAAACCCGGGTTGCACCTCTTCACAAGCCTGCAAATATTTGTATGGGCTGGTTTGGATAGGAGTGGCCCTGTCCTAAGCTGAGATTTGGACCAGTCAGCCTCCTGGGTTCCCTTCCAGGCCTACCTTTGTGGCATTGTCAGCCACAAATTCCAGCCCATGAGCTTGATCCCAAAGCAATCAGGTCAACAAAAACTCATTGACCTTCCAGTGTTGTCGAGAGCTGCCTGGGCAGGGTCTACAACTGACCAACTGAGCCCCTTTGTTGGGTTATTTTTAGGGCTGTGCGAAATTTCGCCAGATGTTTTGTTTCAAAGCTGTTTCAATGTGTTTCAAGCTCGAAACAGCAAAATTGAAATGAAACAAAAGCCTTCAAAACAGCTCCAAAACAAAACAAGGGCACTTGAGACATTTTGAAACTTTCTAAACATTTTGAGTTTTGAAGCCCAGCTTGCTTGGCTTCAGTGCTGGTCCCAGCTGGCAGCGGGAGCCTCCTGTCATCCGGCACGCAGATCGGGGCACTGCGCCCCCTGGGAGGAGTCTGGCGCAGCCCCGCAACCCTTCCAGGGGTGCAGGCCCCCAGATCTGCATGCTGGATGACAGGAGGCTGCTGCTGCTGCCGGCAAGTGTCACAAGTTTTGCTTTGAACAGCTTGAGGTGCAGTTTTCCAGAAACCTCTTCACCTATCTTCTTGAAACTTGGCAGACTTCATGCCCTCAGAAGGGGCTACCAGCCCTGCAAGTTTCATCTGAATCAGGCAAGAAATTTCAAAGTTTTAGGTATTTTCATGCTTCCCCATTATAGCCTATGGGCAAAACATCGAAACAGCAAAACAGTTAAGACGAAACGAAACGGAACAGTGCTTTCGAAATGAAATGAAACATTGTCCCATCAAAATGGCAAAATGGAAGTTGAAATGAAACGGGGCTGTTTTGCACAGCCATAGTTATTTTTTATTGACTACCTCTTGTCCTCTCCCCAGTACCTGCTGTGGTCTCTGCTACCCCCTCCCTGGCTGGGGAATACTTTCACTCATACTCATAAGAGAATATTGGCAGACAGCAGTTTCTACACCTCTAGGAACAAAATTGAATTGAATGTGACCCACTGAATCTATTTCAGCCTTATTTGACCATCTCTAGTCTTGACTGTATACAGTCAGGTAGGATAGAGCAGTGGATATATCTAGGAATTATATATAATAACTATCAAGAGCTCATCCTGCTCATGATGCCTTAAATTTACAAGGATGCATTTAATTTCACATGGTTTGAGGGCAGGAGTCATCCAGTTCATGGACAGCACCTACTATGCTCTCACCCATGACTGGGGTTCAAATTAATAAATATTATACCGGAGTGGGTTTTATGGAAAATACTGTTTGCTTCTACTGCTTAATAGTAAACTTTGCTGAGGCAGGCTGCATAGCACACACTGTGTTGTGATGGCGGGACAGTTCTCAAGGCTGTAGCTACAGATTGCTAATGACATTTAGGACACCAGTGCAGGTTTTCTGATGACAGCTGAAGCACATTGTGTGGTGGATCATGTTAAAAATGCTGTGCAAGACAATATTTA
The DNA here is from genome assembly GCF_000455745.1 of Alligator sinensis. Classification (NCBI taxonomy): domain Eukaryota; kingdom Metazoa; phylum Chordata; order Crocodylia; family Alligatoridae; genus Alligator; species Alligator sinensis. The sequence goes on along the minus strand of NW_005842042.1, from coordinate 430,909 downwards.
GAGGGAAAAGCTAATTAAGTATTATGGTGACAACTACATGTGTCCCTCTAACCTCTCCCAGTTCAGTTCATGGACTTGATGGAAGTGAACTGAATAAGCCTCAACAGCCTCAACAGCCTCCTCTTTCTTGCTCAGTATCTGTTTGTCCCTTGATTTGGCTCTAGAAAGCAAAGAGAATTGTTCACATCTTACCTGAGTAAGGCCCAGATGATGCACAATCCAAGCAGAGATTCCTCATGCTGGGGAGAGAGAAGAAATCCAGGTTTATCTGCTTCCTTTTAACTTGCTGAAGTCAGCAGCCTTCAGTAAGAGAAAAGCTGGTTTGCCAGGGAGGGGAAAGCTTTGCTGTAGGAAGTAAGGCATGCAAAGCAGCCCATTTACATGGGCTACCCACTTTGGCACAGCTGGCGGAGATGACAGGTTAAAGCTGCACTATGCATTGTGAACCTGTAGATCTGAAGGAAGCTCTAACCACAAGCGAGGAGAGTGGGGGGACAGACCTCCACCATGGCAGGGGTGAGGAGGAAGCATTCACTTGGTTCTTTCTGTAGGCATTGGCTAATAGTCTTAAACATGCAGCTAAACTGGGGGGGTGCAAAATGAGGCCCACCAGACCATCCTATCTGGACCACGGGGCCCCTAAAAATTTGGAAAATTAGTATTTATCTGCCCCTGGCTGCCTGTCATGTGGCCCTCAATGGCTTGCCAAAACTCAGTAAGCGGTTCTCCACCCAAAATAATTGCCTGCCCCTGAGTTAAACTGATGCCACAGTAGGTGGCAAAGGTCACTGAGTGATGGCACAAACAATCCAGGCAGAAGCACTTTGCCCATTGCTGAGATATGGCTGCCTCTACAGGGAAACAGCAGTTCATAGCAGGAGATGAACATTGCCCAGATTGCAGGGGCAGGTTCAACCCTGATGTGCATGGCTGGAGTGTTCAGCTGTCACACAAAGGATAAGGGAGTGTCAATGAGGACAACTTCTTTTGGCCTGTGTTGTTTCTGATGTAAAGGATAGCACCCCTAAGGTACTGTTCCCCTCACACCCTGGTGGCTCAAAAACTACTGTAAGACGTCTTGCCCAACAAGCCAACTCAGCACCTGGAGGATCCCACAGCAGTGATAACCCTGCTTAACTCTTGGTTTTAGTTTGAGGCAGAAAGCAAAGGAGGAAAAACATGGTTCATTTTCATCCAGGGAGAAGGTTAATAGTGGGGGACCTCCGGGTTCTGTAATAGGCACCAGGCTATTTAATATGTTTATGAATAATCTGGGAAAGAAGGTGAATAATAATTAAGCAAAGTAACAGCTGATACTAAAATCAAGTCATATTTTTTTCACCTGGGCCACATAATGTAATGGACTAAATCAGCTGTTCTCTTGGTATTTGTTACAGATTTATTAGACATAATGAAATCCCAGCAGGCTGTCAGCTTCCAGTGCTGAGATCATTCTCAACTCTCTGGACCATTTCCTTGAATTCTCTACTTTCCCAGACTTTGGATAGATGCAACTTCCCCAGCCATCTCCACTTGAGATGAGTTAGATGATTCAGTTATGTATGCCTTGTCCCCTAGTGTGCAAGTCTGATAGCTGTTAACTCAAACCCAGCATCCACTATTCCACAGCTAATACCATATATTCAATACCAGACTTAATCATTCTTTATAACTGCCCAGCCCTAAAAAAATTGTATGTCCAAGCCTTGCACCTTCACTTTGATGTCTACAATTCCTCTAGTGGGGTGAGGGGCTTCCACACAGCATACTGTCTTGGCCCACCTTATGTCTTATAGTTCTTTCTGGGCCAGTCTTTTGATAATCCTAGTACTTACTTGAACTGCTTCCTTGATCTTTGCATGACTGCCAATATATATTATTGTATGAACTGATTCATCACCTCTTTTAATAACCAGAAAAATTAGCCAGATCCAAATCCCTTTCCCCGTCATATGTACTAGATACAGAGCTGTACTTACAAGGATCACAGAATCATAGAAAATGAGGGTTGGAAGGGACCTCAGGAAGTCAAAGTAGGTCCATCCCCAGCTATATCATCCCAGCGAAGACTTTGTATAGCCAGGTCTTAAAAACCTCTGAAGATGGAGAATACAGCACTTCTCTGAGTAGTCTGTCCCAGTGCTTCACTACCCTCCTAGTAAGGAAGTTTTCCCTAGTATCTCACTCATCAAAAGTCTATCCAGGTCCCAAGCTAAGGCAGATCTAACCTGCTTTAAGTGCATTTGGCCACTTGCCTTTACCTTGTGGAAGTGACCATGGCTATTAAAGTGCCAGCAAAGATACTGTGTGTTCAATCCCCACCCTCCTGTAGAATTAGTGTGAAGATGGATTTAAAGTACGCAGGGGTTGGAAAAAATCATCACAACAGTTAGGTTCTTTCTTTCTCAGTGGTAATGCCCTCCTCTTCTGGTGCATTGCTATGGGGACAGACTGAATTTCTGAAGTAAATTCTAGAGCCTCTCTGGCTGTCTTTGGCCTCCTTTCACTCATCCTGGTCTGTAAGTCCCAGTCCAGCTAAGCATCTACAAATTGACCCATTGCCACTTTATCCTGGTAGTTTTCGTTGGTATCAGGTATGCCAGGAACCCAAATCTCCACTGATCCAATGCCAGGTCAGGCAGGGGTTCTTTTTTTCCTCCCCTCTTTGCTCTGTCCAGCTCAGCTTGGATAGGTGGCTGGCTCCAAATCATGTCAAGGATTTGTATCAGGACAACACAGTCTTCTTTTCAGGGAGAATTTCAGAAGCATCAATAGAGCTGAGCCACTCCAGTTAATTGCTAGGAGCCCTCCCTGTTCCTCACCATCTTCTGAGCCATTCATGGGCTGTAAAGTTGAACTGAGCCAAATAAGTCTCCCAGGGAGTTTTTTCCCTTCAAAGATAGTGAGGTTTTGCATTATGTTGAGCTGGACCCAACCGTTTCCCTCTGGACCTCTGTGGATTACAAATGTGGTAGGAAAATGTTGCCAATATTTTCTTCTTGCCCAAATTCTCTGTCTGATCCCATTCCTCATCCAGGTAGTGATTTTCTAGCTCCTTGATTTCTTGCTGCAACTAATCTCTGTTAGTAAGTTCCAAAGTTCCCACAACTTTCCTGGGCCTTCCTGATCCATGGAAAACCCACCTAACCATTCCTGATTGGCAATGTTGCAGTGGGGTTTCCCAGTCTGCCTGGTGTCTTCATAGTTGTCGCTGCAGCACAGATTTCATCTTTGTCTGCAAATCAACTCTGAGCCCTTTCTGAGAAACCTTCAGAAACCTTCTCTTTTCTTTTGTGAGTTCATTTGTATACCATTGTCTATCAGTTAAAGCCAGATACAAGCTCCTACAAACACTTCCCTCTACTGCTGGCAAGAAACTTGCTACTCCTAAATCATTATTGTCAGGATTTAATTGGTCTTTTCTGTCACAGGTTATCCTTGATGCTCTTTCTTTAGCCTTAGCTGATGCCCAACTCTCACCCAACCATTATTCACAAGTGTAAAAGTGCTGAAGGGTTTCCTCAGAGCTTGCAAGCTCAGTCAAGGTGTTTGCACTCTTGGGACAAGGACGTGCAGCAGGCTGTGCACAGAGGATCCATGCACGTGCTCGGACAGCTGGAACTCCAGGGCAGGAAGCTGGGTAAAAACCAGGGGAGACTAGCTGGGGAGAGGGGAGCTGAAGCTGTGATGAGAAGGGCTGCTACCAGGACAAGTGCTTCTGAGAGGATGACTGGCAGAAGAATTGTGACTGAGTGAGCTGCTACTGAGGGCAGAAGAGCCACCAGCTAATGAGTACCCAGGATTGCCTGGTAATTTTTACCAAAGGAGCAGGGGTTGTGCAAACAGGTTTCCCTCCAGACTCTTAAGGTCCCTGGGTGCAGGGAGTCACTGGGGGGGAATCATGGACAGGGGTTGCTAGAGGAGGTTTTCTGGGAGAGCTAGAGAAAGCAGCAGGGAATTGCAGCTGTGTGGGAGCTCCAGCAGAGAGCTCAACACAGTACAGCTGAGAAGGGGCACTCCAGGTGCCAAACACAGGGGAGCTGCCCTGGGAAGTGTCTGGGGAATGGTGTGATTGATTGCAGGCACCCAGAAAAGACTGAAAAAGGGAAAAAACCCTGGTCTCCAGAGCAGCCACACCTGGGGTCCTGACAGGCACCCCCATCTTTTGTCCTGATGACGGCATCGCCACCCCTCTTCTGAGGCAGAGCAAGCACCGCTCCTCGGGGCTCCACTGCAGCCACTCCACAGTGGGCTATTTTGCTGCAGGCAGAGTGATTTTGTGGAGACCTGGCTGATTAAGTATATATACCTGTTATATGTTGCCTGAGTGTTAAAGTTGATAACATAATTGCTTTTGTTATATGATAAGTATTTGCTTTATTTGCTGGTATATTATTATTACACTGCTCTATGCTTATTATTATTGAACTCATTGAAAATATTTTGTTTGTTATTTATGGGATGTTGAATTTGTCAGTCTCTCGGTTATTATTGTAAATAGTTATTTAGTGTGTGGTCTGCTGTGGGGAGGACCACGGGACAGCACTTCAATTAGTGGTGCTCCCAGCCTGTAGATGGAGTGGGAGTAGACCAAGATCTATTGGCACCCCAGGATCCCAAAAATTTGGATATGGCTGTGAGTAGTGCCACTGCCAGGGTTACACAAGCAAGGAAGCAATTCAGAGATGGATGTTCCCTGAACATACCTTGCTGCCCCAATCATGTGTTATGGGCAATGCTGTAATTCTGAATATCACTGCAGTAAATCTGTAGCTTTTCTTCTTCTGCACTGCCCTGCAGTATTTGGGGAGCATTTGTACTCAGCAAGTTTTTTTTTTATCTAGTACGGGGGTCATGATCCTGATGCAACTCCAAGGACAATTGGCTGGGTGCAGCTTTCAGCTCAAACAATGTGAATTTTTCACCTGGCTTTTGATTTTCTGTCTGGTAGATCCATTGGTCTCTTAAGTTCCTTGCTCAGGCTAGAGACTTGGTGTTGTGCCACAAATTACTTGTTAAAGAACCCAGACTTGAAGCAGATGATAATGTTTAATTGGCTCAGTGAGCTGTGGAAGGCATAGAGATGGGGAGTGCTTGGTATTAAAAGCTGTGCTAAGAACGATTTCATCCCTGTGCTGGAGTCCTGGACCTTCACTGTTCCCTGCAAAGCTAAAAATACACCAAAGTCTGAGGGAAATCCAGATTTGGATGTTTCAGAAAAGAGGAGCACAGCCAGAATAGATGCCGTGTGCTTCAGCCTCCTGCTTTGTATCTACATCAAGGATCATTACAGAGGGCTCCCAGGGTTTGGAAGATCCCATTGCTAGCTCGGTGCCTAGACACTCGTGTAACTGTCATCATGGGGAGTCTTCAAGACAAGCGGAGACAGATGACTGGCAGTACGTTGAGAAATGGTTAGCCATTTTATTTTTGAAAGCAGGGTAGATACGCACTTTATAGACTAACTAACTAAGGTATATACAGAGCACAAGCTTTTGACACCTCAAGTTCACTTTAGCAGATGGTGTGAAAAAACACTTCTCTATATACACTGCTCTCTGCTGTCCTTCCACAGCATCTGATGAAGCGAACCTGTGTTCACAAAAGCTTGTGTTCCATATGGGTCTTAGTTAGTCTATAAGGTGCATATTTACTCTGCCTTCTGGCAATACATGTCCAGGAGCCTGAGATGTATGCAGAGGCTAAGGGGGAGTATCCAAGCAAGCTTCAGCCGGGATGTGTCACGTAGATGGAGTTCTAATTTTTTTGATCACACGCTGACTGCTCCAGTTGCAGCGAGGGCAGCAGCTGCCCTAGCTTTTATAAGGTTCAGACTCAGAACCAGCTGTCACATCCTGAGTAGGAGAGAGCAGCTCGTGGAGTCTGAAAGCAGCAGTCAGTAGTGCCCTGTGTTGTCACACTAGCAGGCAGATCACTGCAGACTCTGCCACTGACAGGGCAGGTTACTCATGGCTTTCAAATTAGTACAGGCCCATCTGTCTTCCCAATTGCTCCACCATGGGCAGGCCCCCCCGTCAGCAGAATAAGCAGTGAGCTGGGAGGGGCTGGGCTATCAGAAGTGACTGGTGTCTTTTCATCTCCTCTTGTTCTTGTCTGGTTTTGCTTTTTCTTTCTCTCTCAGGCCCTACAATGAAGTAGTCTCCTTGCACCTTGCTCACGATCTAGTCCCTGAAACTTCTTCAGGTGGCCACCAAGGCCTGGGACTCCCTCCTTTCCCATTTCTGCTGCCTGCCACACCTTTTAGGGGCCTTGCCCATGGGTTGGCAACAGCTTAGCTTTTCCCTGGGTATATTGTTGACTATGACAACAAGGGCTCTTGTGTTTGTGCCGCATGGCCCAGTGCCACAAAAAGGATGGGAAAGCTTTAGCAGCCTGAGTTGGGGCCATGCTGTGCTGACTAGCCTGTCTGAAGGGAGCTGTGTGCGCCCACCCCAATTGAGGGAGTTTCCAGAGCTGACTGAGAGAAGAGCAGGTTGTCTTCTTTGTGTGCTAGTAAGCAAGCTGGCTGTGTGTGCACCGAGCCAGAGTTGCTATGTCAGGAGGGAGGGACTTAACTGACCCTGGCTCGGAGAAAGTTAGAGCTAAATGTCGGTTACTAGGCAAAGAAACTCACAAACAGGCTGGCCCTGCAGACGGAGCAGCGCTGGGCTCCTGCTCCCTGGGCAGAGGAAGGAACATGAGCCAGGCAGTGCCCCAACCGAGGAGATGCAGCAGCAACAGGCAAGGTGGGACAAGGGGCAGGGAGAACTGCTCTCCCTGCTGGGATTTCTGATTGCACTTGCTAAACCCTGCTGCCCAGGGAGGTGCCCCTCAGCTTAAGCAGCCCTGGGATGTTGCTACTGCTGCTGCAAAGGGCTGTGGACAGGCTCTGGACAGGGCCAGAGGGCTCAGACCCCAACCCAGATGGAGCCAGGGGAGCCTCAACAGCCCATTCCTGAGTGCCCCATCTGCTACATCCCCTACGACAACATTTTCCAGACGCCCCTGCTCCTGCCGTGCTCCCACACCTTCTGCCTGGAATGCCTCTCCAGGCTGTGTGTCTTCCTGAAACAATCCCAGGCACTCCAGTGCCCTCTCTGCAGAGCCAGCGTGTCCATCCCCCACGGAGGGGTCCCCAACCTCCTGCCAAACATGGCTGTCATCACCCAGTTCCCTCCGTGGATGCAGACGCTGCAGGAGGTCTGGCTGGATGGATACAAGCTCTACTGCATCCAAAAGCCTCTGTCAAGTGGTCAAGTCAGTGCCAGCGAAGAAAGCCCCGAGATGCTGATTACAGTGGAGCTGCTGCACAACCCGGCTCCTCGAGATACCCACTTAGCAGACTTAATCCATGTCCACCGTCCCCTCCATCTGTCCATGTGCAGACAGCTGTGCCATGCCCTGTGGGAGTATCGCATCAGGGTGTTCTGGGTCACAGTCCTGCTGGGCGTACTGACCGTTTTACTCATGTCACTGATTTACAAGTGACCGGACCCCTCGCACGACAATGCCAAGCTGGGACCCAGCTGACAGAGCAGGCCCCAAGCAGCAGTCTGAGCAACAGGTGGAGCATCTAGCCATCCAACAGCCTCTGCTCACTCACAACATGGTGGGCTTGCCACCCCACTCCCCTAAAAGAGCCTGGGGCAAGGACCTCAAGCAATCTGATGATTGGGTTTATTACTGGAATCACCTGGAAAGGGAATGTGATAAGTTGGAGCCTCTGTTTCTGGGCCACAACTTCTGGAGTAGCACAGGCCTTGGCCACTTTTCTGGGCAGAAAGGTAGTGCAGTCCCAGTGTTGGGTAGGTTTCCACATCCAGGGTTAGTCAGTCAGTCTGATGCTATGGAAGCCAAGGATGCTGCTTTTGTTTTGCCCAGGTCTTAGTTTGGTTCCCAATGCGCTTCTGAGTTGGAGCCACTACAGAATCTTGGCTTTGGTGAATGGAGATACTTTCAGCATTTGAACATTTCTTCCAGAGAAGTACCATATTTATACACGTGCACCCTTTTCCCAAAAAATTAGTGAACAAAAACCGAGGAGGTGCATCTTCAATGAGACTTTTAATCAAACTGCTCAGAAATAAGCTAGGTTTTGGCGTATTCGTAGGTGAACTGATGTCATTATTTCACATAGGCTTACTGCCATTTCAGATTGTGTGCCCATGCTGACTGAATTAGTCTGGTAGCATATGTGAATGCACGTGCTCATGAGTGGAACAACACAGTTTTCTTTATTTTATAACTTGTTATATTAAATTACTTAACTTAAATTCAAGGAACAATCTTTTTTTCTTCATTCTGCTGCCTTCCCAGAACAACGTGCACATCTTATTCAGGGGTGTGTGAATAAATATGGTATTACCCCAAAGCCTGAGCACTATTAGGAAGAGTTAGGGCATGGGCTGATTCCAAACTCCTGGATTCAGGGGAACTTTCTGAGCAGAACTTTTTAATCCATGCTGGGAAAGGAAGGGAGAGAAAGGCACACAGGCCCCTAGCAAGCAGGGGAAGGAAGGAAGTTTAGAAACATATGACATCAGCTTCCCAATGCACCAGATGCAGAGGGTTGTTAGAGGGCATGGATAGCGGTGCCACCTTGCCACCCCCTGCTCCTGGCCTCACAACACTGCCCAGATGCTGAAAACCTGCACAAGAGGCATCAAGTAAGAGGATACAGCAATTTCCCATGCAGTGGGATTTGTACAGTGTGGGCCTTACACTTCCTCCCTCCCACACCCCAATATACAGTAGTTGTTTTGTTTCGCTGGGGCAGACTCTTGGCACCAATAGGGGGCTTGTTCACTCAGGAACAGCCTTATCCATGCTGCAGTTTTGTTGGGCTAAAAGGCAGGAGAGAAAGCTGGTGTAGAGAGGTATCATCAGCCTCTGGTGGGAGACCAAGGGAGCCCAGCCCGCATGGTAATGTCAAGGTCAGTGTCCTGGATCTTCAAGACCAGGATTTCCTCTGCTTCTTATGTTAAGGCTGAAGGAGAAGCACAGCCTTGCCATGGGCCTCATATTTCCCATGGAGCCATCTGGGCTTACATCTGGCTGCCACAGCCTTTTTCTACCATGCCTAGCACTGAAAGCATTGCTTCTGGGCAGCTCCCCTCCTGCCAGCTCACAGATTGACAGGGGAGCTTGACTCTGCGTTCCACTCAGCACAGAAAGAAGACGTTCTCCCTCTTCCATGTGTTTGGAGCTACGGGATCCCAGCCCCGGATGACTGCGGTGAATTCTGAAACCTAAGAGCTTTCTGCAAAATAACAGCACAGTGAGAAACTTGACTCAGTCACAGCCTCACAACTCCTGTCATCAATACTAGACCTGGGGCTAGGTCTCAATGAAGAGAAAACAAGGGAAGGCAGAAAGAGGGGCCCTGAGAAGGCACCAAACTAGCATTCAAGAGGGCTGGGCTCTGTTTGCATCTCTGACTGGTTGACCATGGCTAAGTCACTTCACTGTGCCTTAGTTGCCCCATCTATGTAAAAGGGACAACAATGCCCTCCAGTCTGAGTTCTGCAGTTAAAAAGGGCTATAATTTATCATCACCTGTATAGCAGGAGTATGTAGAAACTCCAGTCAAACCATGACTCGCCTTGCTGGATACTGCACCGTTGCATCTCTGTATATTACCCAGAATACAGAGATGAAGCTCCTCCCCCAAGGAGCTTACAATGCAAGACAGGGAACAGTAACTTGGCAACTAAAGCAGAACTAGATGCATTTGTTTTTCTGCCAATGTACAAACTCTTCTCCTTTCTACCAGCTATTAGACCACCAGCCCCCACAGAGATGTTCCTGCAACTATGGGAAAGTTGTAATGCATATGAGTTGCTGTGGGGCCATGGGACTCGCCTTCATGTTCTTTTCTACCAGGTGATGCCTGGTTCCGACTACTTGCAGAATGCTTGTGTTATTTTATAGAATAGTAAGTGTGTGCATGTAACTGTTGAAAGGGAACTGTCCTTCTTTGCGCTAGTGGTCTCGTTGGCTGTAGTGCCTGAGTGGCAAAATGCATCACCCCATTAGAAAGCTAAGAAACAGCATAACGAAGTCAGTTCAGCTTAGAAATACAACACAAGGGGTGCATCAACATATGAAATGAACAGGACACAATAAAATTCAGAGCAGTTTGAGTCAGCTGCTCCCAGATGCAGCGTCTACACACGCGCCCAGGGCAGCAACAATTTGAGCTGGGGCAGAGCAGCCCTGGGCTGGCAGGGAGCACAGGGGGTTATAGAATCATGGAAAATGAGGGTTGGAAGGGACCTCAGGAAGTCATCTAGTCCAACCCTCTGCTCAAAACAGGACTGTCCCCAACTAGATCAACACAGTCAAGGCTTTTTCTAGCTGAGTCTTAAAAACCTCCAAGGGTGGAGATTCCACCGCTTCTCTGGGTATCCTGTTCTAGTGTTTTACTACCCTTCTAGTGAGAAAATTCTTCCTAATATCTAACCTAAACTTCCCTTGCTGAAACTTGAGCCTTGTTCTGACTTCTGCCACCACTAGCAGAGTCTAGCTAGCAGAGTCTAGATGGAGTCTAGCTCCATCCTCTTTGGAACTCCCCTTCAGTTAGTTTAAGGCTGGTATTAAATCCCCTCTTGGTCTTCTCTTCCCTAGACTAAGTCCAGTTCCCTCACTCTCTCCTCATAAGTCATGTCCCCCAGCCCCTCACCATTTGTTGCCCTCCACTGGACTCTTCAATTTGTCTACATCCTTTCTGCAGTGGGGGGGCCCAAAACTGGACACAGTACTCCAGATGTGGCCTCACCAGTGCTGAATAGAGGGGAATAATCACTTCCCTTGACCTGCTGGCAACACACTTACCAATGCAGCCCAGTATGCCATTAGTCTTTTTTACAACAAGGGCACACTGTTGGCTCATATTCAGCTTATTGACCACTGTAACACCCAGGTCCTTTTCGGCAGAGCTGCTGCTTAGCCAGTCAGCCCTCAGCCTGTACTAGTGCATGGGATTGTTCCACCCTAAGTGCAGGACTTTGCATTTGTCCTTGTTGAACCTCATGAGATTTCTTTTGGCCCAATCCTCCAATTTGTCTGGGTCACACTGAATCCTAGCCCTACCCTCCAGTGTATCTGCTCCTTCCCCCAGCTTGGTGTCATCTGCAAACTTGCTGAGTGTGCACTCTGCCATCTTCCAGGTCATTGATGAAGGTATTGAACAAACCCAGTTCCAGGATTGACCCTGGGGCACTCCACTTGAGACTGGCTTCTAGCTAGACAGTGAACCATTGATTACTACTATCTGAGCCCAATGCTTCAGCCAGTTTTCTATCCCCCTTACAGTCCATTCATCCAGCCAGCCCATACTTCCTTAGTTTGCCTGTGAAAATGTTGTGGGAAACCATATCAAAAGCCTTGCTAAAATCAAGATATATCGCATCCACTGGTCTCCTCACATCCACAGAGTCAGTCATCTCATCATAGAAGGCAATCAGGTTGGTCAGGCATGACTTGCTGACTGTTCCTAATCACCACCTTCTCCTCCAAGTGCTTAGAAATGGATTCCTTGAGGATCTGCTCTATGATTTTTCCAGGGACTGAGGTGAGGCTGACTGGTCTGTAGTTCTCTGCATCTTTTTTCCCCTTTCTTAAATATGGGCATTATTTTTGCCCTTTTCTAGTCATCCAGGACATCTGATTGCCACAAGTTTCAAAGATGATGGCCAGTGGTTCTGCAATCACATCATCCAACTCCCTCAGCACCCTTGGGTGCATCCTATCTGGCTCCATGGATTTGTATATGTCCAGCTTTTCTAAATAGTCCCTAACCTGTTCTTTCACCACTGCTGAATGTTCACCTCCTCCCCAAACTGTGCTGCCAGGCTCAGTAATCTGGGAGCTGACCTTGCCTGTGAAAACTGAGTTGAAAAAGGCATTGAGTACTTCAGCCTTTTCTGCATCCTCTGTCACTAGGTTGCTTCCCTCATTCAGTAAGAGACTCATACTTTCCCTGATCTTCTTCTCCTTACCCTTCACATCCCTTGCTAGCTGCAACTCTAATTGTGCTTTGGCCTTCCTGACTTCATCCCTGCATGCCTGAGCAATAATCTTGTACTCATCCCAAGTTGTTTGTCCAAGTTTCCACTTCTTATAAACTTCCTTTTTGTGACTTAGTTTACTGAAGAGTTCCCTACTAAGCCAAGCTGGTCTTCTGCCATACTTGCTAGTCTTCCTGCGTGTCAGGATGGTTTGTTCCTGCACTTCAGTAAGGCTTCTGTAAAGTCCAGCCAGCTCTCCTGGACTCCTCTCCCCCTCAGACTGGCTTCCCAGGGGATCCTACCCATCAGTTTCCTGAGCAAGTCAAAGTCTGCTTTTCTGAAGTCCAGGGTCCTTACTTTGCTGCTCTCCATCTTTCCTTTCCTTAGGGTCCTGAACTCAAATCATCTCATGGTCACTAATACCCAAGTTGCCATCTACTAGTACATTCCCCAACAATTCTTCATTGTTTGTGAGCAGCAGGTCAAGAAGGGTACGGCCCCTAGTTGGCCGATCCAGCACTTGCACCAGGAAATTGTCCCCAACACTCTCCAAAAACTTCCTAAATTGCCTGTGCACTGCTGTATTGCCCTCCCAGAAGACATCAGGGTGATTGAAGTCTCCCATGAGAACCAGGGCTTGTGATTGGGAAACTTCTGCTAGCTGTTTGAGGAAGCTGCTAGTTTTCCTCTCTAGCCTTAACTCAGAGACTTTCCAGACTCCTGTCTTCAGTTTCTTACTGGAGCCTCGAGCAATCATACACTCTTTTACATACAGTGCAACTCTCCTCCTCTTCTCCCCTGCCTGTCCTTCCTTCCTGAACAGTTTATGCCCATCCGTGACAGTGCTCCAGTCATGCGAGCTCCCACTAAGTCTCTGTTATTCCAGTCACATCATAGTGCCATGACTGTGCAAGGACTTCCAGTTCTTCCTGCTTGTTTTCCAGGCTCTGTGCATTCGTGTACAGGCACCTGAGGTAACTAGTCGATTGCCCTGATTTCTCAGGAAAACTGAAAACACCGCCCCTGTTACCCCCTCCTGCTTGCGCTTCCTCCAGGTCACTGACTCCCCCACTTACCCCTGTGCTTTGGTCTCCATCTCCTGGCAAACCTAGTTTAAAGCCCTCCTCACTAGGTTAGCGAGCCTGTCTGTGAAGATGCTCTTCCCTCCTTCATCAGGTGGATTCCACCTCTTCCTGTCCTTCTTCTTGGAATATCATCCCATGGTCAAAGAATCCAAAGCCTTGCTGGCGACACCACCTCGGCAGCCAGTGTTGCCAGCAAGGCTTTGGATTCTTTGACCATGGGATGATATTCCAAGAAGAAGGACAGGAAGAGGCATCCAAAGCACAGCTTATCCCTTCGCTACAAATCATGAATGGTGTAAAAGCAGCATGGTACTTGCTGGGGAATGTGCAGGCAAACCCTGTATAACTAGAGCAGTGGTTCTCAGCCACGGTGCTGTGGGATGCCACACAATGTTAGCACCGTTAGGTATGCAAACATGATTCACAAGGAAAACTCAGAGATTTCAAATAGGAATCCATGGCCACGTCCAGATGAGCGCAGATGTGCAGTGTGTGGCGCTGCAGACCCATCTGTGGTGCCACACACCACACATGCAGGTGTTCACCATGCTGCTACCTTGCAGCTTGGGGTTGTTTTTTTTTACCCTGGGAGATCCCAGGGACAAAAATCCACGCCAAGAAAAGTGATGTAACGTACATGGTGGCAGTGCATGCCACCCAAACCCAGAGCCTGGCCAGCCGGAGCCATGCTCTGGCTGCTGGCCAGGCTCCCAGCTGCAGGAGTGCCATGACTACAACTCCCCAAAGCCCTCAGGACCCCAGGTAAGGCTGCTGGGCCAGCCTCCCCTACCCCACCCAGGGTAACCTGCTGTGTACCAGGCTATGGGAACCACTGCTAATGACTGTCTTCCTAAAGGGAGATCATTTGCTCACATCACACCTCTAGCCTAAAGCAGATAGAGGCACTGGAACTTTCCCAGTATGGAAAGTTACAACATGTGCCACTGCTACTGCCCCGGGGAAACAAACGTCTGTGCTCTAAGTCTGACGTTAAAAACTTTCTGCCCTGTTGTAGTCTTTCTGAGTCCTTGCAACTGAAGAATTGCTCTATTATTTTTCTGTAGTCAAAAATAGAGTGAAAACTAAGAGCTGGCATTTGCTAAGGAGTGCTTTGAGTCTAAAAAGGTTGAGAACCAGTGAACTAGAGCCATGACTAATAATCACACAGCAGCTTTATTATTGGTGGGCAGTGGTCTCATGTTTATTACTGGTAGGTAGTGGTCTCATAACAGCCAGTATTTGCCAGAGTTCCTGTGGTTATTTCTCATCTTTACTAGAGGCAGAATTGTGGCCCATTGCCAGAACAGTCCATCCTGAATGGCAACGAAGAGAGTCATATTCATACTATGGACACATCAGAGGGCACTAACAATGGCATATGGGGCACTGAAAAGCTACCAGCTGGTTGGGACAGTGGCTCTTCCATGCCAGGTCAGCTTTGGAATGAGTAAGTCAGAAGCTCCAAAGGCACTTCCAGGAGCTGTAGCTGAGTACCTTCGCTGAGCGTCTTGGAAGATGTCACTTCCATTGATGGAGATAGGGCTGGGCTAGGAGAACAAACTTTATGGAAGATGGCAAATAGCTGTTGGAGATGATATCTGATCTCCCCTGGCCTGATGCATCTTGAAATAAGCAGCAGATGGGATAGTCAACCAACTTCATCTAACGGGTGCTTCTGAACTTGTCATCAATGGTTTAGTAGCCCAATTCACATGGAGCAGAGAAAATGAGCCAAAGCTCTCACTAGTCTGAGAAAGGGACAGACTGAGCACTGAGGTCCACAGCCTTGTCTGCTAGTGGCAGTTCGGCAGAAAATTCTTCACTGTTGGAAACATACCCAGTGCTGGCAAAGCAGGCTGAGAGTCTGGCATCAGTCCCTTCCAGGTGGAGATTAAGTCTGCATCAGCATCACACACACCTTTTAAAGGGTAGGGCTCTCCAAGACAGGATTGTTATTCAATACACAAAGGCAAAGAACTTGTGTGCTCAATTTTATTTGCTCCAGCCTAGGAATATAATGTGGGCCATAAACTAGGTCATCTATAAAATACATTCCAGTTGTATTTGCAGTACAAAAAAGTGCCACTTGATCCTTTCAGTAAGTTACATTCAGACAAGTCAACAACTAAATTGGTTCAAAGGAGATTAACAGGCACCACATCTGAGTCCCACCACCTGTTACTGCAATGTAAATGAGCATCACAAGAAACCACACAGTGAAATATTCTACTAGGGGGGTGTTACATGTTCAACTTAATACTTACTAAGTGCAGTTAGAATGCAAGCAAATGAATGTTTAAGCAGTTTAGTACATGTCAAGTACCATCATGGCATTGCACAATTGGTCCCTTTCAGGCGAAGATTATCTAACATAATAAGTTTAATACATCACAGCATTCCAATGATTTGCAACTGTTTCATGTGAATGTGTTGCTATGCCCCTAAAGTCATCTAGAAAAAGACAGAGACCAAGTATGCTAGTTTTTTCCTTTTACAAACCAGTGTCAGAACAGGCTTTAGTAGTACATCTACAGCATCCCTAAGAACTACACCAAATGAAAGGGACAGTTTAAACCTGAGTGGAACATACATAGTAATTCAGAGCATATAAACAGATTTCAGACAAGTGCATGACTGGACAGAACATGTCCTTCTGGCCACCCATCGTATGTTCCCATGGATCTAATTCAAAGAGAAGCAGATGCCAAAGCAAAGGAGATATAAAAGACCACTATTCATACCCCCCCACCCCATCTCTCACCCATTGACTCCTCAATCCACATCTTCACTGACTGCCTGTCTTGTATGCAGCCCGCCCCAGCCGCTGGCTTCTTTACTTTTCATTCCATCCAGGAAGAGCACACACCAACTGCAGAAACTTCCTTAGCCTGACCAAGGGTTTTTGAACCCGAAAGCTTGCTTAATAATTGTTTTCCAACTATTTAAGTTGGTCTAATAAAAGATATCAGATTCACCCAAAGAACCTTGTCAGACCAAGAGAGAGGCACTAAGCACAGACAGCTACTTGTGAACTCAGTGTAGCTATTGGGTTGGAGTCCAAAAAGGTGGCACAGAAGAAAATGTCTCTGACCCTGCAAGTTCCTGCTCTGTAGCTCCAATTCTCTCCTGCTGTAAATCTGCCTGTTGTAGGATGTTACAGAAAGAAGAGGTAACACCACAGGGAAAAGTATTGAGTTTCAGTAGAGTGATACTCTGGGCAGGAAGGATGAACGGAAACTTGATGGGATAAACCGAGAGAGGGGAAAGAACCAAGAAAAGTGTTAACATCCATCAGGACTGTTTCAAAGGTCATTGCCCAGGAGGGGTGCAAGGCAGGTGGGAGATATGTAGTTGGGTGCGGAGGAGGTGGTGGCCCAGGCGATCACAGAACATTGTAATTGCAAGAAGGCCGATACAAACCCTTGCAAGGAACATCGGGGAGGAAGGGAGAGCATTTAAAGGGCCGGTAAGAGCAACTATTATTACAAACCTTTTCTGAAAGTACAGATTATTGGAGAAACATTTGGCTGAAATGTTATGGTCTTGATGCAGACTCTAACCTGTCAAAAGTAGAGTAGTGCAGATGGCAGCATTTGTATGAGGTGCCTGTACCCTCCATCTCAGGTAGCCAGCGTTAGCTTCCACTAAATAGAGACTGAATCTGGGGGTGGCTGGTGAATAAAGTGCATCATGTAGGGCATTAGCAGTGATGTGAGAAGCCCAAATCCCACTGAGTTGTACCCAACAGGCTGACTTCTGAGGAGCTTTTCTTTTCAGTTTCATCTTTGCTTTGGCTAACCACTGCCCACTCTGCACCACACAGAAGGAAGTGCTGGTTTTTCCCAGATTAATGTGTAGAGAAATTGGCCCCTCAAACATTAGGTCTCCAATATGGCCTTTCTGCACTACAACAAGCCAGAAACACTCCACTGTCCATCCCAATAACAAACACCTCCTCCAGATCACACCCCAGCTTCCAAAACAGTGTAGGGTTGCCACACGTTAAATATGAGGGTTGTTTCCTCTACACCGCCCTGCTGCATCACTGTCAGCTTGCAGACGTATTGATAGGATTCTTAAGGTTATTAGACACACTAGACACAGGGTCCCAGTCCCAGCGGCACTGCCAGCAAACCTTAAATGAAGCACGTGCCTGGCGTATCATCTGGCTGTTCGCAAAGAACCAGGGGGTGTATAGTTTTACACAGGTCAGAGGTACCCTCCAAAAAGGCTCTTTAGTTGTGCTGCAAGTGAAAAGATGTCAAATTGTTACTGAGACAGAAGTGCATGAGTATTTTAACTCAGATTTGTACCAGAGAGAGGAGAAAAAGTGCCATGGACAGATTTCATGGATGACAGACATGCTCTCACATTATTTGTAAATACACATACAAAACCATTATGCACAAAGCACCTATTTTCATCACAGGAAATTAAAAAAAAAGAAAGATTGGCTCAGGTATAATCTCATGTGAAAAGTGCCCTGAATCCAAAGCAGAGCCAGCAGCTCTACCTAATAACAGCAGCTACCTTGGAGTGTGCCAAAGAAATGCCCATTGCATTAGACCACTGCAGAGCACAACGCTCAGAGACTTGGCCACAAGCATCAAGTTACTCAGGTACCAGGCCCGGGAGTCATGAAAGGGGAGGAAGCTAGTGGCAACCCCTGTAGTTAGGCTGCCCATCGCATGAGAGAGCCCAGGTTTCTTGGAAGCTTGCTCAAAACTGTTTGGAGAACTGAGCCTCTAGGCACAAAACCAACAAAGTGGTTATATGGAGGAGGGACATCTTTAGGGGACTATTCAGGATGGAGGATGCAAGGGCTCGGGAGGGCACAGAAAGTGGCATGATTTGGTATGTACCCTCCTCCAATGCCACAAAGAAGGAAGACCTTCTCCTGTCATCAGCCACTATAGTTAGCCTTTTTTGGCCAAGTGACCACAGTTCACAATCTCACCCATGGGTGGTATCACTAACCATAGTTTCATAGCTAGTTGGCAGCCATGTCAGGCAGGAACATGGCAGGAGCTGTAGCAGACAAAGGATCTTTCTGTTGTTAGTGAACACAGAGACTTTGCATCTATTCCAGTTGACTACCTGGCGTCATCTGCATGTGAGGCAGCAGCAGCCACAATGGAGAAACCTCCTAGCAATTTCAGTGACTGTATGCTCAGGGTCAGCCCAATCACCATCTTTGGGGTCAGGAAGGAATTGAACCCATGGTCAGGTTGGTATGGATTGTGGGGGATTTTGCCTTCGTCTGTAGCAGGGGGGATGGCCTTCTGCCCAGGATCTCTTGAGAGTATATTGGGTATATTTTATAGCAGCAGGACATTGGCTGCCATGGTTCCCCTGCTTTACCTGTGGCAGGTTAGGATGCTAAGTCTATGTTGCATCAGGGTTGAGGGTAGTCTTATGTAGAGTTTAGATTATGGTTTGTATGGGATGGTTTGGACAGCGGTGATCCTGCCTCAGGCAGGGGGATGGATTAGGTGACCTCTAGAGGTCCCTCCCAGCCCTACTTCTGTATGACAGAACATTTGCCTAAATTCTCCTTTCCAGAGAATATTCTGAACCTCACTTTAATCCACCAGGAATAAGCCACCAGGAAAAGGACAGCATAAGCAATTCTGAGAGCTGGTTGTCATTATACTGGGAAAACAGTCAGGCTCTGGTGTTCGGTATCATATAGGAAAAAAGGGCTGCCTTGTACCTGGCAAGCCTGGTAATCACTGGACAGCCTTCTGCAAATCCCTGTTACCTGGAAGGTATGGGTCTCTCTGAACTCTTTTCTTATAGGGTGACCCTCATGTCATGAAAGAGGATGAAGTCCCTGTCACCAAAGATTTCTCTTCCCTACTGAGGAGGGCACATTTATAACACCGAGCTCATACAACACAAGTATTCTCCCCAAGCCTAAGGTTTCTGTGGCACCATCTTTAGCTGCACTAAACAGTACAATGACTATGATCAATAAAAAATGGGTTGAACTTTCCTAACCCAGTGCCTTGGCACTTCTCAATGCTGCATTGTTCATTCATTTAGTCAGTCACTGATACCTCCAGAAACAAGAAGTTAATTCCAAATCCTGAAGCCTAAAAGGTGGTTTCCAGGTTTATACAGAGAGCTTTGCCGCTTCATAGCACAGCACTCTGCTTCTAAACTGAGAGTAACAGAATAGTCCTTTTGTCCCTCAAAGGGTCAGTATGGTACACAGTATTCATACCCCAGAGTCTCTACTCTTTCAAGGTATTGTGTAGTGAGCCAGACTCCAAGCTAGTGTGGCCCCTGGGGTACAGAATGGAGATGCTGATTTAAAACCAATTAGGTAAGAGAGACGTTACTGTAGTTTCTCCTTCTATCTGACCGACCGAATTCATGTAATTCCTTATGTACATTTCTTAGAAAAGGAAAATGAACGAAGGAATTGGATGAAGCTAGGAGTGGTGTCTCCACATGACATCAAGTCCATACCACCATAGAGTGCAGAGCCAAATTCCTTCTAAGGAACACAGTTCCACTTAGGTAGTTAGCTTATTTTAGTACAGTCTTAGCTTATGTGTCTTGTTCCCTAACCTTACAATAGACTTACAAGTAGTTTTCTTGTAATTTGTGCAAGTCAAACTCTTTTAAACTTAAAAATTGGCCTAAATGCATCGACAGTTTGGCTTTAAAAATGTAGCAGTTGTCACCTCAGAAACTGAACCTGACCAGTCCTGCCACTTATGCATTTGATTTACATCATTGCTGCTGGGGGCTGAATGAATGAAGTCCCCTTACAGGTGACTGATCAGTAAATCTTGGAAGTGACTCAGAACCCTTCTTAAGCAGACAGGAGTCTCCAGCCTTTGACCTGCCACATAGCCTTCTTCAGGGAAGGTCTCTGCAAATCAGAATTTGGCCACTTCTTGGAGTTCCAGGCCCTTTGCGTTATTTATTCTGAGTAAGTGAATTCCTGAGTTAAAGCTGGCACAGAGGAGAGTGGAGCTGTCGCAGACTGCCAGGGAAGCCAGGGGTCCAGATCCTTCAAGGCACAAGGTGGTCAGGCAGGCTGGGGAGGGAACAGAGAAGTCATCAGTTAGCAGAATTCTTCATCCCTGCATTCAGATGTTCATTGCTGCCATTCAGAAGTTAATCATCACCAGCTGGACAATAGCTACCTGGAGGAAACAAAGGAGCTTTTCCTAAGTTGCCCTCTACAAGCAGAATGCAGTTATACAATGAAGTGCTTCTGCACACACTGGGCGCATCTACATGAGACACTACGTCGCTGTAGCAATGAGCTATGACGCTGTAGCTCGTTGCTACGGTGACATAGCATTGGCAGGCAAAAGCCATGTCACTGAGCTACTGCACAGTAGCAACAAAGCACTGTGCAGTAGGGTCGGAAATGACCCATGCACTGCCAGAACTGCGCAGTAATGGTGGTTACTGCGCAGTCATTAAGTACTTGCTTTAGCATTTTGTACTAAATGACTGCGCAGTAACAATTGCGCAGTCAGGGGCACATGTAGATGTGTCCATTAAGAGCTGAACATTTAAATGATGCAGTGGTCCAGTAGATTCGATCCAACCCTACCTTATCTCTCCATAGTCAGGTAGTTCTTCCTGGCTGTGGAATTTCCATCCTTGGAAGTTTTTAAGAGGAGGTTAGATAAACGCTCGTGTGAAATGGTTCAGACAGGTATGATCCTATTTTGAGCTGGGGTTGGACTAGCTGACTTCCTGAAGGCCCTATTTTCTTAAGAGTTTATGACATTACTTGTCTGTTGAGGGGACTAAGCTAGAGTATTACTTGTTTTGCTTGGTTTCTTTGCTTAGATTTTCCTTTCTGGGAGTTCCCAACACAAAGAGATACAGTCCAGACTTTCATCTCAGTGAAAAGCACAGCCAGCCATCCTATTACTGCATGGCTAGTGGATTCTAATCAGTCAGATCCCAGCTACAATCATGCTCAATCAGGTGAATGGATGTTACAACAAACCACTCTTGATATCACTTACATACTGAGTTAATGCCTTTCCAGGGGCCAACCTGAATTAACATTCCCAGAATACTTCCTCCTCCTACCTTTGACTTAAATTAACAAAAGCATTACTGTTTCTCAAAGGCTGGAAAGTATACTGCTCTATCAGTACTGGGGGTATTAGAACAAACTTACTCCCAAAGCTCAGGAGGTTCTAGCACCAGGTGTATCTATGTATTTTATATGGAGACTTGCAGCCCATACAGAGTGAGAGGACCTAAAGGCCTGTGTGTTCTGGAGCATTTGTAGTATCTTCCTGCCATGACAATGACCCTGGCAGTGATTCTCACAGTGTGGGTGCATCTACACGTGCCATTAAGGTGATGTGATAAACTCTGGCAAGGTTTCTGCTGAAGTCAGCTGCTCCTGGGCACAGCGTCTGCACATGTCCCCAGGACCAAAGCAATTTGAGTCAGGGTGGAGCAGCCCTGAGCTGGTAGGAAGCCCAGGGATGACAACACCGGGTGGCGGAGAGGCTGGCTGGGGCATGAGGGTGCTAAAGTGCAGAGCTAGGCGGCAGGCAGCCCCCACACTTTAGCACCCTAGTGCCCCAGCCAACCCCTGTCACCACCTACACGTGTGTTTCAGCAGAGTTAAGTACTCTGCCATAAGATAGATAGTACTGTCAGGGATAGTGCTAACAGCAGAGTTAATTTACTGTGCCCTAATATCAGCACACATGTAGATGCTGCTGCTGTACTGAGGAGCTAATTAGTCAACGCTGTAGTAAAGTGCACATGTAGATGTATCCAGTATGTACAAAACACATGAACATGATCAAGTGCACTGTTTTGTTCTGTATTTGTAGAGAACTTAACACGGTAGAGTCCTAGTCCATGGTGGGATATCCTAGATACTACCACCATAGAAAAAATAAGCAACACACAATTTTACAAGTGGCTTATATATTATCAAAGCTAGTGCAGCAATGGACTGTGGTTTATTATGGATTCAAACTGAGTTCTGGTTGGGAGATGGCATAGGCACTTTCAGAGTGCCCTGTATAGCCAGGAGACTGCTAGGTTGGCTTCAGCTTCATGTTATTCTCACTGCTAGGGTTTCCCTACAGGGGATGTTTAGGTGAACTGTTAGCAGTCAGAGAGTCTCTGGAAACCCTTGTTTATATTGGATGTGTTACACTGAAGGTGCACTTTGAGATCCTGAAATATGAAATACAAAGGGATTCACTCTCCAGAGTTGCATAGAGCATTTTGTTTGCTTCTCTTTTGAAGACACTGATTTTATTATCCAGCAGAGAATAATATGTCAATATTTATGTAACACTGGGCACATCTACATGAGACACTACTGTGCAGTAGCAATGAGCTACTGTGCAGTACCTTATTGCTACTGCGCAGTAGCATTGGTGGGCACTGACCGTAATGCAACACTACTGTGCAGTACTGTCTGAAAAAAAAGTGTGTGGGGACGCTACTGCACAATAAACTATGGTTACTGCGCAGTTATTTGGTATTGGCTTATGCAAATACTAAATGACTGCACAGTAACAACTGCACAGTCCACTGCTCATGTAGACATGGCCACTGTCAACTCCATGCTGGGTTAAAAGGAGAAGCACATTTGACAGGAATCTGCATCTACTTAAATCTCAAAATGGCTTAGAAAATTCAAATTCCACCTAGATTAAGCTAAAATTTGATCTAGGTGTTCTGGCAACTGGCCAAAGAACAAGTGATTTGCCAATATCATGATCATCCCAACATGGAATGACAGACATAGACTGGGTTATAAAACCCGAGTATAGAATAACACAGAGGAAAAAACATTTCTATGGAATATTAGAAAATCCTCCCTTTCCTTACCACTGTAAACTACTGTGCTGATTTGAGAGAGAGACATTTAAATCGACAAAAGTGTCCTATGATAATTGTTTGTACTGGATACGGTTACAGACTCTAAACTTCATCTGTTTCCCAAGCAGCTCTGTGTACCTGGAATGAGAAATAAGCAGCCCTGTAACACAAGCCTGCCAGCAGAACAGTGCTTGGCAGGCCTGTACTCTTCATTGTGCTCAGAGACTGTAACCTTTACTGTACCCTGTGTGTTTGGTGGGGATTAACCCCACAATGCCTTTAATTCCCAACTGAGGAACTACATGAGATCATCCATCATGTTGACAGGCGTGTCTACACATGCCTCTATGGCCTCATTGTTACTGCGCCATCACTTAGTGCTTCCTAAAAAGAAGTACTAAATGATGGCACAGTAACAGCCCGCACTGCACTGTGCCGGCGGTGCATGTTTATTTTTAGCTGCAACATCACTGTAGCAACGCGCTATAGTGATGGAGCACATTGCTATGGCAATGGAGCTGCAGCATTGTTGTGGTTTGACTCCCAATGCTATGTCGCCATAGTGTGTTGCTACAGCTGTTGGATAAATGACCAATGCATAGTATATGGACAACTGAGGCAAGAAGTAGCGTCACATGTAGATGCACCCAGTGAGCATTTGATCACAAAGCCCAGCAGGTCCCAAAGTGGAATCACAGCTCTCTAGAGCTGAATTCCCTGGAAATTCCCCATAGCTGTTATTTCACCCCTACCTGCCCCCTTGCTGCTGAACTTGGTCCCATCCAAAGAACTTCACCCTTAATAATGTCCTGTCAATTTAAACAGGATAGAAGTCTGCTGCAATGTGACAAACTTGAAAGGGCTTTATATATTTGTGATACAGAAACTAAATTGAGTCCACCAGGGTATCCATCATAGCTATTTGGTAAGCTTATTCCAGTCACAACCTACACAGGCTGCATTTCAGTTCAAGGTTCAATAGCCCATCCCCATCCTTCAGAGATAAAGAAATAAGAAAGGAAGTTTGAAGGTCCTGTGGTTACATTCACACAACATGTAATTCCCTGCAAGTCACCTCCAGTATCCTGGTTCCAGATCTTCACCATGCAGTCATGTGAGGAAGTAGCAATGACTGGGGTCAGACCCAGACCCTTTGGAAGGAAGATGCATGATGCAATGGTTTGGAAATGCCCCTTGTATTCACGTACTCGGTTTCTAGTCTGCCGGAGGTCCCAGAGCTGCAAAGGAAGGGACACAAAGTATTCCAGCCTCCAGCTGCTCCACAGCTATTATGATAATTATTTAATAACAAAGTAGGGGACTTTATAAAGAAAAACACATTGCTACATTGTTAAATAATCTTCTTGCCATCCCAAATCTGCCCCTGTAGTCAGAAATTATCACAGAGATGTTTCAGCTTGTTGCTCTGCTTTCCCATCCTCTTCAATGTTTGGCACACAGCATCACATATATCCATCTCATTTCTCAGTCCTTGATTTGTTGGGTTGCTGGCTTTCTCTCTTATTCCCTGCTCAAGATGACTCTGAATGGCAAATTCTGCACACCCAAGGTACAAGTACTTAGCCACACAATTCCCATTAACTCAGAGCAGTCATGAGACGGTACAGCCAGATCCTGGATCAAATGAATGCAACAGTGATTTTGCCACACTCTTAAGCGGGGATCAAAATTTGGTTCTAGACTCTAGAATCTAGAGCTTCTCCTGAGAAGAACTTCACTGTCTAAGGGGATGACTTTTCTTTTCACAAAATTATTATCGATTTAGATAGGGGTTATGGACTTCTACCGTATTTGATGCAGCAAGCACTCACAGCCAGGTGCTCACATATCTCATTTGTGTTTTTCCTTCTCTCTTCCTCATTGGGCCCCCTGTGAAGGCTGTCTGTCCTGCCAGTGTTTATAGATGTCTGCCCTGAGGAATTCTGACAAAGCCCCCGAGAGCACTCATGTGCAGGGAGTTATACATATGTTTACATTTTGCAGAACTGGGTCTTTAGATTGCAAAGTCTGATAGGAAGTAACCTGTCTGGTGTGCTTCCTGCTAAGCACTTTGTATTTGTTCTAGAACTGAGATGAAACTGAGATAAAGGCAGAGTACTTCTTATTCCAAAAGAAGGAAGAGATGTAAAAAAAGTAGAGAGAACTGGACAACAGGTCTTAGCAGGTAACGCCAGTGTGGAAGTTAATGCAATGTGAAAGCTGTTCTACCTGGCAGTACAGGTCCTAGTATGCTGATGTGAACACTGTGAACCCTGCTGCCAGCCAGCTGTGCCACCTGTGTTTTTAAAAGGAAGAGGGCAAGCAGCACTGTGCTGTTCAGCTAGCAAACTCACCGTTGCTTCACAACCCTCCCCGGCAAAGCCATTACTGCTGCTGATGCAGTATCGCCCGTCCTGGCTCACATCACAGTAGGTCTGAATATGCTGCTTTCCAGGGAAGGTGTGTGCCACCTGCAGTTTCCGACTATCCCACATTCTGGAAGGAATAACAAGAACAAGGAAAGCCAAGTTAATGACACAGTTAAAAACCTGGCCAGTTCCTGAGGCAGAATCTGAAAAGAACAAGAAAGGTCTAATTTGATGCATCACTGTGGTGATATGAAGCACCCAATCCCTCCACACTGTTAGCCTGGCCTCTTCTGTCCACTCCTCTACCTTGGGTTTCCTAGACTCTTCCACTCTTGGCCTTTGCTCTGGCTGAGTCTGATGATTTGTGGTGCCCCTTAGATGTGAACTAGAGGTCCTCTTCCTTCCTCCCAAGTGACAGTCATTTCCTCCCTTCAGCTCTAGTCTCCAAGACTGCAGGCTCTTTGGGGTGAGGCTGCCACTTATTGTAGACTGATTTGTACAGTGTTTAGCACAGCAAGCCCCCGTCTCAGCTAGATCCCCTAGCAGGTGCTGATGCAACATTAAACAACCACAACAGCCTTTCCTGCTCACTTTGACCTACAGCTTTTGTTCAGTCCCTTTCCCCTTCTGCCATCTATTGCTGCCTCCCTCCACTGCCCCCTTGATGTAATTAGGCTTATAAGGGAGGTTACATCACAGCCATTTGGAAAGGACTTGCAAGGCCACTTCCTTTTTAGTTTGTAATGTAGCTTCCAAATAGGAAGTTCTTCATCTTCCCATTTTCAGTGTTAATGACAGAATAAATATGCAAGTGTCCCCTCAATATGGCTGTGAGACTAGCCAAGGACAGTGCTGCCCTGTCCTGCAAGGGAGCAGGTGTAAGGAATGACAGCCTTGGGAATGCTGTCCCTTGAAAGAGGTAGAAAGGCCCCAAAGATCGTCATGGTGCATGGCAGAGAGGCATGGAACTACCTAGACAGTTGAGCACAAATGAGAGGTCTCACAGCTTCAGGCCACCAGCAGCTACCATCCCACCAAAAGGTCTAATTAACAACGGATCTGCCACTGATCACCACTGATGGGATTTACCTTATCAATTTATCCTCTGATGTCTGGATGAAGTAAGGCTCTCCAGGAACCCAGCACAGGTGTGTTACCTGTGAAAGGGGAAGAACAATTAGAAACCTGCCCATGCACAAAGCCCAAACTGATGCCTGCCCACAAATGTACTGGGATAGTGCCCCACTAGTCCAGTTCTGAGTGATCTTGTCTAGAGCAAAGAGGGCTGGACAAAGGTTTCTCTGGACCCAACAGTGCAGCTCCTTTGCTTGGGACAGGGGTGCTTGTAGGTGCAGTGCCTGTAGGCTATTAGGAGATTGAGAAAGTGCTGGGAGGGAAAGGATCTTTATTAAAGCAGATCAAACAAGAGTTTAAGGCTGGGAGAAGATAGGTAATGGAGTATTAAAGAAGTGTGTACATGCATGGATTTCACATATGCTGGAAGAGGCTGATAGGAAGAGTTGTGCAAATGGGCTAGAATTACACTGAAAGAGCATAATATCCTCTCTCTCCTCCTATTCTGCACTGTCTACTTAGCATTATGGGGTAGGGACCCTTCTTATTGTCTGGGATACCCAGGCCATTTTCAGTTTTCTCATGATTTTTGACATTTGAATTTGGTCCAGATTCTCCTGTATGTGTAACATCTATTTACTCTAGACTGCTTTTGACCCAGTGGGCACATCTACATGTTCCTTAATTCACTTTTGCTACTGCACATTAAGTTTAGTACATCGAATATGAGGCACTATATAAAGGCGCATTAGACTACCCTAATGCACAGTAGCAAAAGTAAATACCTTTTTAGTGACACTTAATGTGCAATAGACTAAGTCTACTGTACATTAACATATTAGCACTGTTTTTGCTGTGATGCTTTAATACACAGTAAAATAAACTACTGCTCATTAAAGCACACATATAGATGCACCCAGTGTTCTCTAAAACTGCAGCCTCTGTCCTTCAGCCAACAATTCTGTTACAATTGCAATACAGGGTTTTCCAAAGAGAATTTGAGGCTGGTAGGAGTGACCAGACCTAAAGCATTGGGGAGTGAGACTGCAATGCACACAGAACAGATGTCTCATGGGCTTGGGCGCTGTGTCCCACTCATTACTGGAAGGGCAGAGATGACAGAAATACAGCCTCTGTGCTCACTTATCTGCTAGCCTTCTTGAACAGACAGCCTTCAAACAAGCCCAGGTCATACAAATTGGGTATTTGGTGACATGGACCCAGCAACTCCACCCACAACGGCCTCTGGAGGGCCATTCTTTGGTAACTACTCCCAGCTGTTTCAGCTTTGGCCAGCCTGGAAATCCTGAGTTTGGACCGTTGACGAAATGAAATGCATCTTGCAGAGGCTTTATGCAGCTGGAGCTTCTTGTCTCTTTTGGGAACAAGGCTAGCCTGCCAGGAGGCCTGGTCTCCGGGTACTTCAAAGGAAAACTGGGCAACTCAGGTTTACATAAGGCTAGACTAGCAGTATAAATAGCTTCCTCTTTGCGTAGTTTTACATGCATCATGAGCCAGTGAGAGGATAGCTGCAGTCTGGGGATAAACTATGCTCAGGACTCTTACCAGATTCCTGGAGATGGCAGTTCTGCACAGGCACTCCCCGGTCTCTATGTCCCATTTGCAAATGGTGTTATCTCGGGAGCCTGTGCATAGCTGTGAAGCATCTACAATCACAATGAGCTTATGTAAAAAAGGAGGGCAAAAGCAAAATTTGGATAATCACTGGAAACAGGGGGCAGCTTTTCCCCACCTGGGCTCACAACTAGTCCAGTTACAACCAAGTCATGTCCTGGGAAGTGTTGGCTTGGCTCTGAGTTCCCAGACAATTCCCACATCATGACTGTCTTGTCACGGGATGCACTGAAGAATCTGTTTGATTCAAAGACACAGGCAACCTGCACAGAACAGTGTGGAAAAGAAGGTTTTGATTATTTGATCAGGCGAACTTCATGGCAAGATAAGCACAGCAAGTCTGCAATAGTACCAGAGCTGGAAATTCCACTGCAGCTATATGCTCATCGCAAAGCTCAGGTTATGCACCAAAGACTCTGGGCTACGCAATTCAGAGCAATGACTGCACTTCCATGAACCAAACTTGCTGGGTGCTCTGGCCAATAGCATCCCCAAAGTGTAGCCTCCTTCTGCATAAGCATGAGGATATATAACACAATCACAGGCCACTTTGCCACAAGACCCTGCATCATTCAGTGCACAGGTGTTCAATTCCGATGCAATTATGAAGGTCTTGTTTTCTCCTCACTGTTCAATGCATGGCCTCTATACCTTATTTACTATACACATCAAACCTTACTCTTAAGACTAATTTATTATTGGCTGTTCCATGATGCTCATGGAACATACTTTGTGACAGGATGTGAAATTCTTTTGTAAGCTTTCTATCATATCTGTGCATGCTTCCATTTTCCTGACTTGACTGAATGCTGTTATGTGCTGGGAAGGAATGGGTTAACTTTCAACCTGGACTAGGAGAGGGTGGGAAGAAGGTGAAATGTTGGCTTCTTTACTAATGGCTGTGGCTAATAGTGGGCCATCAGGAATTCTTCCTAAGGAAGAAGATGAGCCATTCAGTGTAAGTGGTAATGACTGGTGATACCCTTCAAGGACTAGTGCCTAGGAAGCAGATCAAAGAAGTCGGGCATGAGAAACTGGCTTAAAAAGGGAGTCACAACTTGGCTTCTGGGACACAGAAAGATGCCATGAACCAAAAAGGACACAGCTCCAAAGGCCAATTCTTCCTGCTGACAGGGGCTCTATTTAGGCATAGCATAGTCATTGTGACACCAGGACTCTGTCTGCTGTACTGCAGTTAGCCAATAAATACGGTCTTCTTTGAGAAAGGCTGCCTGCTGTGCTGCATTTCACTTCAAGTTGCCCTCCTTCCCTTCCTGCAGGAGGGTCCTTATAAGGAGCTAGCCAGTTGAAGCTCACTGATGAGGCCCTAGAGACAAGGAAGGATTGTGTGATCTAAGGTCTGGCCTCAGTCCAATGAGCCATGGGCCCACCTCCATTGGAAGCTATGCCTGGGCTGGTTTTAAGGAGTAGTCAGAGAGACCGTGCAAAGAATGGCGGTCCCAAACAGGAACACTTCTGTGGAATCCATGATATAATTAATTAACAATTCATCTTTAGCGCCCCTTAAAGAAGGGAATGGGTAATATCATCCTTATTTTATAGGTGGGGACCAGAGGCACTAAGAAATTACGGTAAAAATATCCATTAATTTTTGGTGTTCAATTTGGTATTCTAGGACCAGCATTTTACAGAGTACTTATAATAAATTGGGCTTCATTTATGTTTAAAGCACAGCTCCCACTGACTTCAGCTGCAGCTGTGAGCACTCAGCACTTCTACAAATAAACTACAGGGTCTCAAAATCATCAATCAGGGATTATTGAAAACTAAGCATCTAGCCCCAAGGACTCTCCACATCTTTCTTTCTGCCTGAGGAAAGTCATGCCTGCTGGGGATGATGAACCACCACAAGTATCTCTTGATTCCTCAGTCTCTGACAGATGTTAGAGATTCCAGTAGTAACATAAGACTTGTGCTTCACCTGTTAAGTCTGCTATGTACCTTGGTCACCTCACGTTCATGTCCAAGTAACCTCTTCAACACAGCTCCTGATCTCCAGTTGTATATGACGACAGTCTACAGAAAGAACCATTTAGATTAATTCAGCATAGACAAAGTTGTGTAGTAACTGAAGCTATTCACACTGGACTGCAAGTTAAAATAGCTCTGGTTTCTTTCAGGCAAATAGCTTTTCCTAACAAAGAGATTAGGCCTATTGATAAAGTGCACTAAGGAAGGATGTGCTCAAAGAACCAGGAAAAAATAGCAGTGGTAGTTTGAAAATGTACATATCTGTTGAAATAAGGGAATTTTCTAGACCAAAATACACCCAAGCAACATTTCCTTGAAGCTGGATTTATACCTTAGGGTTGCAGTGACAATATAAACTGTCAATAAAGCAAGACAAGCCTCAGCAACAGACCATAAATATCAAAGCATACAGCCTTGGTTCCAAGCCTCAGGTAATAAATTATTCTTTTGGTCTTGAAATACAACAGTGATTTTTAGATCCCTTCTCAGAAGCTTTTCTTTTACAGTATAAAACACATCAAGGTGCATTGATTTTTAAGGACAAAGAAGCAATGAGATCATCTGATCTGACCTTCTGTATGACAAAAACTATAAAATTCCCCCAATTACCCTGTATTGAGCCAAATAACTTGTATTTGACTAAAATGTCTTTCAGGAAGGTATCCAACTATGACCTGAAAATTGCCAGAGAATCTACCACTCCATCAAATTTTACCTTGATATTAAAAGATACAGAAAAGCACTTCTTGTCTATGAGAACAATAAAGCCAGGCTTGATTTTGAATAGTCTTCTAAACTTCTTCAAATCAAGAAAAAATGCAATAGGATCCAAAAGCTGGAATGCCAATTCATGTCACCTGCATTTGTGTGATTTTAGCATTGCATTTCTAAGAGGATTGCCTTCTCAACCCTTGGGAGTAGTGTCCTTCTCTCCTCCTTTTTAAGAAATAGCTTGTGATATTCTCTCACTAAGACTGGAGTTTTTTTTGGAAGACTGTTGTTGACTCTTCATTCATGACCTTTGCCCACCCCCTGTCTGTCTCCTATACCACCAGTTTGGGTTTTATCTATGTAGCTTCATGTATGTGGGCTTTCTCTAGTTAGACAGTTTTTAATAAGAGACTGCATGTCTGAGTTGTAGAAAGTCCCAGGTGCCCAAACCAGGAGGCAGTGTGAGAAGTGGAGGATGTGGAACAAGTGTGCTAACCACCAGGCTACTGGGCAAAAAGTGGACTTCCACCCGTATTCAAGAGTGAACACAAAGTGCTGCACTATCTACCAAAATCTGATGTTGCTAGACTGGTGTTATGGTTCAGGCAGGGGTTTCTTCTCTGAGGGTGCTGACTAATTACCTCTGCAGTAAAGCATCACCATCTATGCATGTGGCACTATTAGGCTTTAGTAAATTAATTAACTCTACTGTAGGACAGTACTGCCTGACACAAGTACTATCCTACAGTGGAGTAGTTACATGCAGAGAAATGCACATGTAGACAGTGACGGGGCTGGCTGGGGCACGAGGGTGCTTCAGTGTGAGGGCTGCCTGCTGACCAGCCCCACACTTTAGCACCCTTGTGCCCCAGCCAGCTTCTCTTTAGCATGTTGAGCTGGGTTGGAGCAGCCCCAGGCTGGCAGGCTGACCACCGGGTCCCCTGCCAGCCAGAGCTGCTCCTCCCTGGCTCAATGTGCTGTGGTCCCAGGTGCATGTGCAAACACTGCATGTAGGAGCAATAAACTCTGGTGCAAACTGTGCCAGAGTTTATTGTGTCACATTAAGATGTGTAGACATGTCCTGAGCAGTCCAGATTCTGATGGCACAAGTGGCTCCTTTGCAGCCCTGAATCAGATGCCTAAACCCTGAGGAGGAGCAGGTGCTGACACATACCCCTGCACAT
>NW_005842042.1:383162-399001 GCF_000455745.1 Alligator sinensis | reverse complement strand
CCTGCTGAATTCCTATGAGACCTGGACCCCCTTAGGAGACACATACATCCAATTCACTATACAGGAAGCCTTGCACCTAAACCCTCACTATCTGGATTGCCTCCACAAGCAACATACTTATATTTTAGGTTGTGATGTCTACATGGTAGTATCTATAAGGTCAATTTGGATGAGAGATCTGACCCTGTACTTCCTTTGTATCCATTTGTATTTATTTGTTCTCTGGGGATGTTGATGTGCTCCCCACCTTATCCTTTCCTCCTGACACACACAGGTCTGATTTCAGAGCAGCCACAGAAGTAACCGCATCAGTGTGAGCAGGGCTGTATTGCTGAATAGCTTTAACAGGACTGTTCTCTTCCATGTAACCACCAGCCCTGCCAATGAGGAAGAGACACAGTAGTGTGAATTTCAGTAAATATTACACAGAAGTTATCATACATACATCCCCACCTCAAAAAACACTCAACAGCGTGTCAAATTAGACTGAATTTTGAAGGGTAGCAGCACCTTCTTTCCCAAACAAATGCTGTATTTGCAGATGCTAGAGGTAAGCAGGCCAACACTAAGCTGCAGCAAATTCAGAGACTGGTCCCATAAGGACATGCATTTGTTCCCTGGACCAGATGTAGTTTGAAAGGTCTCCATCATCTGTAATTTCTAAACACTCAGAGTTATTCCCATCCACTCTTAGACAGTGGTGAGATGTCAAAATGTCTTCACACAGCTGCGTTAGGTAATGCTCTAACTCAACCAAGTTAGATACTAGAAAGAATGTCTTAATTCTCAGGGTGGTTAAACACTGGAACAAATACATAGAGAGACTGGAATATCAAACATTTATCTGGCATTAGTTAGACAGAGATGATTCTACATCTGAACATCTTGTTCTACATTTGAACAAGACATGGTTTCTCAAGGTCCTTCCCAGCCCTATTTCAGATCATTGTTCCAGCAGATAAGAAGGGTTTTGCTCTCAGATTTGCCTAACCATAGCATTACTATTCTATTTTCTGCTGCTCTGTGCCTTTAGCTTATCTCGAGTCTGTGGCCATTACTATCATCTCTCTGTTCCTGAAGAAAGATAGATTTGAACCTCTTCTCTGCAGGGAGAAGCATGCAAGCCACTCTCTCAGACTATTAAGGTGCTTCTATCTGAGAGACATGCTGATTTCCTGCTAGGCTGTTTACCATTTCTCCTCTCCATAAATAGGCACCCTTCCTACTAGGGCATCTCACTGTCCCTCCAGTAGGGATGGTGAAATGCCCTCCTTTTTTGCCACAAACAGTTTGCACCACAGCAATGTCCTCACTTCAGGAACAAAGGACAGATCCCTATACATAGGTTGCTGGCACTGCTATGACCACTCATTAGTAGTCCTAGGACTGGCATCTTCTTTTACTAAACTAAATTTATCACACCTTTCTTACTGCTAACCCCTGAGGAAATTCCTCTTTTTGCCATCAAATTGATGTGTAGTAGTGGTTGGAGGCTCCCTTCTGCTGGGGATGGAGGGATCCATCTGCTGGTCTGACCTGTTGTCCCGGGAGGTCTGCTTGTCCCAAGCCTGGATCCGAGATGTCACAGAAGGATTACTGAGACTCGTCCAACCCTCTGACTACACTACCCCATGCTGCTCATCAATGTGGGCACCAATGATACTGCCAGGGATGACCCTGAGCAAATCAAGAGTGACTACAAGACTCTGGGTGCACGGGTGAAGGGGACAGGGGCAGAGGTAGCGTTCTCGATCTTTCCGGTCAAAGGGAAGGGCCCAGGCAAGAGCAGGTGCATCCTGCAGATCAATGCATGCTTGTGCAGGTGGTGTCATCAGCAGAGATTCAGCTTCTTCGACCATGGGATGTTGTTCCAAGAAGATGAATTGCTAGGAAGAGATGGGATCCACCTGACGGAGAGAAGGAAGAGCATCTTCGCAGACAGGCTTGCTAACCTAGTGAGGATGGCTTTAAGCTAGGTTCTCTGGGGGGATGGAGACCAAAGCCCTGAGGTAAGGGGGGAAGCAGGAGACATAGAGGAAACACAAGGAGGAGGGGTAACAAGGGAGGCATTCCCATGTTCCTGAGAAAGTAGAGCAACTGGCTAGTTACCTCAGGTGTCTGCACACGAATGCACGGAGCCTGGGAAACAAACAGGAAGAACTGGAAGTTTTCACACAGTCAAGGAACTATGATGTGACTGGAATAACAGAGACTTGGTGGGAGCTTGCATGGCTGGAGCACTGTCATAGATTTCATAGACATTAGGGCTGGAAGGGACCTCAGAAGATCATCGTGTCCAGCCCCCTGCCCCAGGGCAGGAAGTCAGCTGGGGTCATAGGATCCCAGCAAGATAAGCATCCAATTTACTCTTGAAGGTGTTCAATGTAGGTGCTTGAACCATCTCCAATGGCAAGCTATTCCATACCTTGGGGGCTCGGACAGTAAAGAAATTCTTCCTTATGTCCAGCCTGAATTGGTCTTGCAGTAGTTTGTAACCGTTCAACCTTGTCATCTCTTGGGGCGCTCTGGTGAACAAACGTTCCCCCACATACAGGTAGTCATACTGCAGGTTTTTCCTCCCAAGGTGGAGAACCTTGCATTTTTCGGTGTTAAACACCATCAGGTTCTCGTCTGCCTATTTGCTGAGCCTGTCCAGGTCAGTCTGGATTGCCCTCCTGTCTTCTGGTGTGGATGCTATGCCCCAAAATTTGGTGTCATCGGCGAACTTGGCCAGTCTGCTTCTGACTCCGATGTCATGGATGGGTATAAACTGTTCAGGAAGGACAGAGAGGGGAGAAGAGGAGGAGAGTTGCACTGTATGTAAAAGAGCTGTATGATTGCTCAAGGCTGCAGTATGAAACTGGAGACAGGCGTCTGGAAAGTCTCTGGGTTAAGGTTAGAGAGGAAAGCAACAAGGGTGATGTCGTGCTGGGTGTGTGCTATAGACCACCAGACCAGGAGGATGAGGTAGATTTCATAGATTTCATAGACATTAGGGCTGGAAGGGATCTTGGAAGATCATCGAGTCCAGCCCCCTTCCCTAGGGCAGGAAGTCAGCAGGGGTCATAGGATCCCAGCAAGATAAACATCCAAATGTCTCTTGAAGGCATTCAAAGTAGGTGCTTGAATCATCTCCGGCAGCAGTCTGTTCTAAACCTTGGGGACTTGGACAGTAAAGGAGTTCTTCCTTATGTCCAGCCTGAAACAGTCATGGAGGAGTTTGTGACCATTCGATCTTGTCATCCCTTGGGGCGCTCTGGTGAACAGATGTTCCCCCAGATCCTGGTGAGCACCCCTGATAAACTCATAGGTGGCCACCAGATCACCTCTGAGCCTGCGCTTTTCCAGGCTGAAGAGTCCCATAGCTCTCAGCCTCACATCATAAGGTCTGTTTCCTGACCTCTGATCATGTGCATGGCTCTCCTCTGTGCTCTCTCAAGCTTCTCCACATCCTTTTTGAATTGTGGAGCCCAAAACTGGATGCAGTACTCCAGCTGTGGCCTCACCAAGGCCAAGTGCAATGGGAGAATGACATCCTGGGATTTGCTTGAGAAGCATCTATGGATGCAAGCCAGCATTTTGCTCGCTTTACTAGCTGCAGCATCACATTGATGGCTCATGTTTATCTTGTGGTTAATCGTGACCCCCAAGTCCCTTTCGTCCATACTGCTAGCCAGCGTAGCACTGCCGAGCCTATAAGGATGCTGCAGGTTTTTCTTCCCAAGGTGGAGAACCTTGCATTTTTCGGTGTTAAACACCATCAGGTTCTCATCCACCCATTTCCTGAGCCTGTCAAGGTCAGCCTGGATCACCCTCCTGTCCTCAGGTGTGGACGCTTTACCACAAAGTTTGGTGTCGTCGGTGAACTTGGCCAGTCTGCTTCTGATACCAACGTCCACATCATTAATGAAGATGTTGAAAAGTGTAGACTCAAGAACAGAGCCTTGAGGGACCCCACTGCTCACAGTGCACCACAGCAATTGACTTCCATCAAGCACCACCCTTTGGGTCCTACCACGGAGCCAATTCCCCAGCCAGTGGATCATGGTGAGGCCAAGGCCACAGTTAGCCAGTTTTGCTAAGAGGTGATCATGGGATACCAGATCAAAGGCTTTTTTAATGTCAAGATATATGACATCAATCTCCTCTCCCTTGTCCAGGTGATAAGTCACCTGGTTGTAATAGGAAATAAGATTGGTCAAGCAAGACCTACCCGCAACAAACCCGTGCTGGCCAACCCTCAGGATGTTGCCATCAGTCTGTTAAGGATGGTCTCTTTGATGATCTTTTCTAAGACCTTCCCCAGGACAGAGGTCAGGCTGATGGGCCTGTAGTTTGCCGGATCCACTTTCCTCCCTTTCTTGAAGATAGGCACCACATTGGCCTTCTTCCAGTCCTCAGGCACTTCAGCAGAGCGCCAGGAGTTCTCGAAGATCTGTGCCAAGGGCTGAGCTATGATGCTAGCCAGCTCCTTGAGTACCCTGGGGTGTACTGTCAGGGCCAGCTGACTGGAAGGTATCCAGCCTGTCAAGGTGTTCCTTCACAAGGTCAGCATTGATGGAGGGTAAGGAATCACCCTCACCTGGGCCTTCCTGTCCTGTAATGGGCAGGGGCATCCCATGGGACTGGTGAAAAACCAACGCAAAGTACCCATTTAGCAAGTTGCCTTTTTTCTCGGCGTCAGTTCTCAGTTGTCCCATCTGGTTTAGCAGCGGTCCAGTGTTGCCTTTGCTTTTCCTCTGGCTCCCCACATATCTAAAAAAGGACTTTTTATTGTCCTTGATACTTGTAGCTAGTTGGAGTTCAGCCGCAGCCTTGGCTTTTCTGGTTTGCTCCCTGGAGGTCCAGACCAGTGCAGAGTATTCCTCCTTGGAGGTGGATCAAGTCCTCCATCCTTTGTAGGTCTTTCTTTTTAGATGCAGGAGGTCGGCTAGTTCCCTGCAGAGCCAAGGGGGCTGCTGTGCCCTTTTGCTGCCTTTCCTCCAAGACGGAATAGACTTTGCTTGTGCATCCAGGATTGCTCACTTGAGGAGCAACCACTCGTCCTGAATTCCCCTCCCCTTTGGGTCGTGGTCCCTTAGGGCTTCACCGACAAGCCTCCTGAGCTTGTCAAAGTCAGCTTTCCTGAAGTCGAGGACTTCTGTATTACTGGCTGACTTGCCAGCTTTACAGCAGGTGGTGAAGGTGATCAGTTGATGGTCACTGTCACCCAGCTTCCCTTCAATCGTTAGGTTGCTAATTAGGTTGTCCCCGGTTGCCAGTACCAGGTCGAGCAGCACTTTACCTCTCGTCGGCCCGTAGACTTCTTGCGTCAGATAGAGCTCATCCACGCATGAGAGAAAGCTTTGTGACTGTTCGGATTTGGCTGAGCGCTCTTCCCGCGAGATGTCTGGGTAGTTGAAGTCTCCCATGACAGTCGTACAGCAGGAGCGCGCAGCCTCAGCCAGTTCCCAGGCAAACTCCTGGTCAAGCTCTTGATCCTGGGTAGGGGGTCTGCAGTAGACTCCCACCATTGTGTCCCCTGTGCCATGTTACCCATGGATTTTAACTCAGAGGGTCTCCAGTTGTCCACCCTGGGTGCCAATGTCAGCTTGCAGGGATGCGTAGCTCTCCTTGACATAGAGAGCTACACCCCTGCCCCTTTTGTCCACTTGATCTCTCCTGTACAGGGTATAGCCATCTATATCAGTGGCCCAGTCATGGGTGGAGTCCCACCAGGTCTCTGTTATCCCTATGACATGGTAATTATTTGTGTTAAGCAGGAGGACAAGTTCTTCCTGTTTATTCCCCAAGCTCCTGGCATTTGTGTACAGGCAGGCAAGTGTCCCGTTGGGGGCCCTTGCCTTGCCCACAGATCGTTCCAGGGCTGGGGCAGGGGTGGGCTCCCTTAAGTGCCTTGGCCTGCTGGCTTTGCAAGGGTTGCTCAGCGGGCCAGCAGTGATGGTAGTCCCTGCATCCCCTGGCAGGCTTAGTTTAAAGCCCAGTAGAGCAGATCAGCCAGTCTGGCTGAGAAGAGCCTCCTCCCTAGGGGAGAGAGGTGGAGGCCATCCCTTCCCAGCAGTTCACTGCCTCTCTCGCCAAAGAGCAGGCTGTGTTCATGGAAGCCAAAGCCTTCCTGATGACACCAGTGCCACAGTCTTTGGTACACTACCTCTTCTCCCTCCTCAGCCCATAGCCCGAAACTGGGAGGATCGAGGAAAACACCACCTGCGCCTCGCTCCTCCCTAGGGGAGAGAGGTGGAGGCCATCCCTTCCCAGCAGTTCACTGCCTCTCTCGCCAAAGAGCAGGCTGTGTTCATGGAAGCCAAAGCCTTCCTGATGACACCAGTGCCACAGTCTTTGGTACACTACCTCTTCTCCCTCCTCAGCCCATAGCCCGAAACTGGGAGGATCGAGGAAAACACCACCTGCGCCTCGAACCCCTTAAGCCCCGCTCCCAAATCCCTGTAGCGCTTCATGACCAAGCTGGGAGTGCTCCAAGCCGTGTCATTGGTGCCCACATAGATGAGGAGCATAGGGTAGTGGTCAGTGGGCCGGAAGAGCTTAGGGATCTTCTCCGCAATGTCTCGGATTCGGGCTCCCAGGAAGCAGCAGACTTCCTGGGCTAAGGGGTCGGGGTGGCAGATTGCCCCCTCAGTCCCCCTCAGGATGGAGTCCCCCATGTCAAACACTTTGTGTTTTGTCTTAGGGAGAGCAGGGGCAGTAGCTACAGTGTTGTCGGTGTTGCCTGCGGGAGCCGGCAACTCAGCAGGCTCTGCTGGGGCTGCAAGAGGTTCGTACCTGTTGCAAAGCTCCAGCGGGGCAGGGGCCTTGGTGTGGTGGGCCTTGGGGCCCTTGACCACCTTGGTCCAGCCCCGTGGCTGGACAGTAAAGGTGGTCCCTGAGTCCTTCCTTATCCTGGAAGGTGACCGTGGTCTACCCTCCATCTCCTGAGGGAGGAGGACCTGGCAGTAGGAGTCGATCTCCCGCTTACCATCCCTGATGGCAGGCAGTCTCTGGACTACGGCCTGGAGCTCCACCAGCTGGCGCGCCAGAGACCCCAAAAGGGAGCAGACCTCACAAGGGGAGGTGGCCATGCTCCTGGCCACCAGAGCCTGAAAAAGTGACAGGCAGCCTCCGCAGCTGAGAGCCAGGGGCTCCGTCCGTGTGGAGCCGGGACCGTGGGCTCCGTCTGGATGGAGACCTCTGCGGTGCCAGAGGTGGGGGGCCACAGACCCCTCGGAGACCCTCGGGGTGCAGCACGTGCCCATCCACATGGTGCCACTGGTAGGCCGGCTGCTGATGGGACTGCCTTCCCTAGGGTGCACCGACAGGGCCTCGGGCCCTCCCTCTCAAACTCCTGCGCTAACTTGTGCACCGGGCCCAGAAGCATGCCTGTTCGTGTGGCCTGTTCACGAGGCTCCGGTCATGCGGCTCCCTGTGGGGCTGCGCCAAGTAGGAGCCGGGGCAGGATGTGACCCTCCTCGGCTCCACTCAGCTGCCTCCCAGCTGGCTATGTCCCTCCCACCACGGGCCTCTCTCCTGGGGGTCCCTGGGGTCAAGGGGGCATATCAGGCTTTCACCTGCACATCTCTCACCAGAGCTGGGACCTGAGATGAGGCTTTCTTCAGAAAATTAGTGGAAATTTCCCAGTCACAGACCCTGGTTCTCATGGGGGACTTCAATCACCCCAACATCTGCTGGGAGAGCAATATAGCAGTGCACAGGCAATCTAAGGGCCATGCTGCTCTTGACCTGCTGCTCAAACAGGGAAGAATTGGTGGGGGATGTAGAATTGGATGGCAACTTGGGCAGCAGTGACCATGAGATGACTGAGTTCAGGATCCTGACAAAAGGAAGAAAGGAGAGCAGCAGAGTAAGGACCTTGGACTTCAGAAAAACAGACTTTGACTCCCTCAAGAAATTGATGGGCAGGATCCCCTGGGAGGCCAGTCTCAGGGGGAGAGGAGTCCAGGAGAGCTGGTGGTATTTTAAAGAAACCTTACCGAGGGTGCAGGAACAAGCCATCCCGATGTGCAGGAAGACTAGCAACTATGGCAGGCAACCAGTTTGGCTTAGCAGAGTACTTTTCGGTGAGCTTAACTGCAAAAAGGAAGCTTACAAGAAGTGGAAGCTTGGACAGATGACTAGGGAGGAGTATAAGAATATTGTTCTGACATCCAGGGAGGAAATCAGAAAGGCCAAAGCGCAAATGGAGTTGCACCTAGCAAGGGATGCGCAGGGTACAAGAAGGGTTTCTACAAGTATGTCAGCAACAAGAGGAAGGTCAGGGAAAGTGTGGGTCCCTTACTGAATGGGGCAGGCAATCTAGTGACAGATGATGATGAAAAGGCTGTAGTACTCAATGCCTTTTTTACCTTAGTCTTCACAGGTACGTTCAGCTTCCAGACTACTGCATCAGGTAGCACTGTTTGGGGAGAAGGTGAGCAGCCCTCAGTGGAGAAAGAAAAGGTTAGGAAGTAATTAGAAAAGCTGGACATGTGCAAGTCAATGGGGCTGGATACAATGCATTTGAGAGTGCTGAGGGAGTTGGCTAATGTGATTACAGAGCTACTGGCCATTACCTTTGAAAACTCGTGGCGATTGGGGGAGGCCCCAGATGATTGGAAAAGGGCAAATATAGTGCCCATCTTTAAGTAAGGGAAAAAGGAGGATCCAAGGAAATACAGATCAGTCAGCCTCACCTCAATCCCCCAAAAAATCATGGAGCAGGTCCTTAAATAATCTATTTCTAAGCATTTGGAGGAGAAGAAGGTGGTTAGGAACAGCTAAGGGCAAGTCATGCATCACCAACCTGATTGCCTTCAATGATGAGATAACTGGCTCTGTGGATGCGGGAAAAGTAGTGGACATGAAATACCTTGACTTTAGCATGGCTTTTGATATGATCTCCCACAGCATTCTTGGAAGCAACCTGAGGAAGTATGGGTTGGATAAATGGACTTTAAGGTGGATAGAAAACTGGCTGAATCATCAGGCTCAATGGGTAGTGTTTAATGGCTTGAGGTCTAGTTGGCAGCTGGTATAAAGTGGAGTGCACCGGGGTCAGTTCTGGGGCTGGTTTTGTTCAATATCTTCATTAACAATCTGGAAGATGGGATGGATTGTACCTTAAGCAAGTTCTCAGGTGACACCAAATTGGGGGAGTGTAGTAGATACGGTGGAGGGTAGGGTTAGGATTCAGAATGATCTAGACTAATTGGAGGATTGGGTCAAAAGAAATCTCATGAAGTTCAACAAGGACAAGTATAAAGTCCTGTGCTTAGGGTGGAACAATCCCATGTACCACTACAGGCTTGGGACCAACTGGCCAAGCAGCAGCTCTGCAGAAGGACCTGGGGATTACAGTGGAAAGTAAGATGGATATGAGTCAACAGTGTGCCCTTGTTGCAAAGACGGCTAATGGCATACTGGGCT
This sequence comes from Alligator sinensis, assembly GCF_000455745.1. Classification (NCBI taxonomy): domain Eukaryota; kingdom Metazoa; phylum Chordata; order Crocodylia; family Alligatoridae; genus Alligator; species Alligator sinensis. The sequence goes on along the minus strand of NW_005842042.1, from coordinate 389,584 downwards.
GCATTAGTAGGTGTGTTGCCAGCAGGTCAAGGGAAGTGATTATTCCTCTCTATTTTATACTGGTAAGGCCACATCTGGAGTACTATAACCAGTTTTGGGCCACTACAGAAATGATGTGGACAAGTTGGAGAGAGTCCAGTGGAGGGTAATGGAAAAGGTTAGGGGGGCTGGGGCACATAATTTATGAGGAGATGCTGAGGGAACTGGGTTTATTTAGTCTGGAGAAGATAACACCGAGAAGAGGCTTAATAGCAGCCTTTAACTACTTGAAGGGGGGTTTCCAAAGAGGATGGAGCTAGACTGTTCTCAGTGGTGGCAGATGACAGAGCAAGGAGCGATGGTCTCAAGTTGCAGCAAGGGAAGTTTAGGTTGGATATTAGGAAAAGCTTTCTCACTAGGAGGGTGGCGAAGCACTGGAATGGGTTACCTAGAGGGGTAGTGGAATCTCTATCCTTGGAGGTTTTTAAGTCCCTGCTCAACAAAGCCTTGGCTGGAATGATCTAGTGGTGGATGATCCTGCTTTGAGCAGGGGGTTGAATTAGATGACCTCCTGAGATCTCTTCCAACCCAAATTGTCTATGATTCTAAATACTTGGATACAGATCTAGATCATCCAGTTGTAAGGGATACTCTCCATTTCCCTGGAGGTTAATGGGCAAAATCTCATTTGAAATTCTCTCTCTAATTGCCTCCGTGGTGGCACCAACAGCCTCCCTCTACCAATACTGAAAAATAAGAATTTGTTGCTTCCTGGCACTTGCTAGAATTATCCCTCCATCCCAGCTAATACCTATGAAAAGCAAGTAACAGCTGTGTCACAGTGTGGGCACTAGTACTCTGCCTGCATCATTAGAAATTAAGCTGCAGCAGTAGTACTAAATGTACACTTTCTCTTACATGCTCTGTTTGCTAGGTAGCCTAAAATGCAGCGCCTCACAGAGGAGGGGTGCAGGTTGTCAAATCATGGACTACATATAGACATTGGATTTATGACACATTATAACCTGCCTGACATCTGACTCCCCAGGTACCTCTCCACTATTTAACTGCTACATTCATCTTCCTTTTCTCTTCCCCCCCCACCACCTAGCCTGTCTCTCACCCACTGACTCCTCAATTTACATTTTCACTGACTGCCTGTTTTGCATGCATACCAGCCCAGCCGCTGGCTTTTTTACTATTCCTTCCATCCAGGAAGAGCACACACCAACTGCAGAGACTTCCTCAGCCTGACAAAGGGTTTTTAAACCCAAAAGCTTGCTAAATTTTTTTTTCCAACTATTTAAGTTGGTCTAATAAAAGCTATCAGATTCACACAAACAACCTTGTCTGCCTGACAGAGGAGGTGCATTCTTCACAGGAGCTAGAAAGCCAAGGTCCATTTTACTTGTCTAATAATTATTCAGGTGGAAGCCAATGACTCTCTAAAGACTAGGGTAGATGTCACACCCTGACCAGACACCCTCCCTTCCACTGAGGCAGCTTCTGGCATTCAAGGCTATTCATGAGTAAGTGCAAATGTTGGTCGTGCTTGTCCACAGTCACTGCTTAGAGAGACAGGTAGGGATTTCAGTCAGAGCTGGGAGGCAAAAAGAAAAGTCAGTTTAGAAAACCAATAAAACCCCAATGATTACACATAATCACTAGCTGCCCTGTCAAAAAAATGGCTAATAGACTTGATTAACTTCTTATAGAGCTGTCATTCACACAGGATGGGTGTACCTGTATTTGGAGGTGCTGTGGTTGATCTTACTCTGCAGTTTCCCCATGGTATTGCATATGAAAGCAGCTCTGGCAATGCAGTGAATCGTGCTCAGCATCTCAGGCATTCCCTGGCAGGAGATGAGCTGGGGTGTGAGGAGAGGTTATGTTACTGGACAAGTAAATCTTAGTTCTGATCTTTGCACACATTGAACCGGACATCAATAATACTGTACTGTCACTGCAGCTCCATTTGTAAGCGTCCCAGCATTTCTCTTCCCCTCTGTCTCCCTGACTGCTCCCATGGCTTTTGGAGGCAAAACAGGGGAAGGCTGCTTTCTCAGCCATGCTGTCACTGCCTTTTTTGTAAATGCCCAGGTTCATGGCCTGTGAGTCCATATGGAAGGGGCACATGTTCTCCCTTGGTTACACAGAGCTGCATTTGTCTGCTTGGTTTTACTGTTGCCTTTTTGTATTAAAATGGATTCTGTGCACAAGCAAGGTGCCAAGCTAGCAGCCCAGAAACAATAATACCCTTTGTCCACAGAGTGGTGCAGCTCGGGATACATGTTCTGAATGCCCTTACCTGTGTAACTCAGTCCTGATATGAAGGACTTCACCACCCTTATCCAGTCTATAAATCTTTAAGCATCACTCTCCCTAGATGCCTGGCTGTGCCAGTTTCTAGGTCTGGTGATGCAGACTCCTACCAACTTATTTTACGGAGGCAACTCAAGTGAGTGTAGTCTCAGACAAGGATGTTTTGATAACCACCAGCCTGGAATAGATATGAGCTAGGCTTAGAAATAAGTCTCTATGTTCCACTACCAACCCCTTCATCCATCCAGGCTCCTTGAGAGCAACACAAAAACCTCCATTTAAAGAGAAACCAGGTGGAAAAGCAAGTGGTTGTTCAGGAGGTTTAAGTAAGCTTAATTAAGTTGAGACCACAGTGACTCACATGATAAGGCACCCAAGAAAGGACCTTTTCCCCTCAGCAAGTAGACACCTGCATCACAAATAATATTACCCAACACAACACAACACAATGCAGCAGGCTAATGACAAACATTAGTGCAGCCTGGTGGGGGGGATTCATCTCTGGGACGGTGTCTCCAGCTGTGCACATCAGTTGTAAGGGGAGGAACAGTTGTCCACAAGTCAGTGTCAATGGCAGTGAATTACCATGTACAGTAATTGGATTCCTCTCAGCTGGGAATGCTCTAATTGGATTTATGTTAGTCTGTGCTAGAGTTCCCATCTTCTCTGTCAGGCAATCACTGAAAATTCACAAACACCTATCTGTCATAGCAAAAAAAATACATCAGCCTTACAGTCATTGATCACCAAAGCCTGAAAAACAAATGCTAGAAGCTGTAGGTTTGAGTGGACTTGCATTCCAGAAAATATTCCATTTCTAATTTTACTTTGCTGTCCTTTGAGATTAGCAGTAAGTAATACCTAGTTAAGCTGGTCTTGTTCTATCCATGTGTTTATACACTGAAAAGATTTAAAGGATACCCAATCTTAGGAGTTCAGGGACTGTGATAATTTGGTAATTTAATTTTTCCATCAGACTGAAATTGAGTTTGCAAATTATTTCAGCTCTGTAGGAATAAATGTAATTTATCTCGGCAAAGGAAGGCTGCTTCTGAAATATAATGCAAGAGGCAAGGATTTCTTAGGGTGATATCTTTTACTGGCCCAACTATGTAGTTCAGATAAAATTAAACAAGCTTCTGAATACAGATATGCTTTGTCAGGTCTGAAATACAATGCAGAATTTAACCCTTGTTCTTTTCTAGACTTGCAATTAAAAGTGAAACTGCAATTACTAAAATTATCAGCATAAAACAGGAAGCTGGAAGGAAGGGAGAAAATAGAGCAACCGTAGTGTTCTTTACTGGAAGTTTGCATAGTGCTTTGAAGAGGGGGTGGAGATTGTAAAATCCCTGGGGCAGGAACTACCTCAATCTGATGTCAAATAATAATAGTGCTTAAGTACTGTTAGTAAATAGACCATGTCATTCTACATTGTTAAAAGATTTGTTACAATAAACCTACTAGATCATTCTCATTCGCAACTACTTTCTTGGTCAACTTGGTCAATTTTTTCCCCATTACCTTTAGTTTTTTACACTTAACTACCTTTACATTTTAAGTGTACTAGCAAAGAAGGAATCTGGGACTTTGAGGAAAAACGGGTATGCAGGGAAAACAGGAAGTGTATATCCTTGGGCCTAGATTCTGTTTCCCTGTCGCTAGCCTGCTGCAGAAATCTGTTGTGGTTCTTCAACTCTGAACACTTAACAAGAACAGAAAGTTTCCAAGTCATATCACTCCTTGCGCAAGCCATAAGTTATTTAGAAATCTCACTACTGGGCCCCCTTTCCCAGGCAACTTTATTACTCTTTTCGTGTGTAAGTTGGTCATTCTTGTGAAATGCTGTTAGAGCAAAGTGTTGTGTTGGGATCAGAAGGTAACTGATTCATACAAAAAGATGCTTCAAAAAGGCTGAATTTCATAGCAGGGGATTTCCCTTCCCCCCTTCCAATATGTATTGCTTAAGATACACTAATCTGTTTCCTAAATTGTTCCTAACAGCAGAACATATTTGCATTTAAACAAGAGGTTGTATTTTCTCAGCCTGCAGTGACTCTGACCTGAAACCCACACACTAACACCATCAAGAGCAGCAGCCATTGTGCAAAACACAAAATGAAACTTCATTACAGGATCAAGCCCGGTATTTCAGTTTATCCCTCATCCCCTCAGCGTCCCAGTGCCTTCCAGTCACATATTAAAGGACATAATTAACATCCACCACATGTTGTTTATTCTCTCCCCACAGAAAACTATTTGAGCACTGGTTTTTCATCTATACAATAGATTTTTAAAAACCATTAAAAAAATTATATAATACAACTATAACAAAACTATACAATAGTTTTCCATCTATTGACTCGCCTGTGAAATCCTATGAAATATGAACTTTCATTTCTACCCAGGAGAACTTTTACAATCTTTTCTCCAATGCCCGATGAAGGGTGTTTGTGCCCTAAAGCTTGCAATTAAAAAATTTTTTTTGCAAAAATCTTGTTGGCTCTTGATAAAAGATATCATCTCTATTATGAGTCCCAATTCCCTTTTGAGCACTGGAGTGATTTTTAAAAAAATATATATATACAGACACAGTGGATGAACTGTGCACAGAGACAGAAGGCATTTGATCAAGCAGATCTCTTTGGGGTTTATTTGCAATTGTAGGTTTCCCTCGCTTTATGCTGTACATGTGTTCCTGGAAAATGGCACATAACTCGAATTCACATAAAGGGAACCCACTTTACAATGTAGCAAATAGGGATATGTTCCAAGACCTCGACTGTACTGACCCCCAGACCCATTTCTACCACTTTTACAAGACAATTTTGGTACTCACAAACAGCAGACAGTGCACACAAGCATGGGCGACTGGTGCCACCTTAGTCATGGGGGGCATGTGCCCCCCGCAGTGACCAGTCAGCAACTGGGGGGGGAGATCCTCCAGGCAGCATATTGCGCTGCAACTGTGGTGCTCCCGTAAGCAGCTGTGGTGCTACACCCAGCGCACTCACTCCCCGGCCAGTGCTTACAGGGGGGGACACTGACATTCCCACCTGCCCCTGCTGCCTGTCGCCTAAGCAGGGAGTGAGGCCTGTCAGGGAGGCACCAGTGCTCTCAGGGGGTGCATGTGCACCCCCGTGGACCCCCTATGCATCGCCACTGCACACAAGTTGGTGGTGAATGTTAAGCTAGCAGGATGCTTAGAAGCCATAACGAGGATGGCAACTACAGAAACACAGTTCGCAGGCAATGAGCAAGAAGCACAGATCCACGCAGGAGACTATATTTTGGTGCATGTCGCTCCCACAATGCACCGCACAAAGCAGCTGACTGTGGGCTTCCACCACACCAATCGCATAAGAGTGAATGAACGTTGCGTATAATGAATTTTTGGTATAAAAAGGGTCATTGCATAAGAGTGAATTCACACATACAGAACCTGCATAAAGCAAGGGAAACCTGTACTGGGACTTGCATGTGTTTGTGGTGGAGAGAATGAAAACAGAAAGGGGAAGCAGGGAGGAGCAATTCAAACGACCAAATAATCAGATTTTTCAAGAATAATCAGGATGCTCCGACGTCTGCCAAGATCACCCGCCCCCCTCTTTAATAATGCAGTTAAAAGATCTTAAACTAGGTTTCGCCCCTCCATCTCCTGACGCGCAGGCGCGATTATTTACAGAACAGCTCTGGCAATGCGACCACCTGGGGAGAACCCGGTGCAATTCTTTGGCATCTCAAGAGGCTCCCTGGACGGCGCCCAGCAAAGAGCGTTGTCTATCGGGACGGCGCGACCCTGAACGTGTGGCAGCCTGTTCAGAGGATGAGCTGGACATTTGTCCAAACCGCGGAGCACCCTGAGGCCTGGGGTTTCCCATCCCCTGGTACCCGGGCACAATAAGAAGGCCTTTGTTTCACACAAGCCGCCTGGGGCTGCTGTTTCTCCCTCTGCTCCGGGGCTGCCCCAACAGGTGTTTCTGCCGGGGAGGGTGCGACGCCCCGCAGTTTGCAGCCCCCGGCCCCGCTCAGCTTTGCCCCTCTAGGACGGCGGCCTCTAGGACGGCGGCTCGGGAGGCCGGGGCAGGCAGCAGCAGCAGCCGCCCAGAGCCGGCTGGGCC
>NW_005842042.1:373069-383135 GCF_000455745.1 Alligator sinensis | reverse complement strand
TGGGGGCGCGGCCAGCGCTGTCCCCGCCCGCCGGCTCTGCCCGAGCAAGCCCGGCCCGGGGACCGCTCCGCGGGGACGCGGTCCCTGCCCCTGCCCCTGCCCCCGCGCAGGAGTCTGCTCCTCCGAGCTGGCCTGCGCCAAGCGGCACCGCGCAGAGATGCTGTCACGGCGAGGAGCTCAGTGGCCTGGGTCTTCATGCACTGAAAGGGACTCAGCAGGCCGTGGCACCGCTGGGGCTGGCACCCAGAAACCATCCTGCCCCGTTTACCGTCAGCCTTTGGCGGTAGGGGCCGTGTCGGCGTTGCAGCCGGATGATGAATGGCAGTGCGGGGGAGCCAGTGTGAAATGAGTGGACAAGCAAACAACACAAACATCAGGGTGATGATCGTCCAACATCAACTTTGTTGGGCCAGCTACATCATCCAGATGTCTTCAACTGAAATGAGCGGTCATCATCATCCTCCGCAGTCCCTCGTAGTCAAGGATGATTGTCTTATCTGCAGGTGTGAATGCAGACGGCGGACTAGGCCCATCTGGGATAGACGGGGTCTGCTGCAACGCGGGCGCGTTTCCCTGCTGGGCGAGTGGCTCTGGATTCTTGATTCGGTCTGACACTGTTTCTGCCGCTCCTGCTTTTCTGTCTCCTGTTGTCATCATTCAGTTGCAAAGTACTCAAATCCTTGCAACAGAGTCTTCCTCTATTTCAGACAGTCCTGGGCAACAGTCTCCCAGGAGCTGATGTTGATGTTGCATTTTTTCAAGTTGACCTTGAGGACGTCCTTGAAGCCCTTTCTCTGCCCTCCTCTTAAGTGTATGCCTTGACTGAACTGGGAAAATAAAGCTTGTTTTGGGAATCTGGAGTTGGACATCTGGATGATGTAGCTGGCCCAGCAAAACTGATGTTGGATGATCATCACCTCAATGCTTGTGATGTTTGCTTGCAAGAGGACACCAGTGTTGGCGTGTCAGTCTTCCCGCTGGATTTGAAGGATCTTCTGCAGGCAGTGTTGATGGTATTTCTCCAGTGACTTGAGGTATCTCCTCTAAGTTGTCCATCTCTCATCTCTGTACAGTAAGGTGGGGATCACACCTGCTTGACAAACCATGAGATTGGTTTTGGATCTGATGTTGCAATCTTTGAATACCCATTTTCTCAGGCATCCAAAAGCTGCACTTTCACATTTGAACTTTGAGGCGATGTTGGATTTCTTCATTGATGTTAGCCTTCTGTGAGAGGTGGCTTCTGAGGTATGGGAAATACTCAGTGTTCTCCAGACTCTCACCATGAATCTGAATGACCAGAGCTGGGGACTGCTCATTAAGAGCTTGTTGATGGAGGACCTTAGTCTTTTGAATGTTGTCAATCCCAATTTCTTGTATGCCTTGGTAAGACATTGATGGTTGCCTGAAGGTCTGCTTCCAAGTGAGCACACACTAGAGCATCATCAGTATACTGGAGCTTGATGACTGAGGTCAGGGTAATCTTGATTTTGGCTTGGAGTCGGCTGAGATTCAACATTATACCATCCATTCGGTAGTTTAGCTCCACTCCAACTGGAAGCTTGTTGGTGGTCAGATGTAGCATGACAGTAAGAAATACTGAAAAGAGTGCTGAAAGGATAACGCAGCCTTGCTTAACTCCCATCTTAACCTCAAAGGGACCTGTGATAAGTCTGTTATTGACAATTACCGCTCACATGCCGTTATGGAGCAGACAAAGAACAATGATGAATTTCAGTGGACATTCGTACTTCAGAAGGATCCTCCTTTGTATGTAAAGCCCTAAATGAACTGAGTTGTATTGTAATGTCTTTAAAAGACTTCTTGTGCCTCCGCCAGGAATTTCAGAGTGCTTCTTGTTTATGTTTAAATCTCTCTGACAGGCGTGGGTGTTGTGGGAGCCACTTGCTTGTGGTCATTAAAGGAGTTCACAGAGACTGATGATCTAGGAGGGCTTTTATTTAAGCCAGAGGTTTGAGACTCAGCTGACTGGGATTTATTGCCCTGTGTGGCTTTGGGCAGTCACTTGGGGCCAGGTCCAAATCATGCTTGTAGGTGCCTCCGCTTAGGCATCACAGTGACTAGGAGTGATGTGCCTTGCCCCAGGAGAGCAATCCAAGTCAACAGACTCCCTGTACAGTCAGCAGTGAGGCAGTTGCCTCCAAAGGGCAATCCAGAGTGCTGAGCAGGGAGGAGCCTGCAGCTAGCCAATAGGACTGAAAGGCTCAGGTGTGTTTCTGAACGCTTGTCCCTCTTTGGGACATAGGACACCTGACTCAGGGCTGCAAGGAGGCACTTCAGTCATGTCAAGATCCAGAGCAGTGGGAGGAAAGGTACCTATTGACCAGGACACCTAGGTCACACTAGCCAAAGCACTGACTGCAGTGCAAAGCACAGCACCCATGGCCACTTTCATTTTTGAACACAGTGGGCACGCCCAGACAAGCATGCATGTGCACGTGTGGTTTGGGGCACCGCAAGCCTGTTTGAGGTATCGCAAACCACATGCAGTGCATATACAACTGTGTGCTATGCTGCACATTTGCAGCATGGTGCCAAAATTTGATACTAGGATTTCCTGATATATAAAACAAAGAAACAAACAAAAAAACGGTTTAAAAAAAAAAAAGCAGGGCAAAGTACAGTTCAGGAGTGTGCACTATAACAAACGGAGGCTTGGTCCTTCAAGGAAACACTCTGGCTGCCAGCCAAAGTGTCTCTGTTATTGCTGAGTGCCTCTGCTGCTACAGCCTTCGTCCTGGTGTGTTGGAGCAAATAGAAGTGCATCAGGTCTCTCAATTGCCTGCTGTGGAGCCTGCCTGGCATCCAGGGCCTGTCCTGGACACAGACAGGCACCCAGAACCAGCTGGGCTACCTTGCAGCTGGGCATGTAGGCCATCTGTCCCCATGCCCTGGAGACTGAGCTACCCAGGTCTCAGTTGCAGCCCAGACACAGTGGCAGGAAGCCCCAGAGGCGGTGGCAGGGATCATGGCTGAGTGCAGAGGCAGATGTGGGGATCCGGCTGGAGGAGGCCGCCCAGGCCTGGTACCAGGGACTAAACTGGACGGCCAACAAAGTGGCTGACCTCCTGGTCATTTGGGGCCAGGAGGACACACAGCAGCAGCTTGCCATGGCCTGCTTCTATGAACACATGTATCAGGTAATTGCTGCCCAGATGGCAGAGTGGGGGCACTGCAAAACCTGGCAGCGGTGCTGGATGAGGGCAGTTTCACGCTGTCTATGATGCCAACTGGCACTAGGGGGTGGGGCAAACCACTATGCCCTACTATGAGGTCCGCAGCCACCAAGTCCCCCCAGCACTCCTTCACCACCAGGGGAGGAGTGCAGCCAGTGGCACCCAGCCTGGTGACCCAGCCGGAGTTCCCGGAGGCAGAGCCCACCTCCAGGCCTGCTACACCACCACTGCCCAGCCATGCTGGGAGCGACAGCAGTGAAGGATGGACACTGCAGGCCAGACCTGGTGCTACAGCCAGGCCTGAGGTGGGCCCGCAGCAACAGGACCCCTGCCTCCTGCGGGACAGCAGCAAGAGCAGAGAGGAGTCTGAGGACCAGCCCAGGGTGTCAGCCAGGTGGCCGGAGGCCACACCCTGGCAGCCTCAGCACCAGGCCTCACCCCCATCAGAGACCTGGTCTGGCCCCAGCTCCAACCCAGGGCCCAGGAACAAGGTCTCCCAGCTGAGCCGGCAGCACAGGACATGGGGAACTGGGAGCCTCCCCCCACCACATCCCTGCAACTCCCTTCTCTCCTGGGTCACTTCTTCTGGGGCCCTGCATGCACCCTAAGTCTGTCTCTGCCACCTCTCTCCCTCCTCTCCCAACCCCGACTTCTCTGCCATGCAGGGGCCCCCTTCCCAGCAGGGGCAGGACAGCCTCCCCCCTTGCCAGCACTCCCAGCTGGATGGAGCTGGTCCTGGCCAGGAGAGCAAGGGGGAGGTGGTGGCATTGTCAGAGCCACTGGGGCCAGTGGCTGAGGGCCTGGGTGTCATGGAAGACCGCATCGATCCTGGTAGGGGGGCGCTTGTCCCTGGGAAGGATCTTTCGAGGCAGAGGAGGGGCCCTGTTGGCCTGGACACACACCGAGAGAGGATGGGCAGACCCCAGGATGGGTGTAGTCCTTGTCAGGGTGCCGGGCCCACACTGCTCTGGCTTGGGGGCTGTCTGCCTAGCCCTGCGCTTCAGAGTGAGACTATTCCCTGAGACCCTCGCAGAGGCCTGTTCTTGCCACATGCCATATTGCTGTAGCTGAAGATGGCCCTCCATTCGCTCTCTCTACAGACAGCCCATCTGCCAGGGGAGAGGCTGCTGCCCAGTGCCTGGGACCTGCTTGGCCACTGTTGCAGACTCCAGGGGCTGTCCAGGTTCACCACCTGTGCTTGGAGCGATGCACCCAACAGGGCAGTGTGCAGGACCAGGTGCTCTGGACAGAGCAGGCATGCCACCAGGAGTCTCAGGACATTCGTGCCCAGGTCCTGCACAAGCTCCTCCGCTTCCACTGCGACCAGACCCTGACCCTGGAGGAGGCACAGGCTGGGAGGGTGGCCCTTCAGCAGGTGGTTGGCGAGATACGAGAGGAGCAGCAGCTCGCCTGGGACAGCTTTGAGGAGCTGTGCCCACTGTGAACCTCTGTAGATACTGCCATTGCGCAGGAGTGCAAGGTCATGGAGTAGCTCCTAGCTGCCATCCCCGCCCTGGCCACTCCTGGTGCTGCACCCCAGCCTGTGCCAGCCCCACCACAGCCGCCTGGCCCCTTTGGCCAGCCCGCACCCCCAGCACCAAGGGCAGGGCCTGGCTGGGAGCAGGTTAGGTGGCTGCTGGTGCAGCTGGCACCCGAGCAGGCCCCATGGGCCTGCTATGGCCCTCAAGGGGCACCAGTCCTGTGTCCCCCACTCCTGGTCCTAGGCCTACCTGCCACAGCTGCCCAAGGAGGAGCACCCGCCCTCCTCCCAGAGCAACTGGGGCCCCAGCCACATTGGCGTGGCTCCCACACATGGGGTGGTCTGACCCAGGCCCAAGGCCTGGCTCAGGGTGAAGGGCCAGCAACCCCTGAGTCCCTCCTCCCTGTGCCTCCTCCCCTGGTGTTTCCCCTAACCCTCAGACCCTCTGTTTTCCTCCTGGTACACATGTAAATAGTTTTCATGCCTTTCTGGTTTTGCTTGGGTCTGTGCATCGGAGGGGGCCGGGTGAATGGCGGTAGCATAGTGAAGGTTTTGTATAGGGTACTGTGGGCACGTTGGTGCTGGGAAAGTTTTGGGGAGAGGGAGGGGGAATACAGTTGCTTTTGATTTCACTACAGCCACACTGCCTATGTTGCTGTGATCCTGGCAGTGGGTGGGGATGGAGGCCCCTGGGCAGGTGGCCTGGTGCCAGTGGTGAGAAGGCCGGTTCCTTATTCAGGGGGTGGGCCTGCAAGTGGGCGGTGATGGTAGCATGCACTTTGGGTCCCATGTGCCACTACCTGAAAAGGTGGTCTTCACCTGCGATATTGTTCCTGGCTGGCTAGCCCTGCTTTGGCTGTTGTTGGATGTGCTGTGCTATATGGTGAGCCTTCTCCATTCACTGGGGCTCGAAGACCTCTCCCCAGGATTCACGTACATTACACAGGACATGCTGCAGTGCTGATGTGGGGTATGTACTGTGGCGTTGCCTCCAGGTGGATGACTTTGACCCCAGACTGAGCTGCCTGGATGCAGTGGTGCTGCTGTGCAGTCACAGCCTGCTGGCAGCTGGCCCAGAGGTGCAGACAGCTCTGCTGGAGCACACACACCACAGCCTAGGCTGCTATGCGGTCCCCAACCAGGTCTGGCAGGTGCACAGCCATGGGGCCACAGGTCTGAGGGGGCAGATGCTCTTGCAGGTGGCAGGTCACAGCCAGGCAGGTGCCAGACTGCTGCAGTGGGTACAGGGTATAGGGGCCACTCTAGGTCAGGCGTGCTGCAGCAGTCCAGTGGGTTAGTGTCCCCAGACACCAACTGCCCAGATCTGAGAAGCTTCTGAGGACAAGTAGCTCTGAGTTGCTTTCTAGGGCACCTTTTTATACTGCTAGGGCCAGCACAGTGGTTGACCCCAGCCTCCAGCTCCCCCTGACTGAAGATCCAGGAGGAGCTGGGCAAGGTCAGTTTGCCCAAAGTGGCACAATTTACCCTGCACCAAAGTGCATGTTCAGGTATGTGCACTGAGGCACAAACCTGTGGCACAAATTTGTGCTGCCGCTATTTGTACTGCTGCAAGTGGATACCCCTGGATGTATAGATGCACCCAGTGAGTACAGGCCCCTTACACAAGAGCCTGCTGGATAGAATACTTGATAAGCTTTCCTCCAGCATGGTACAGTGTGTGGACATTGCCTTCTGCCACTCCTAGTAGCTAACCACTTTGGTGTTAGTAGGTTAAAAACCACCGTTGTTGTCATGGAGATCAGCAATGGCATTAAGGTAGGGCTGCTGGCCATGTACAGGGGTTATTGATGACCCTGTATGGGTAGGGTTTCTGTACTGTGTAGGAGTTATTGATGGGACCCCATGTCTATGAGTTCTGCTACATGTTCAAATGTAAGCTGGATAGAAACCAGCTGTAGAGTTGTTACACATTTTCAGGCACTAACTTTGTAGCTGGTTGGCTCTTCTTATAGCTGGATACTAGTAATTTTTATAGTGTGATAATTACTTCGTGCATGACTAGTCTAAATTTATTGCACAATTAACTCATTAATTGTGTGACAGTTACTTTGCATGTGCGGCTGGTCTTTGCACGTGTCCAGTCTAAATGTACTGTGTGATTAATCAGCTAACTGAGTAATATATGTAATGTATAGCAGGGGCCTATGTCACAAGTTCTGACCCCACCCTACAGGCTAGGAAAGACTATTTCCTTGTGGTGCGGCAAGGTATGGTTGATCACTGTGAAAGGTACAACAGCATTATTATAATTTGGTCTGGAAAGGTCCTTGATACCAGAGTCTTTAGAAACTCAGCCCTGTTTGCTGAGTTTGGCCTTTATTATGGCCTTTAACTAAGTTCTGTTTCGTTTTGTCATTCAGGAAAACACCCTGCTCTCCTGGTTTATGATACCTTTTCATTGACCACTTGAGCGAGAGAAACAGCAGTTTAATGAACCACTGAATTGCTACAGACTAAGAATATAGTGTGTGTTCAGAAGACTTAAGGTAAGGTGACAGTGCCCAAGATAGCATGGGTCATCCAGGAGACTGACTGCCCTCAGGAGCAATTTCAGGCTGGTTGCTGACAGCAGTTGCCTTCACGGCAGTTTGTGGGTTCCTGCATGGTGTTCTTGTATCGTCTCCAAATTGCCGTGTCACATAGCTCTTGGCTGTCCAGAAAAATCTCCTGGTGTGCTTGGGGTCTAGGATGCCTTCTCCATAGGGTCTTAGGAGCTTGCTCTGTTGTCTGTTTGTGGAATGCAGGACAGGCAGTGACCTCTTGGGGGACTGAGTTCAGCCCCCTGCTACAACACACACTGTTTTATACAATCTCTTCCATAAATTGTTCTATCTTAATCTTTAAAATGATTAGCATTTTCCTGCACCAGGAGGCTAGGAGAATGAACTACTTCTTACTTTGCCAGTGCATCCTATTGTTATAGCAAGTCCTCAGCCTCACATGTGGGTTGGCCTGGGCATGTGCACCATTTCTCTGTCCACCAGTGGCACGTAGATGGTTTCTTAGATGAAGAATTCACCACAAATACAAAAGGTAAAAGTAGCCTCTGTGAGGGAGTATGGTATGGCACTGTGCTCTCTGTCGCAGGGAGAGAACACAACATGGCTGTCTGTCTCAGCAGCCACAGAGCCCTTAAACATGGAGCTGTGCTGAGTACAGAGCATGTAAGGTGCCACAGCTTCCAAGTTGGATGCATCACAGCGGGAAGTTCCCACAGTCCCACCAACAAGGTGGGAGGCCTTTCATTAGTTCATGAAGTATTAAATGTCTTGGCCCACAGTCCTTCCTGGTAGAACAGCACCTAGTACACTGGAGTAACACTAGGGATGAATTGGGCTCTTTGTGTCTAGGTTACATGGTGACTAGCAATTGCTTTTAAAAGTTGCTGGGAGACAGCCCTCACTGCTGCTCTGGTTGCCCAACTTGCTTCCTGCCACAGCTTTCTAAGGAGTAACAAGCAGAGGGGAAAAAAAAATCAAAAGTCCTGTCTAGCTCAGCACTGAGGGCTCCATTGCAGCTAGGTCATTTCTTAGAATTCCAGTGAAGGATTTTTGCTGGACTTTTTGAGTATAAGTGCTAGGAACCTACCTAAACTGATACTAAACACACCAAGCCCCTAATATGTTTCAAAGCATTATCTGTGTTGAGTATCTTGGTGACAAATGAGCACTTGAGGCAGAGCAGAAGGCAAAAATGAATGGCTTTATGCATATCCCGGAAGATTAATTTCATCCTGCCTCAACCACCCTGCAGAATCCTGTAATGCTTAAGCTTTGCTAGAAGGAATAACCTGTCTCTCACAGACTGAGATCTGTCACTGATGAATGGGCACTGGTGTTGCACTAGTGCTGCCTCCCATGTAACAACAGAGTAATGGCTGTGTGAAGGAGGTGGCCTGGCAATGCTGCTTACTGATTCATGTCTTGGGATAATGATTTTTACTGATCTGCCCTGTCAAAGATTACTAGATCAGCCTGGAACATAGAGAAGAACTGACATGCTCAGGCTGCAATTTACAAAAGCAGACTAGCTTCACAAGCAGGACAGGATCCAATCCTGTGTTGCAGGCTGTGTACCAAGCACACAGGATTACTTTGCTCAGATCTCTAGGCTTCCAGCTAAGGAATCTTCTGAGCAATGGCCCTCATGTGCCACAGTAACAATGGTACTCAGAAAACATCCCAGCTGTGCCTCATTATCTGCTACTGGATCTCCCAGGCATGTATGTGGCTTATGTTGCCCTTGAGAGCCTGAAGGCCTACTGAGGATAGAAAGCCTATCACTCGTACAGCAAACAGATATTTTTTATGGTTCACCAGGAAGTGGTGGGTGTTTCTGTAGCCAAAGGTCCTAGATACTGTCTGCAGTGTCAACACTGAGATGTAGCTGAGTATGGCTGTAGCTGCTGCTCACAACACAGGTTAACTATACTACCACCATGCAAATACTCAGACACCTTGAGCTACACATGTGGAATACATATATGAATAAAAGACTAAGCGAGCAGAGTCTGCCGGAGGTTTCCATATTCAAATCAAAACTGTTTAGATATGTGGTGTTGATCTTTCTGACTCTGCAGGCTCCAATCAGAGCCCCATTCAGCTGCTTGGCATGTATGATGGGAGCTCTGGAATATGAAAGCATGACTCTGTCCAGTGCAAACAGCTACAGCTTTGCAGAATGTACATCAGCAAATTGCAATCTCAGCTCTCACAGCTATAGATTGACAGACTTGAATGTCCTCCTCTTCATTATCAGCACTGAGCTGTAGTCCTTAGGCATCTCAGCCAGCTTTCTGTGGGGTTATAAACTCCCAAGGGAACAGAACTGCTTCTGGACCTTATTCCCCAGATAAAACACTACACATGTGCTATTTGGGAGGCCCTGGAGATTGTGTCTTTTCCCCAGGTAATGCTTGGGCAAATATGGTAGCTGGGAACACACTTGACTATGATTTCCCCTGTGACAGCACCATCAGCTTCTTTCCATCCTGATCCAGGGCACTGTGGCACAAGGAATCACTGTAATTGCTTTTCCAAGGGAGACCATTATCTATGGAAGTAACACGGTAGCCCTGCCTTCAGCCCCAGTTTAGAGACTTTCCATCTGCAGCAATTTGTCCCCTGTCAAGGCTACAGTATCTGCAAAGGCCTCCATCTGAGGAGCAAGGCTTCTTATTGATTTTTACAGCAAGCTGCTTTTTGGGCCAAACTGCTCTCAGACATGTTGGATAAATTGACAGTAATGCCACAGAAGTCACAGGAGTTGCTGCAGATGTACATCAGTGTAACAGCAGAATACAACCCTCTTCTTTATTAGACATGGGGGGGAGGGGGATATAAATTGCTCTTACATCAGGGATTTCCTG
>NW_005842042.1:371411-373059 GCF_000455745.1 Alligator sinensis | reverse complement strand
CTAAGGATCAAGGCTTTCAATACTCCCAGGACATGCCAAGATCATTGTTAAAGGAGCTAAGAGGTGGGGTGTAGTGCAGGGGTGGGCAAAATGCATCCCGGGGCCAGATGTGGCCTGCCAGGCCATTCTGTCTGGTCCACAGGGCCCCTAAAAATTTAGAAAAATAATATTCATCTGCTCTGGGCTGCCTGTCACATGGCCCTCGATGGCTTACCAAAACTCAGTAAGCAGCCCTCTGCCCAAAACAATTGCCCGCCCCTGGTATAGCGGAATCCTTACTGAACATCCTATCTGTATCACTCAAGTATTAAGCAGAGGATGATGTTCTCTGGTACTCAGGCTACTTAGGCAAGGACAAAGTAGAGATGGGACACACAAATAAATCAGCCATGTAGTGATGGAAACACAAAACGTTGCCAGTGCTGAGCACGCTTCATAAGATTTGGATGCCCAATTGATTCAGTTAAGTAAGTGACCATATTTGCAGTTGCAGTAAGCAATCAGGAGACTGCAAACCAACCTTGAAATCTCTCTAGAACAGGCTCTTCCAAGGTTTCTAGCCCATCTCAACTCCCATTCAGTGACAGCAGATTCCTAAAACAGTTCTGCCCCTAGTTGTGCAGGGAACCACCCACATGTGAGTAAGCTTCCTGACTAAGTGTGAGCCTACCTGGCTCCAGGCCCAACTGCAGAGATGTGCATGAAAATGAGCAATGGGGCACGGCTGTTGGAACACGCACAGAGAATCCCTGTGGGATCCATTCTAGTGAGGAGATGAGTGTTGGGGAGATGGGGCCCAACTAACACTGCTCCCTAAAGAAGGAGTAATGTGCACCCATGTCTGGGCAGTCACAACCCTCTGATCCCAGTGGCTCCATGAACTTTGCCTGGGGCTCTACCAGCACCCAGTGCTATAGCAAGGGCAGGGGGTAAGCAGGGCGACTACCCCAGGCACTGAAGCGAAGGAGCACCAACAGGCGCTGCCTAGCTGGGGTGGGACGGAGCTGCAAATCACTTGTTTGGGGCGGGGTGGCTCCCACTGCTGCGTGCACTCCTGGGCAAGCATGGGGGGGCATGCACCCCCTTGGATCTGTGCAAGGGGCAAGGGTGAGCTGCCTCTGTGGGCTTTGCCCGGGGCGCTAATCTTCCTTGCTATGGTACTGCCAGCACTGGCGTGCCCTTCTTGACCCCGCAGAAAGTCCCCATCCAAACACTTCCATCCCTCCCTGTGACAGCCAGGAAAAGAAAAATGCAAATCACCAGTGAACCCTGCCATGCTCCTATCAGCGCCAGTGTGATTGCCACAGAAGACAAGACAGCCTCCAGCAGGACATTCAATCCACATCCTTTCAGCCAGCAGCATCTTCAAGGCTGGCACACTGGTTAACCAGTAACCCGTTCTCAGGGCAAACATGTCTTCGGTGCGCTCCCACCCCCTCCAGCCGCACCCAGGCACTTAGCCCGGCCAGCCTGCAGCCAGAAGTGAGCTGGGCTCAGCAAAGCTTGTGCGCGACATCTCCGATGAACTCGGTTTAGAAGGTGCACATCTACCCTGCCCTCCCCCAGGCACACACAGCGCCTCGCCCGCAGCCGGAGGGGCACCCCACCCCGGCCCGCCCTCCACGAAGGGGGCGGAGGCCCCGGGGAG
>NW_005842042.1:346171-370628 GCF_000455745.1 Alligator sinensis | reverse complement strand
CGCGCGCTCCGCTTGAAATGCACGAATACAAAAAAGCCTCCTCCTCCACCAACAGCGGAGAGAGGCATTGCCACGTGCCGGGGCAGTCTTGCACCTCCGCCGGTGCACAGTAGACGTGGAAGAGTTTGCGGGCAGCCCTGGGAGTGTCACTGAGGCCAAGCAGGCGTCCAGAAACTTCCAGTAGGGCAGGAGGCAGGTGGATCCACACCTCGGAGATCCACTGAAGTAGACCTGAGGAGCCCAGGAATTGCCTTATTACAGGCACCAGGGGCTCTGTTGTGACTGAGCTGTGCTGCAAGAGGAGGCGAGGGCAACTTTAAGAGCCCAAGCAAGAAGCTGCCTGGTCCTGACTTAAGTTAGAGCAGTTGCAGGGCTGCTCCAGTTTCTGTCTGGCTGCTGCAACTCCCCAGGGGCCGTTCTGCAGCCAACGGGAGCTGGCACTGGTATGGTCTGGTCTGTCCCTGCCCGCCCCCTCTTCTGGCATATGTCTCTGACTGTGTGTAGGAGGCTGTTCTGGGGAAATTCTACCCCAGGGACATTTCCATCAGGCTTGTCCCCCCCATCACAGTGCCAGAGCAGTGCAGTGAGGAACCCAGCTGTTCTGCATGCAGTGGTATCTTGCTGCCTTTGCTTTCTTCCCCATGTTCTCCTGTGCAGATGATAGTGCTGGTAATCAGGGGCCCAGGATAGCCCTTTACAAGGACAGTTGTTATTGGACTAAAACACCAGCTTTTAGAGCCATTTCCAGCCTGTTCAGTGACCTTTTCCAGGAAAATGCTGACATTTGCTTAGAAGCAGCAAAGGGCCTGGGCTTTATTTTCTCCTTTCTCAGATAGTGTGCATTTGGGCTGGGGGCAATGGAGCTGCAAGCCAGAAGCACACAGGGGAGGGACCTTTCTGGGTGCAGGGGACATGTTCTGGGGAAAGGGTATTGTCTGGCTGGGACACCATCACCAGCTGAGAGCTTGTCAGCCCCAAAGAGCAAAGGATTTTCCCAAAGAGGCCAGTCCTTCAGCTTTCTGATTCTGTGTTTCAGAACAAAATCGTGGATCAGTGTGAGAAGCTGCAGCTGCAGAGTGCCACGATTACCAAGTACGTGGCAGAGGTGCTGCCAGGGAAGAACCAAAGCGCACTGGTAATTGTCTTGTTTTTCCCCTGTTGGGTAGCATGGACTAGAGCTTGCTAGTGCAGCCTCCTTGCATCTCACTGGCTAAAGTCCCAAAGTCAGCAATATTGCTGCTGGCTGCAGAGGGTCCCTGAGGTGGCTTTACTCTGAGGTCACCATTTTGCTTTAGGCAGCTCATATATAATGCCTGGCTCCCCACAGCGATAAACCCCAGCTATGGCCCATGGGTCAGCCTGCTGATACCAACCCTCGCTATTGCTGGGCTGCACTGGAGCACTCCTGAGAGGTCAGTTCTTGAACATCCTACTTCTCCCAAGAGAGATGCTGTCTTATATGGGCCTTAACATCATGTCTTCAGTGCTATTGAGTCGCACAGATGCCCTCTCTTTCACCCCAGTGTCCCATCGACATTGGAGCTGGGCCCTGATCGTGAACCTGCTCCTCTCCCTGCTCAGTTTGTGGGTGTTCAGCCAGCCTCTTCCCCAAAGCCACTCTCATTCACTGCCCTCCCTTAAGCTGACAAGATAACAGCACTGGGCCTATTTCCCATGTACATGTTACTCTGCTCTGGCAGCCTCAATGTAATTTTACACTAATTTCAAGGCCTATTTGCACTGCAAGTGCCATGTAATGGGACGTTAGCCTGACTGATAATTAGTTCAGCCCCATTTATGGAAAAAAATCTTTCCCTGGGTTAGCATAATGCCATTGAATGGTTCAAGGAACCCAACTGCTTTGAGCTTCCTGCTGGCAATGTCTTTACTTCCCTCATGTGGGGAAGTAGCAATAAAGGACTGGCCAGTTCTGTTTCTAGCAGCTCATGTCCTATTGCAATATTTGGGCTGCAAAGACTGCATGGGACATCAGTGCAGAGACATTTTAATTGGGCCAAATCCCGAGCAGTACAGGCTTTGTGGGACTCAGCAGGTTTGAAGTCTGGGGACCCAGTCCTTACTACTGCAGGCTAAATGGTTTTTTTGTGTGTGCGTGTGTAAGTGCTGTTTTCCTGAGCCAAGCTCTGCTTATCAGCATGAGATCATCTCCCTAAACAGTAAGTGGGATGAAACTTGCTTTATGGATGAAACTGAAGTCTGGGGCCTCCGCTCAGTGGCGAGTTGCCACATGGACTCTGTGGTGATATCAGCAGGTACCTTAGGGCACATTGGCACGGTGGTGGTGTGTTTCACTTAGGATGAATCCAATTACACTCTGCCCTCTGGGTTTCCAAACCTGGAAACATGGTGGTGAGGCCACTCGAGGGTCTCTCCCTGCGGCCATTCGCAAAGCCTAAGCCTCTGGCCTGCTCAAGCGCAGCCAGTGGGGGTGACCGGCACGTTCATAACTCCGGATTTGGAACATGTGGGTGTGGGGGCAGGGCATGCTGTGGGCCACCCCAGCTAAGACATGTTGCCAGCATGGTGTAACGAAATGCATAGAAACACTATAGCTGGGAAGACTGGGAGGTTGGAAAACAGACCTGGTTCTGATTCTCACTCCTGCTGTTTTGTATCAATATAATCATTGTGACTTAAGCTGTATTTACTCTGTTAATGGGAGCAGAGTACACTGAGAGTTGGCGCTAGTAGTAGCTCAGCTGAGCATTTAGTTGGGCTGAGGTAGGATTGCCTGACAACTCTCTCTCCCCTGCCCTTGCTGTGCAGAGTGCGGCGAGTTGGGCCCGAGAAACAGTGATTCAGAGACTGATCTTCGTGAGAAATGTGTGCGAGAATGAAGAGCAGAGGCTGCTGGAGAAGGTACACACAGAAGAGGAGAGGACTCACCAGAGCATCCTGACCCAGCGAGCACACTGGACTGAGTCCTTGCAGAAACTGGCCACACTCCGGACCTACCTGGTGGACATGATCACCAACCTGGATGACCATGGCCTTGTGGTAAGAATCCCACAGTCTTGTACTGAGGGACTGGTTAGAAAGGCCTAGGCTGTTGCTTGGCTTCTCTTACTGTAGCCAGTGAGTGCTGAGTGTCACAATTTAGCAGCGAGTTGCACTTAGGATGAGGAGTTGGAGTTAGATGGACTGGGGTTTGCATGCCTGACTCTGCCAAGCTCCTTCAGCTGGTGGCTTCCAGTTATCCTGGTTGGAATCCCTGGAGAAATACGGCTTTCCCTCTAAGAGCTAGGAGCAGGCAAGGGACATTCCTAAATATGTGATCTGTCTGGGTTCTCCCTTGAGGTGATGGTAGAATATTTGAATAGTGCCCCAAGCTCAGGTACCCAGTGCTGGCTTGGAGCAATCCTAACTGCTGCATTGTGTCCTCCTTAGGTACCCTTCAATCTAGCAAGCAGATGATTCCTTCTAGACCAGCCAGGGTAGGCCTCAGCATCTGGGGTTAGTTGCGCAATAAGGCCCTTTAGATCAGTTGGATTACATTTTGGCTTTTCCAGTGCTCTGTCTACTATTTAAACAGCACAAACTTCAGGACGTCTACCTTTTCACTTGAGAGATTGTCCAGCCATCTATCAGGTGAGGGCACTTCTGTCATGTAGCTTGAGTGCCCCTTTCCTCAGTTCCCTTCTATTATTTGCTACATAAACCTTGAGCCACTCTAATAATTCTTTTCCCTTCAGATACTTGTGGCCAGTATATTTTCTATCCTAGTTCTGTAGTAGTCAAAAAGCATCCTGTAGCATGAGATCTGGACTTGCTGACTTTAGCCCATGTAGCTGCCAGTATGATTGGTCACAGAATTAGCCAGCACTGGGATTTGACTCTGTAACCTCCAACAATAGTAAATTCCACACCTTGGGTGCTTCTACACATGCAGTTAGTGTGTTTGAATAACCTTCGGTGTGGTTTGCCCCAGAGTTTATTGCTCCCAGGCACAGCATTTACACGTGTACTTGGGACAGCAGCACGTTGAGCTGGAGTGGCATAACCCCAGCTGGCAAGGGACCTGGAGGCTCAGCTTGCCAGCCTGGAGCTGCTCTGCTCTAGTTCAACCTGCTACAGAGGGGCTGGCTGAGGCACGAGGGTGCTACAGTGCAGGGCTAACAGGTAGGCACCCATGCACTGTAGCACCCTTGTGCCCCAGCCACCTTCAGTCACTGTCTACATGTGCAGTGGAGTAAAGAACTCCACCATAGAATAGTACTTATGTTGGGCAGTACTATCCTATGACAGAGTTAATGAGTTTACTGCAGCCTAATAGCACTGCTCGTGTAGATGGTGATGTTTTACGGTGGAGCTAATTAGGTAACTTCGAAGTAAGCATTTTGTGTAGATGCATACCTTAATTACATGCTGTACAAAGACTTAGGTTCTTATTTTGCATAATATGAGAGAGAGAGAAGCTTTGGGTGATGGCAGTGTTGAGATGGGAATCTAGGACATGCTCTGTGTGGTGGCAGATTTATAGCAGTTACAATTTCTGGCACATCCTGAGTCAAACAATTGATGAAGGGTGGTAATGGTAGTGCTAATGCATTCAGCTTCCTATGGGTTTAAGTGCAATGAGGGCTGTGTAGTTGCCAGTATGTTAAAAAATAGTTCTGCTAGTAAATTTGTATATAATTTTAGCTGTGTAGAGGGCACTGGGATGTTTGACAGAAGGTCGCAGCCTCTGTAAATGGCTTGGCTAATTTTGTCCTACCAAAATTAATTTCCTGTTAGCCTTCTGTTGTGAAGAACACTGTGATGTCAGGCAGCAGGGCAATTTATATCCTTTATCTATAGCTTCCTGGCTATTACTGTGTGTGTGGCCTGTTTTGGACCATGGGGGAGAAAGCATGGCTGGCAATTAAGCTGGGTGTGGGGTTTCATGCTGTGGTGCCAAGTAGATGTCTGGACTCCTGGAGACTGGAGAAGCTCCTTGAGCACTGAAGTGTTTAGGGCCATTCTTGGGAGGGTCTCAGTTTTGGAGACTTCGTGCCCTAACTGAAGTTTCCCATGCCAGACAAGCCTGCTATAGTTACAAAAGCAGCACTGTGTTACCACTACTGTCACTGCCGCTCGTATGCAGCAGCATCTTGTCACCAGTACGCCATGGGGTGGCAGTTCCCCCCTCCCCCCCCCAGTGCTGCAGTTGGCTAGGGCAGGCAGAGCCCCACGCTGTCACCACCCTGCGATCCAAGCCCTGGCCCCAGCCATCTGTCCTGTCTTGTTCCCAAATGTTGCTTCCACCCACCTGCAGGCCCATCCCATCCCATCTGCCTGGCCGAACATGTCCTGCCCACAGGTGTCCCAGGCTGGTTTCCATGGAGTTTCCTTCCCACCTTCCTGCTCTGTGCAGCACCCCCACGGGTGGGTGCAGGGTGGATGGTCCCAGGGTGGCCAGGCAGTGGAGCTAGGTCCAGCAGTGGTGATGGCAGTGGTGGGGATGGCGGGGTCTGCCAGGAAGCCGAATCTGGCTGCTGTGCTGCCCCCACCCCAGAGCCCCACTGCCCAGCCCTGCAGACTATGGCTCCCAGTGTGCCCAAGAGCTGCATATGGGGGTGGGGCGGGCTATGCCAGGCAGCACCTCCATACCTGGGGACAGCAGGACTTGCGCACGCCAGGGTCCAGGCTGCCCCCTGTACCTGGACTGGATGGAGCTGAGGGACCCACCATGGGCTGTACAGAATCCCTTGGCAGGCTGGATCTGGCCCGTGGGTCATATTTTGCCCACCCCAACACTAGAGACTGAGCAGATGGATGCTAGATCTGCTCCCTGCCTCCCAGCAGCAAAGGATAGGGGTGTGGAGCTGCTGCCTCCCTGGGAGGGTGGCTATGCTCCACCTAATCCAAATCACCAGCAAGAGTGTTGGTGGTGTCATCACAAAGCATTCTGGGATATACTGGTGCATAGGGGTGGGAGGATTCCTGAAGTGGACTGACTGCAAAGATGGACTGACGATGAGGATCCTCAGCAGACTAGTTTCTTTGGGTAAATGTGATATCTTTTATTAGACCAACTAAATAGTTGGAAAATTTCTTCTTTGCAAGGTTTCGGGCACAAACACCCTTCTTCGGGCATAGGGAGAGTCTGCTGTTGTTTTGTGTACTCGGGGATGGAATAGAAACCAATATGCAAAATGCAGGTCTGTGAAAATATAAATACATCGCAGTGAGGGGCAGAGGGAATGGGAAACAATAGGTGTGAGACAGGTAGGTGCAGGTAGCGGGGGAAAGGAGGATGTTGACCTGGTGATGGAATGTAGCTGGTAAATGTAGAGAGGTTACCTGGGGTTATCAGATGGCAGGCAGGGTATAATGTTCCATAAATCCAATGTCTATATTTAGTCTGTTAATTTTGTATCCAGTAGATTTATTGAATGAAATTCGTAGGCTCGTCTACAAAAAGTGTTTTGTAAATTCCCTTTGAAGATTAGAACTGAGAGATTGGAGAGAGAGTGGTTGTCTTGTGAGAAGCGTGCACCCACAGGTAATTGGGTGCTTTTGTCTTTGATAGATTTTCAGTGCGCGTTCAGTCTAGTACACAGTTGTTTGGTTTCTCCTACATATTTTCCATCAGGGC
Source organism: Alligator sinensis (assembly GCF_000455745.1). NCBI lineage: Eukaryota > Metazoa > Chordata > Crocodylia > Alligatoridae > Alligator > Alligator sinensis. Next base: position 364,030 of record NW_005842042.1, on the reverse strand, counting down.
ATTTAGTGAACTAGATGAGATATATAACATTTCTGGAGGTTCAGGTGTAAGATCTAGGAATGGTGGTGGTTCTTTTGTGGGGTGTAGTTATTGTGGGGAGGGTGGAGATGTGTTGGCAAGTTTCACATTTTTTGTCTTGGCACGGTCTGGATCCATTTGGTGTGTTTTGTCCTACAGGACGTTTGCTTCTGGTGATGAGATTGGCAAGGTTTGGTGCTTGTTTAAAGGCTAAGATGGATGGTTCTGGGAAGATCTCTTTAAGAACTGGATCTTATTTTAGTATGGATTGCAATTGTTTGAGGATTTTCCATACAGGTTCCAGGCAGGGATGGTATGTCATAGCTAATGGTGTGTGATTTGTGGGGATTTTGTTTTGTACCGCAGCAATTCTTCACGTGGTATCTGGGTGGCACTTTAAAAAATGTGATCGATCTGTCTGGAAGGATCCTATACCTTGATGGGTCTGGGGACACTTGGGCATCACAATGGAAGGCGAATAGGTGAAACTTCTAAACAGTGAGACATGGACAAGTGTCCAGGGTTGGGATTTTATTTTGTGAAGATTACAACCTTGGTGACTCTGTCTCTCTCTTTGTCCCCAGCACGCAGAGCAGGAGATCTTCGAGAGGTTAGTAATCAACCATGCACAGACCTTTTCCAGGCTGGTTCTTACTTGCACTATTAGCTGAGCCACCTGTGCCCAGGCTTCAGGTCACGTGCAGCATTGAGCAGCATGCCACTGCTCAGGCAGAAGGTGATGCTGACCTTTTCCATGCCACTGCAGCTTTTGTTCAGGACCTTGCACAAGGGAGCTAAGTCGTCACGCAAATTAATGTCCCTTGCCCAGAATGTCACACTAAGGCTCTGCTTTGTACGCTGTATTATAGCTTAGATATGAAAACCTTTGCTTTTTTATATGGCACCAAGAAACCACAGTGGCTAGGACATGCGACTCGATGATCTGTTGAGGTCCCTTCTGACCGTAGCATCTATGAATCTATGAATATGTGTCTGCACAGATTAAAACTGATATGTACATTGGCATGAGCACACTCGCATGCATGCTTGGGCCTGAATGCAGGGCACAGACTCTCACTCTCTGTAGGTTATTTGCTTATCTACTATTTAGGTCCTACAAAATCTGGTGGAAAAACTTCCCTTGAGTTGAGTCAGTGATGGATCACATCATTACCTGGCATGTTGACAGGAGGTAGAGACTATTCCACAGAGCCTTCAGTACTCCTGTTCTGTGGGTATATTTGGGACACTCACGGAGGGAATCATTATTCAGAGTTGTCTATGAACTCCCTCACACAGGGCTTTGTATTCTAGCAGCCTGCTTATTAAACAGAGAAGTCATTCATGAAGCACCTGAAAATGGAAAACCAGATGCATTTATAGGCTGGGGCTAACCTTGAGCTGCCCTTTGCTAAAATAGAAATCCAGGGCTGGATTTTGGAAGGTTTTGCAGTGACACTTAGTCACTTACTGGTAAATACCTTTAGAAATCTGGTCCTGCCCAGGTTTTGCACCCTATGGCAATACTTTAATTATAGTAGTGTTCAGTGCGGGATCTGCCTGTTGGACTACTCTCCCCAGATACTTGTTGGGTTTTTTTTGCTTTATGCTTGGTTTCAGTGAATAAAAAAGACTGTACAGCAGATTATTAGTAGCAGACTTCAAGGGCTCAGTCTTTTCTTATAAACCCGATAAAATTCATGTGTGCACTGCTCACCACACAAACCTGTCAGGCCTTCAGGTCTCTTTCTATGCCATGTTAAATACTTCAAGAGTCTTGGCCTGTTCTTATACTGTCTATTCCTCCCTTGTAACAATGATGCTTTGTCTGTGGGAGGCCTCACAAGGAAATCTGATTTGCCCATCTCACCATGTTGGCTGCATTCTCCTGTGTTTTGTGGGCTTGTCTCAGAGCTATTTATTCTGTGTCAACTGAGCAGTGAAGCTGTTTGATTCTCAGCCTTTTGGGATTTTATTGTAAATATCAACAGCTTTTTTTAAATGCCTGTAATCAAAGTCACCAGAAAATAACACTTGGGCTTCCAGGTAAAGAGGCAGCCATGTCCCCTCTGTAATTCCTCTGCAGTCAGCACTGCTCTTGGGACTGAGTCTGGCTCAATATCTCTGTCATACTTCTTAAGGACAGATGGCTTATGTAAGCATCTCTCAATAAAGCAAAACTCTTCAAAATAACTCTTTGTTTCCTTTGCCAGGACGGAGGCAGCAGAGGGGATCTTGGAACCGCAGGAGTCAGAGAAGTTAAACTTTAATCAGAAGTGTGTTCAGAGTCCACTACTGCACCGATTATGGGCTTCCACTGTTCTCTGCTGTACAACAGGTCAGTGCCTGGCTCATGTCCTTCTGGGATCTCTTGGCAAAAGCCATGAATTCTGTGCTCAAGAAAACATCCTGCCTGTTTGTTATCGTCTGCCTCAGGTTCACACACTTAAAAGCAAATGGGTGTTAGGAATAAATATGTAACTTCAAAGCATGCCTGGGATTCTTGGTGTGTAAATTTGCAAGTGGAACCCAGAGACAGGAATGTCCCTTAGCAGGTATTCATCTCCAGACAGTCGCAACTTCCACAGCAGCAGTGGTCTCTGAAGAGGACAGAAATGCTATTGTCTTGGTTCAGACTGCTCACAGCAGTGGAGAGCCCCAGGGGACAGGGTGAACTAAATGGGGTTTAGTGGACAGGGCTCTCAAAAGCATCTTATTGATTGCTGCCCAGATCAGGATGCATGGAGAGCAACCCAGTAGCAATGATCTCCAGTCACATCCTGTGCCTCTTGTAAAAGGCCAGCACACCAGGTAACTATGCAGCAATACAATGCATCTTCCAGATAAACAGAGTAGTTTCAAGATGCGTTTACTAATGGTCACATTTAGTAACAGCAGCAGGATATATTTAGACTTTCTACTCTTTGAGTTTGAGTGAAGTATACATGTTGCTGCTTGTACTTGTGGATATAAGCATAATATTGTGCTTTGTAACAGAGTTGTCAATAGCTCCCAGGTTCTGCCAGAGGCATCATGCATCATCAGTAGTTCCTTGTACTCATGTTTGGCAAGATACCCATTTCTTTGGGCCATCTTTTGAATAGTACCAAACTGAGGTGTCCCTCAAGAATTGCGTCCCAGATGCATTTTCTTCCAGCACTGTTCCCTTCTCCACTGATAACTCATGGTTTGGGTTTTTTTGTTTTCTTTTCCCATTCTGAAAGTCTGTAATGGCCAAGAGAGCTTGTCCTTGTGCAGGCCGTCAGTGCTGCTGACTGCGTTATCACTTTCACTTTGCTGTTTGGATTAGGTCTCATTTTTCAATGTGATCATACCAGAGGGTGTTCTCAGCACTTTGATCCCAATAGAGTGTTTCAAGTGTCTAACTCAATGCTTTCTTTGTTCGTTCTCATCTAACAATATTCAGATGCAACATTCAATATGCTTGCTGCAGATAGCATGTCAGGGATATTCTTTAGAGTGGACTGGCTGTAGGGCTTAAACATTATCACTTTGTTTAGATCAGTGCATGTGCAGACCACAACAATGTTGGTATTTTCTACTGCAACTAGTGATTCTCAATCTTGGTGCTTTGAGATCCTTTTAAGGTTACTGAAGTGTGTTGCGCAATAGTAGCAGTGTTAGGTGTGCAAGCACCTACAGGTGATTCACCAGATAAACAGAGATTCCAAAAAGGAATCCATAGCATCAAAACCATTCTGACCTGTTGTGACCTTGAGTTCTTGGCAACAGAAGAACTACTTTATTATTTCTTTTGTTGTCAAAAAATGAGTGAAAGCTAAGAGCTGGCATGTTCTGAGGTGGGTCTTGAGTCTAATGAGGGGGGCCTTGAGTCTAAAAAGGTTGAAAACCACTGATCTGTACTTAACACGGAATTTCCTCATTATGTGGAGTGAATGCCCTCCATGTCCTGCTAACTTCTCAGGTATGTATGATAAAGAGTGTTGTGGTGTCAGCTAAACTTCCTGGTGTCTATCTCCTGGATGCAGTTTACTTGTGCTCTGGCATCCATTTTGAGTTTTATGGGCATTTCTTCGGGGCCTTATTACTATCTTTACTATCGTAATGATAGTGTCTCATCATGATCCTTTCCCCCTAATCGGCACTGCAGCCCAAAAATAAGCTGCATCCTGGTTGTGGAGGTGCCCTCCTTTGGTAGGGGGGTGTAGGGGGGAGGTTCTCTGATAGCCTGCACTATGAGCTAAGTCCTTTTGTTTGCCTCTGTGGTTTGCTCCTGCAGAGTGGTTTGGCTTTGTGGCACTTTGTGAGTATCTTCCCCAGTCCTGGGCATTCCTTTTGCTCTGCATGATGCCATCCCCATTTACTGCAAAACTGCTCGGTCTGCTCAGTCTGTTCAGTCTGCGCCTTTGCTACATGCTTCTCTCTTGATGCCACAACGGCAAGTGCCCAGCTGTTGCATCCTTTTCTCTGTTTGTGTGTGTGTGCGCGTGTGTGAGTGTGTATCTGCTTATTTGCCAGAACCTTCTGGTTTATCACATACATGTTAGGACTGGGGTTGACAAATAATTTAATCTGCTCTTTGGCTGTTTCACATACTCTGCCTGCCCCAATGGCTTCCCGATGCTAACTTTGTCTGCCATTAGAAATATTTCTTTCCTTCTTTTTAGGTAGAATGATAGGACCTTAATGAAATCTATGTGAAAATCTCTTATTACCAGCTGTTGCTGGGTTACCCACCAATTATTTTAGTAGGCCCTTGTTTCTTCACACAGAATGTTTTCCTTGTGTTGTTTCTTGGAAATCAATACACCTCAAATAAGTCTAAGCAGGCTGTTTGAGCTTTTCTCCCTCTGTTTCACTGAACTTGTCACTAGGGGCCAATACTCTTCAGGCACTCCTGTCTTTTAGCCCATTATACATGTGAAAAGTATTTTGGCCCACTGACCTTGTTTCTGCCTCAGAAGCTGCAAAGATAAACAGTGTTAACTTATTCTTCCTAGTCCAGTTTTGTGCAATGCTCCTGGTTTCCAAGTCTATAGGTAGCACACTTTCTTTTTTGCATTATTCTGTATGAAAGTCATAGTTCACTACTTCTTCTATCTTCATTTAATTTGCTCATGGCATTGGAGGTCTGCACAATGAATGAAACAGGTTTTTGTTAACAAGGCTTTTCAAATGTACCAAGCTCTCACCTGCTCAGTTCAGCAGACACAGTGACACCAGGCAGCAGTATTACAGTCATTTCCTGTCTCTCTCTTTAAAAGACAATGTCCTGGTGACCTAACTGCCTGGTTACAATACATGCCACCATTGTTTGTTTGAGCAGGGGGGATACTATGAAGAGAGGGTCTAAAATACAGAAACGAAGCAAGCCCCTTGCCACAGCACCAGCACAGAGCTGAGCCCCATGGCCTTAGTTTTAAAAACTAGCTAATGTTGAATAGCAACCTTGTCAGCTCTCTCAACGTCCTCTCCACCCATGGCATATTGTAGGATGTTCTTGGTTTTTCAGGTGCTATGCTTTATGTGTGTTTGTTGTCTGCCAATGTGGGGGACTGGATCTGAGAGTCCAGGAGACCCTGTCCAGTTCTGTGTTTCCCAACTATTTAGTTGGTCTAATAAAAGATACCACATATACCCAAGGAACCATGCCTGCCTAACTTTTTATTGTATTTTGTGATTAATTATTTCATTTGAAGTCCTAGCTCCTGCAGGCAATTGGTTGGGAGCTTCATTTTGAGAGAGAGCTTTTAGCCTTTTTGTTTGTAGGGTGCTCCATATGAGTGTGGTAAAATGAAGTAAAGAAAAAGAACTCAAATGTGAGTTTTAAAAATAATTGGATTTTGTTAAGGTACTTGTTCAATTTTGGGGGCAGATTTGTGGCTTTTGAAGATTTTGGGTTGGCAAGGGTGTAACATCCATTGTTTTGTGGCCTTAAGAGAAATTCTCTTTGGATAATGCATCCCCAGCAGTGTTTGCAGCCCAGATATTACAGCTTTGGGGTCTGTCAGTGGGCAGGAAGTAAAAGTGAAACTGTCTAGAAACATAGCTTGGGTGTGAAGTTCAAAAAGGGGATAAACATCTTAAGTGGTGTCACATCTCTTGCATGTTACAGTGGCTTGACATGCTTGTGTGCTCTTAGAAACACAGGATAGGAGATTGCTTTACAAATATCCAGAGCGATGGTGGTTTTGTTAAATCCAGGATTTCAACCCTAATTCCAGATTAATTTAGGAGTCTCAATTCAAATATGCTGGCTTGAAGATTCAGGCTGGGATTTTTTAAATAGAAATAATGCGCTACCTGTAATGCACAAATAATGAACAGCCAGACTGAAATGATCTGTAGAGCAGATGGTCTCTCCAAAAGAAGTACTATCCTCAGCTACGTACGAGGACCCAGCAACCATAGTGATCGGTGGGTTGGCATGGTATAAACACTTGGGGACACAGAGCAGATCAAATAAAGAGGACCTTTAAAGCATAGCTCAGATTCTGAACCAGGAGCATCTGGTTTGGCCTCCTCTATAGAAGAATTCATTAGGATGAAAGGCTTCTATACTGAGGAATTCTAACAGTGTAGGTCATACAGTATAACTCCTTGCTTGGATGCTCATCTTTCAGGAAAGGTGTGTTCATACAGAGTGTTAGTCTGGTATAAATATTATATGGGCAAACTTTTCCCATGCAGATAAGCCCTAAAGCACAAACCCCAGCCTGCAGTGCTCTGCCTAGATCCAGAAGGGAGGTGTGTGTAATCTCTGTGGGCTCCCCCTCTGCATTACAGATAAGGGAGGTTGTATCCTCCTCTGCTTCATAAGAACTAAGTGCAGCTTGTAGGCTTCTGGCATGTTGTCAGTGTGTCTCTTATCTGGGTGAAGTTGCATATACCTTGGGAACAGGGACTGGAGAACAGTCAAGAGCCCCCCTCACCCAAAGCTACCACCTCATGTGTAATTGTACCATCTGTGCTGAATGCAGGGGGCATTTCCATCCTGCCTTGCTACAACTGCTGCCATTCTCCTAATTCAAGTAATGCCAGAAGCAAGGGTTTAAGCAAAATCCATAGATCTCTCACTTCAAGCTGCTACAGTTAACTGCATGGGGCTGCCTTACTGCCATGCTGCTGGAAGATCAGGTAGAGGCTAATTCAGAAGCAAACGCTGAGTTCCCAACATTACTGCGGGCACCTGGGGTCTGCCGCTGCCCGCTTTGGAGTCACTGGCAGCAGGCTTGGGACTGTCATGCTTTGGGTTCTGCATATTGGTTTGTTCTCTCTGTGAGGGCCCAGTCCTGCGAGGGGCTGAAACAGCAGTTTAGGGTGCTGGGCACCAGTCAGAATCTGCCCAGGATAAACAAGCTCTTTCTCCCAAGTGTAGCAGAGCTGAGCCTTGTGGTGACTGAGAGAGGAGGTGATTCACTTGCTCTCTCCCTAGTTTCTATAGTGATGATTTAAGACACAAAGCAAGTAAATGGGGGGGGAAAGAGCAGGGCAAAGAAACCCCGCCCCGGTAGTGGCTGAGGTGACCCAAGTAGCATCAGCCTTTTCTGTTCCTTACTCAGAGAATTTGAAAAGTAAATAGAACAGAGATGTTGAGCAACCATGCAAGCAGCTTTGTACCCAAGCTTTGGCTCTGCTGAGGACAGTCTCCCTGTGCAGCCCATCTGGGGATAGACTGTGGAGGAAATATCCTGCAGTGTGGGGCATGGTACCATAAACCCCAGGCAGGGATTGTGAGGTGTGGTGAGAAGTCTAAAGCAGTGGTTCTCAACCTTTTTTGGACCAGAACGCATTTGTAAACATTGATGGCCAGTCCCAACCCAGTAAATAGTTTGTAGAAAACAGCCCCTTGGCCCTGCTGGTGCCCATCACTCCTAACCCATAGCCCGCCACCCCCAGGCCCCAGCCCTGCAGTGTGTGGGGTGCGGATGTGGCATATGAGGGGGCACATGCCCCTCCCAGACTTGTGTACCCACAGTGGGCACGGGGCTGCAGCCTGGCTATGCTGGCACGGGCAGGAGCCACCTACACGGCCCAGCAGATGGGACTTGGTGCAGGAGGGTAAAGCAGTGTGGCATGACTTATTGCTGCCACTGCTGCCTGAGCCCCCATGCTAGCCATGCTGCCCGCAGCACGGGAAGTAACAGATTGGGGAGGGCGGGGGGTGCACAGACCTCACCTTCTCTCGCCACCAGCTGCTTGTGCACTAGGCTATGACTCTACCCTGCCACCATGGCTGAGCTGCCACCACCACTCCCCTCAAGCCATGGCTCTGCTCCAGAGAGGAGGGGGGGTGGTGGGTAGTGTCTCCAAACCTGTAGACTTACCTGCGGGGAGCTGTGGGAACTGCTCTCCACACTGCTTGGCTGCCACATGCATGTGTGCGTGCACATGCACATGGTACCCCCTGCCTAATTGCCCTCCTCTTGCTCCCCCCAGCCCCAGTCAGCCCCTGAAGGCTGGAGCTCTGCCAGCCTGCAAGGGGAAAGCCGCAGTTTCCCACGTTTTTCTCCTTTAAAGGAGAATCTGTTTTTTAAATTTGTAGATCCATTTTTTTAAAGTTTTGTTCACAACCCTTTCATATATTCTTGTGACCCACTTTTTGGGTCATGACCCACAGGTTGAGAAACACTGGTCTAAAGAGCCTGAGTGGAAACATCCAAGATCCCAGAATCCTCTTTGTTTTTTTAACATAATTACTTAAAACAGGATCAATTTAAAATAAATTCAATTAGTGAAGGGACTAATAATAAGAGAACAAAACAGACTAGACATATGATACAACATCTCTTCACTATTTATACTAAACACTTTCTAGTGATACCATGGAGTAGATAAATGGGACTGGGTTGCTTTTCAGGATGTATCAAAAGACTGGAAGTCTTGCTTGTTCAGCTTATACTGTAGACTTTGGACCTAAACCTCCATTGCCGTATTCCTGCATAGGTATTTATACTTTTGTAAAATGATGGCAAAATAGATATTTACAAATACCTTGTGCTTGCTTTGCATGCGTATAAATAAATGGTGTACAAAGTTTCAGGTCAGTGGAAAATTACGCCTCAGACTTTTCCATGCTTATTAATATATTGTCAGAGATCATCCTGATACCTCTTTGATATTTAATGCTGTAGCAAACATCCAGTCTAGCACTTCCTCAGTAAATGTGGTGACATAGTTTTTATACTTTTTTTGTATTTATTGCTAATAATTTTATAATGATAAAATATAGACATTCAATTGGCACTGTCACTCCTTACAGAGCATGGTGTATGCACCAATGAGTTCTTTGATAGCTGCTGAGTCTAATGTGCAAGTGACAGTTCTGTCCAGAGGTAAGGCACACCCATACACTAGTAATGCTCCAAATCTGAGAAGCAGATTCTTTCCTCCTCTGACACTAGTCATCACAAAACTCAATCCACTCTGCCTCAGAGCGTCTCGCTCCATCTGCAAGTTGACTCCATCAAACAAAGTGATATTCTGCATTCCTTTTCCAATCATCCACAGAGATTTTCATAGATTTCATAGATTTCATAGACATTAGGGCTGGAAGGGACCTCGGAAGATCATCGAGTCCAGCCCCCCGCCCAAAGGGCAGGAAGTCAGCTGGGGTCATAGGATCCCAGCAAGATAAGCATCCAGTTTGCTCTTGAAGATAATCAATGTAGGCGCTTGAACCACCTCCGATGGCAGGCTGTTCCAGACCTTGGGGGCTCGGACAGTAAAGAAATTCTTCCTTATGTCCAGCCTGAAATGGTCTTGTAGTAGTTTATGACCGTTCAACCTAGTCGTCATCCCTTGGGGCGCTCTGGTGAACAAATGTTCCCCCAGATACTGGTGGTCACCCCGATAAACTTATAGGTGGCCATCAGATCACCCCTGGGATGTAGTTTCCCTGTCAGCTAAGCCCACTGCCTGGCTCTACTCCCTGGTCTACTCCAGCTCATTATTGGCCCTGGGTTCTCAGACACTCAGGCCAAATTAATGGTTTAGATTGTGAATTCTGCGCAGGTGAAAGGTGCTGGTCTGACTGGCAGCCCTGGGGTTCAGGAAGCTTCATCCCCCTAGGCCTAGGTGCCGTATGGGCAACAGCTGAGGGAATTTCCCTGCCTCATCCAGCCTCAGCCCAGCCTGAACGGCCACAGGAATAACCGTACCAAATTAGTTCTGCTGCTGAGCTCTGATCCCCCTTGCCTAACCAAGTTCCATTGCCTTACTGGGTCTCAGCTGCTGAGCCAGTGCTCATTGTTTTGCTTCCCTGGCAGGTTTAGAAGAAATTCGTGTGGATGAGAAAACTATCAGCCCCCGCCTGGCCCTGTCGGAAGACAAGAAGACCTTGACATTCAGCCCCAAAGCAAAGACCTACCCAGACTGCCCTGACCGCTTCGATCACTGGCCCAATGCCTTGGCTGCCAAGGCCTTCCACAAAGGGATCCATGCCTGGAGGGTCAGCGTGGAGAAGAGCTGTGCGTACAAGCTGGGGGTTTCCTATGGCTCCTTGCAGCGCAAAGGGCCTGGAAACGAAGCCCGGCTGGGCTACAACAGCTGCTCATGGGTGTTCTCCCGCTACGACAAGGAGTTCAGGTTCTCACATGACAGCCAACATCAGACTGTGGAGCTGATCAAGTGCCCCATGCAGATTGGGGTCCTGGTTGACTTTGATGGGGGAGAGGTTCTGTTTTATGACCCTAACTCCTGCATCATCCTTCACTCCCACCGAGAAACCTTCACTGAGCCCATCTATCCTGTCCTGGCTGTGGCTGACCAGAGTATCTCTCTTGTACAGTGAGCAGGCCTGGCAGGATAGATAGATGCTCAAGCTCCTGCTTCGTGGGGGAAATGAAAGGAGCTTTCCCCACATATGCAAGCACAGCACAGACCCCAGAAGTATCTTCATTGGTGGCAAGTAGCCAGGATGGGATGGGTAGCCTAAGTATGCTGGCACTTGGTCGAATCCTGCCTTCACCCCAGATACCTGCTCTTCATTTGTTTTTCAGCTGTGGTTGATGGCTACTCCACAAGCACGATGATCCAATCAGTTGCGCACCCACCTTACAGTAGTTCCATCTAGACTGGTTTTCCTTAGAAAGTAATGGGAGATGGTATTAAAAGATATGAGGTGTCTTGCATCCAGGACTTGCCAAGCCCCTCCACCATCCATGAGGCCTGCCACCTTGTCTGAGAAGGTAACCATGTTGGCCAGGTATGAGTTGCTGTTGACACATCCATGTTGGCTGTTAATTATCACCTCCTTATTCTCTGGATACTTACAGACTGATTGATGAGATGCTTCAGTGTTATTCCAGGCATCCAACTTAGACTACCCTATTTGTCATGCCCTGGGTCATCTTCACTTAAAGCTGGGGACTATATTTGCCCCTTTTCTAATGTTCTGGGCCCCCACTTGAATTGTTTTGTTTCAGCCTGACCCTTTCTGTGCTCTGCTCTGTGTCTGCAAAGTGTAGTTGTTGTCCTGACAGAAAGCATTGGTGCAGTGACCTTGGGGACCCTGCCACCTGCCTACTTGGGGAAAAATTATGCAAGAAACAAGTGAAGGTGCCTATGCTGGAAGATGAATTCCACCAGTAACTCAGCCATCACAGGAAGAGTGCTCTTTCTTGCATGTGAGACTGGCTGTGGAAGTGGGTCAGACTGAGATGAGTCAGGTTACCCCTCTGATATGATGGCTGCTCTTTCATCCCACAGAGCAATGTGGGAAGGCTAGGCTAGTGAATGCATGTGAGCTGCCCAGGTCTGGAGAGATCAGAGCTGGAGGAAAGCCCCTCAATAAACACAGTGTGAAACCCTTCATTGGATGGTCTGGCTACAACGTAGCTTTAGAGGAAAGATGTGACCCAGTCAGTTGTGGTCAACTCCCCTTTTATTTTTTAATCCCCTGAACATTGCAGGTTCTCAGGATTAGTCTTCACTGTAGCTGGCAGTGGCCCTGTCACAGGGTGGCTGAAGCAGTCACTAGCAGCCATGTGGCAACAACTGTGAGCAGACGAGGCTTTTTGGGTAGGTGTGATATCTTTTATTAGACCGACTAAATCATTGGAAAAATTGTTCTTTGCAATCTTTTACAAACACCCTTCTTCAGGCACACGGAGAGTCTGTTGGTGCTTTGTATGCTCTCTTGGGTGAAACAGAAGCCAAACCAACAACCCTTAACCACCGTGAGCAGCATTTTGAAAGGCACCTGCCAAGACTTGGGCAAAGAAATGGCCACTGGCTCTTTCATTCCCAGCTGAGCAGCGAACACCAAGCTGCTTCCTTTTTTTCCAACATTCCCAACAGTTTGCCCAGGTACAGTGTAAGCATTATGGTGAGAGGTGTGGGGATAGATAACACGGGATGCATTGCTAGGGTCATGCCTGAGGTACAAACTTTCCAAGAGACACCAGCTTCTTCAGGGCTGGCATTGTGTGGATGCTAAGGTGCATGGTTGACAGCCCAGAGACTTTAAGTTTGAGGCCACAGCAGAAATGTTCATGGCACGGCCCTGTCAGATTCCAACAAATCTGTTAATTCTGCTAAATACCTTGTCACAAGGACCCAAAAAGGAAGAAAAGGGCCAGTTTCTTCAAGTGCAGATGCTACGGCCACTGGCAGCCTCCTGAGTCAGTGCAGCCCAGGAAAGCAGTGCCAGCTGAACAAGGGCTATGGTCAGCTCAGACAAAGATGCATAGAATTAAGCACAGCCAGTATGCAGCCCCCACCCATACTTGCCCCTGCTGGAAGCACCACTTGTCTCCTCTGTGGGTGAGGCCCCTTGGCAGGGCAGCAAGCCACACTGCACAGGTAGATGTACCATCCCTTTGCCCTAATGGGGGAAAGAGCCTGATGGAGAGGAGGGTTTTCTTTTTCTGGCTTGGTCTGCAGGAAAACATGACTCTTGTTCCCAGTGGCATGGGCTATCTCCTGTGAGCAGGAGCACTTGCAAGGCACAAGACTGGCATGCTGGAAGACTTGAGTTCTGCTCTGAGCTTGGCCACTAATTTACTGAGTGACCATAAATATCACACACCCCTTGTGCCTCAGTTTCCCCATCTAGAAAATGAGGGTAGTGATGCTGACCCACTCCTGCAAAGTCCTTGGAGAGCTATGGAAGGAAGTGGCTGAGAAACACTGAGCACAATAAGGATTTTATTTTAAGACTGTCCCTAGGGTTTTGCTGTATATGGTGATAGTGCCTCTTTGCAGCATGGAAATGACACCAAACAGTATCTACAGTGTAATTGATTCACCTGGTGAAAAATAAAGCCACACAGCCTTCCACCTCCATGTAGCAGCACAATTGGTCCCAATTCTTCCTACCAGGACTGTTTGCAACCTGCTTTCCCACTGGAGGGCTCTGCTGAGAAGTCAGGGGCTCCCTCTTAACCCTTTTTGATAACAGATAGCAGGTGGGGTAGTGAAGGCAAGAGATGCTCCTCTGGTACATCTGACTCCCACGTGTTGGCCTGCCCAGCTCTTTTGAGTAGGAAGCTGTGCATGCCCACTTCTCTGGCTGCCCTGTAATCCTTCACGTAATCATCCCCCACATGAGCTGCCAGCTGGGGAGCTACCCCTGAAATGCGGAGGGCTTTCAGAAAGATCCTTTGGTCAGGTTTGGCAAAGCCAGCATCCTCAGAGGTCAACACAAACTCAAAATGGTGCTTGAGGTCACACTGGGACAGAATCTTCTCCAGCCTTTTGTCAAAGTTGGAAATGACAGCCATGCGGATGCCTTGCTGGCTGCACTGCCTCAGAGTCTCTGTGGCACCTGGTAACACTTCCCAGTTGCATGCAATGCAGAAGTCTTGATAGAGCTTTTCTGCAATAGGTGCAAGGACTGTGTCTTCGTGGACACCAGAGAGTCTGAAAGTTTGTTTCACAACGTCCACCCACCACTGCTTAGAGCTGAGCCCCCTGTTCAAGCCATAGTTAGGGAAGTGTTTGCTCTGGATTTTGTAGGCCTGATGGAAACACTTATTAAGAGCCTCTGGCTCCACCTGGATTCCATGAACTCGGGCTTCAGCAGAGTAGTTCTCTCCCACTGGGTGCCGGAGCCGGATTAATGTGTCCTTCACGTCCCATGTTAATAATCGTAGCCTAAGCATGGCTTCATCAATGCCTATGGACTAAGAAGAATCTAGAATAACAAATGCAGGGATAAAAGCCAGACAAGCCACAGACCTCACCCTCCCTCTCACAGCCAAAGACTGATAGGGGAAGGAGCATTTTGGACAGTAATCAGCTTGAGGGATTGATAAAAGCTGTAGCACTTTTCAGCTCCAGGGTCAAATTTAACCCAGTTGTGCTGTGACTGAAAATGGTTTTCAGCCCATTGCTGTTCTCTGCCTGGTGTGAAACAAACTTCTGGGTTTCAGACCAGTTCTTGGCAGATCTGGGTATGTATCACCTGCACCTATCACCAGCAGTACCAACTGGCCTCTTACTGGGAGCCTTCTCCCTGTGTCTGTGGAAACTCATCTCCCCTCTCAGAAGCTGTCCCCTGCAGGGCTGAGCTGAGACACAGCAGGGCAGAGCAGGGGAAGCTTGGCCTGTTGGTAGTTGCATCCTGGACATTCTCTGGGTGCAGGGAAGCCATCACTTTTCAGGACAGTTCATTCAGCATATGCCCCTGAAATCAGTCTGAAACCTTTTCAAATATTGAGGCTCACTTCATTTCTAAAGTGATTTACCTCCTCCCATTAATTTATGCAGCTCGCCAACAAGGATCCTAAATGTTAACACTTTACAACTTCTCTCTGCTTACACAAGAAACTCAAACAGCATTTGCATTGAATTGCAATTTTAATTCCTTTCTGTACTGTTACATTCCCTAGCCTCCACAGCCACCAGCTTGGAAAACAAGTGCAAGGCAAATAAATGGAGGTAGATAGGCCATTATAACTTACTGAACTCTGCCAAGTTTCTGTAACAAAGTGGAATCCTCCCATTGCTAAAGAGGTTAACAACTAAGCTTATAAATCTGCTGTATAACAGAGGGTATCATGAGACAATGGGCTTCTATAAAACCACATGAGCTCTCAGTTTACTACCCTGTGCGTGAGGGACTGAATTACTCAGCAACCTGATGATATTCTGGGAGAAACAGCCAAACCTGTTTAGCAGGAAAACCAAAAGCAGTTAACAGTTGGAATTAACTAGGAATTACCTAAGCTTCACACAAAACTACACACCCAAAAGGCAGATCTAACCATGAGCTTGTTGCGGTCTCTATACTGAACTTTACCTACAATTTAATGGTGCAACAGCATGTTCCCTAGGTAAGGATTCCTTTCCACATGCTGTGTTACATGCCCAGTCTCAGGCAAGGAGCTGTTCTGATGACAATGACTGAATGAAATCCCCTTTGCAGAGGGCAGCAGCAGGGCAAACGCCTACCATCCTGCCCTATTAACATGCTGCCACTTTGTCCTGAAATGAGAAGGAGGCTCATCATCCCCAGGCTGCGACCAGTCTCTCTGCAGAGACGAACACCTACATGCCACATTCCTGGATAGTCTGTGAATGTTTAGGACAGGAGCTGGCACCCTGCAGCCCATGGGCTGGATGTGGCCTGGCAAATGATGTCATCTGCCTGTGACGCCAGAATGTGTCAGTGATTCTGGGGCAGGGACGCTGGCAGGAATTAGGCGGCAGGGGAGCGGCTGCTGGGTCAGGACTCTGGCACTGGCAAGGGAGCGGCAGCTGCCTTCAGAAAGCTGTGCTGAGTTGGCCTGTTGCTCCTAGAGCCTGCAGACCCTTGACTGAGGGCAGTGGGGCAGGCTGCTGAGAGGACAAAGGTCACTGAGACTGCTAGCTCATGCCGCAGAGGTGCCCAGCCACTGCCCTGAGTAAGGGCCATAGCTGCCTGCTGCTTGGTTTAGTCTCATCTGGCCACAGAGGGCTACCATATTTCCAGTATCAAAAAAAGAGGACAACTGGGGGGAAGAGGGGAGGGCATATAATCGTGGGGGGGCAGTGATATGCCTGTGCCCTGACCCTGCTCCTCACTCCTAAGCCCCTGCCCCTCCCTGCCTCCCCTCACTCCTGCCCCACAGCCCCCTGCCCCCCAGTCCAAGCACACACATGCCAGAAATCCAGGTACTTGATTGCAGTTTAAAAACCTGCCAGACACAAGGACTGGGGGCCAAAAATGAGGACGTGTCTGGGAAAACCCGGACATGCGGTCACTGTCATGGGACAGGCAGTGCCCACATCCACGCCTGGTGAAAGCGAGGTGCTGATACAAAGGGGAGCACTGCCTGTTCCTTCCCGCAGGTGAGGTCTGGGTGCTTGGGCACCTTGCTCCCCCCAGCAAGACCCTGCAGCCGGAGGGAAGGGCGAACCCTTAAGTAACATCCGGGTGGAGGCAAGGCCAGGCCTGTTGCCCCTTCCTCAGAAACCCCGGCTGAGGGGGCAGTAGGGGGTCCCGGGGCTGCTCGCACTGCCCCCGTGTCTGATGGCCTAGGCCCCGCTGCACTCGTGGCTCTGCAGGGGGTGGGGGAACGTCCCGGGTGCTCTAGCAACAGGAGCAGCTGGTGCAGCAGACAGGGCCGCGGGGCTGTGGGACCTGGCCCCAGGAATGGACAATGCCCGGCCAGCGCCTTAGGGGGAAGGCCGCAGCTCTCCACTAGACCCATCCCTGCAGTTGGCGCTGGGGGCCCGCTGGGCACCTCGGGGACTCGGATGTACCGGAAGCACCCAGGCAGCGGCGGCGGCACCTGCCAGCGCGCGCGGCACTTCTGGTCCCGTGGCGAGCGAGGCCAGCGCTGCGGTTCAGGGGCCAAGACCCCCTCCCCACGGCGGGGCGGCTGCACAGCCTCCCAGGGCGGCAGGGGCGGGGCCTCAGGCTGGGCTGTAGTCACGGGGCGGCCGCGTGAGCAGCACAGCCCCGCCCACTACAGATTCGTAGATGGGACTTCAGAAGATCGTCAGGTCCAGCCCCCTGCACCAGGCAGGCAAGGCAACTGGGGTCAGGTGACCCCAGCAAGGTGACTGTCCAGCCTCCTCTTGAAGATTTCCAGGGTAGACAATTGCACCATCTCTGGAGGGAGCTTATTCCACAGTCTGGACACCCTGATTGTGACGTTTTTCCTAATGCTGAGCCTGAATTGATCTTTCAGGAGTTTGTAGCCATTACTCCTGGTTTTCTCCTTGGGTGCCCTGGTGAACAATTGCTCACCAAGCCCTTAATGTACCCCTAGCGTAGTGGTAGCTCAGGCCCGCTGGGATCATGGCCGACCTGCAACACAGGGCTTGCGCTGCTCGCACCCTCCGCTTGAAGCAGCCCTTTCCTCTCAGGTGTCCTCGGGGTTACAGAAAGCACTGCCAACCCTTCCAGGCAGGGCTGTACTGAGCCAAAGGGCATAGCTGGCAGGGGAGGTGCCATGAGGCGGTTTTCAAGCAGGTCAGACACCCAGAATGGCAGAGAGGGGCATGGACCGGTCCAGCACACTGTGGACAGCCCCCAACCAGTCTGCTATACTATAAGCCTCCCAATGGGAGGATCTTGGCTACATGCCTATTTTATGGAGATGGGGGATTTCTCCCTAGGATGGGGGATTTCTCCCTAGCTTACCCCTTTGGCTTGTTGGTTAAGGGCACGCGAGACACGGGGCATCTGAACCCCAATGGGCTTGGGGCCTGCAAGTAGGAAGCCTGCCAGGGATTTGGAGTATCTGAAACCCCTGGGCTGAAGGATAACACAACATGGACCTGAACCATTGGGCTCTGCTCAGTGGATGGAATTCAGAAACACTGGACTGATGTGACCTGATGCATGAAATGAAGAAAAAAAAAAAAGCACTGAGTCAAAGGAGCCAGCCTGGCCTAGGCAGCCCTATAGGAGTGGCTTTTGCTGCC
>NW_005842042.1:334529-346140 GCF_000455745.1 Alligator sinensis | reverse complement strand
CCTACACTGTTTTTGTTTGAGCTCCTGCTCTTCAAATGCAACCAGCTCCCCACACGGTTGCGTCACAGCCCTGTGGAGCAGCATTGTTACATCCACTTGGTGTGGCTCTGGGCAATCGATCTTTTGCCTCTGCCATTTCCAACACAGCCTGTGTTTTACGGCAAACATTTTCACGGGTGGGGCACATGACCTTGCACTTCGTGCCCCTTCATTTCCTCCCATTTCTATCGTGCCAGTCCTGAAAAAGTGAATCAATTCTTCCTGAAAGACACCCCATTTCTCATCAATGGTGCTTCTTGCATCACCAGCAAATGTCATCAGCATGCTTCTACTATTGCTGCCTAAATCACTTATGTCAAATCAGGCTTCACAGCAGTGATACTCAATCAGGGTGTCATGACCCCTGGGGTGCCTTGAGATCCTTTCAAGGGTGCTGTGGGGTGCCACTCAGTGTTAGCACTGTTGGGAGGGCAGGCACAATTCACAAGATAAACCCAGAGATTTCAAATAGGAATCCACTACGTTAAAAACATTGACCCGCTGTGGGCTTTCTGTGTTCTTTGCAACAGAATTATTACTCCATTATGTTTCTGTAGGCAAAAACCAAGTGAAAACTAACAGCTGACATTTTCTGAGGGGTGCCTTGTGTCTAAAAAGTTTGAACCACTGTCTTAGGGTGACCTTTGAGGAACTTCTCTATTCACTTCCTTCCACCCTACTGTCTTGTCTTTCACAGCCTCTCTCTTCTTACACAGCCTTCCTGTCACTTTTCCTTAGTTCTTAATCTAGCTTCAAGTTCTCGTACTCAAGAAAATGGGCATAAGCATTACAGAAACTTTAAATGTAGCTTAACTATAAGTTTGCCATATAGCATCCATGGCTTTCTGAAGTTCACACAAAAGATTAAATCTTCCATGTTTCCTTTGATAAAGCATTGTTGTTTCACAAATCAGCGAGCAGATTAGTTTGGCACAATCTCTTTGGAAAACCCATATTGCATTTTTATGTCATTTCCATATGTTGATTGTTCTTTCTTTCAGATGTTCTTCTAAAACCTTCCAGAGCGTGACAGGGGCCGTTACGAGGCCAATCAAATGTCGGCCCACCCACCTGTCTGGGGCAGTCTGCCCCGTCTCTTCTGCCACAATTTCTTGTTGAATTATTTCGGTGTAAATATGCGGGAGGCTGCCCATTTAATGCCCTGATGCCCGGGGTGTTATACACAGCTCTGACCTACCCATATCGTGTCCCACACCTCGCAGAGGGCATCACACATTGATAACAGCTCCGTGCGAGGCCAGGCTAAACTCTGCCCCTTGCTGGGCCTCTAGCATACTCCTCTCACCCCCCCGCCCGCTCTCACGGGGCCTTATTCACCCTGCCCCCTCACCGAGCTTCATGTGTGGCGCCCCTCACTTGGGCCACGGATCTGTGCAGCCCCTTCGGGTCCCCCTTGGGCCCTACTCCACACGGCCCTTCAGGCTTTCCTGCTCACACTCTGGCCAGCCCACACAGCCCTTCAGCCACTGCCCTTATGCCTCACACTGGGCTGAACTCAGCCACTAGCCCCTCAACGGGCAGCTTGCTCATGTTGTCACTTGCAGGGGCTGGCCCCCGTGCAGACCCCGCTCCACCCCCCTCACGCACAGCCTGTCAGGCACCACCGGGCACCCTGCCCTGGGCGGGCCTCTACCCACTTCTGCCCCCGTACTGGGGCTCAGGTGCCCACAGACATGCCTGGCCCCTACTGCCTGTTCCTGCTCTAAAATTACCCACTGGGTCGTGGGAGCTGGGGTTAGAAGGCGCCCCGACCCGCATCTCACTGGGGAGGCGACCAGCCTGGCATTTCTGGGGAACTGCTCCCTCAGTCCCCAGCAGGGTGCAGGGTTTGATCATGCCCCAGGACTGGGGGCCTCCGCCTTTCCGGTAGCTCCTGCCCTTACCTCCAAGGATGAGCTGAGCAGCAGCTGCCAGCTGGCAGACTGCTGCCTCAGCCCTGAGTCAAAATGCAGGCTACTCAGCCTCTTCTTCCAATCCCATGGCCCGCCTGCAGTCATGTGACTGCCTCATCATGGGGGCGGGGCCTGCACCTGCCAGCCACTCAGCTGCCTGCTCTGAGCCCTTAAAGTGGCAGGCACCAATAGTGCCCCACAGACTCTCTCTGGCATCAGGGCTCCCCCCACATTAGCGTTCCCTACAGTTCACAAAGAAGACCTTGACTCAGGATTAGCAGTTACCAATTACACTACAGGACCCTCATTATAGGGTTACTATACATCCAGGTTTTCCCGGACATGTCCTCTTTTTTGATCCTCCAATCTCTGTCTGGGCGGGTTTTTTAAATCTAATCAAATGTCTGCGATCAGCTGTGTGAGGGCAGAGGTGCCTGCAGACACTGGGAGGAGATGTGCAGGCACCTGGGAAACGTCTGGCCGCCTGGGGGCAGAGGAGATGTCCCGAGGGTCCTGACACCTACCAGGTTCAGTTTAGTTTCTTTGCCTCAGCACAGAAGACATCCCCACCATCCTACCACCTGCCTTTTTCTATCCATTCCTCTTGCAGCGGTGTCTGATCAATATGGGGCACGGGGCTGCAACTCGTGGAGGGGGCCGAGCTGTAGCCAGCAGCCCACTGTGTGAAAAAGGTTGCAGGAGTGGGCAGCCGGGGGACGGAAGGAGCAGGGAGCTGTGGCTTGGAAGCGAGGGGCAGGGGACTGTGGGTCCAGAGTGTGGGGCAGGGGCTGCGGGTCAGGAGTGAGGGGCACCAGCAGGGACAGGGGGAGCTGCAGGTTGTGAGTAAGGGGCACCAGCATGACCCAGGGGGGCAGGGGACTGTGGGTTGGGAGTGAGGGCCACTGGCAGGGCTAGGGGTCCCCAGGTTGGGAGTGAGGGGCTGCAGCAGGGCTGGGGGTCTGTGGTTTGGGAGTGAGAGGCAATAGAATGGGCAGGGCCAGGGCACCATCATATCACTGCCCCTCACAGTCATATACCCTCCCACCCTGCTGTGCACACAAGAGGTGTCCTCTTTTTTGGAACTGGAAATATAGTATCCCTAGAAGGGCCATCTATGCTCCACTAAGACTCCCCCTCCCAGAGCACTTGCCTTTTACCCTGGCTATAACACAGGGGCCTGCAGATGAAACTTTCAGCCACCATAAACAATTAGATCTGAAGCGTTGGTCTCGTCTCTGCTCAGTTGTGGAGAGAAGGATTTTATTCCACTTCCTCAACTTATCACAGGCAGAAACCCACTACTAGAAAAGCCATAGCATAAAGCACCTGGACTAGGTTTCTTTATGGTTTGTGAGACCTTGGAAAGAATGCAGCACATTAAGCTATCAGCACAAGGGATTCCTGACATGGTTCACAGACACCAAGGCATGTAATTGTTAGCTGACTGTACCTCTAGGGAAGGTCACAGATCTGCTTGCATTAGTGCAGCTGCAGCAGCCAATCCAGCACTTTTTAGCCCTTGCTAGTTGGACAATGAGCAATTAGTACAGTGAATTTCACTCCTGATCCTTCCTGCAATGACGGAGCTTCAAATACCACACCGAGACATTGGGTCAAAAACCTGTTATTTTAAAATTCTAGTGAAAAGCAAAGAAACATTTTTGAAAATGATTGTTTTGATAATACAAGGCGACAGCTCAGGGAACTGAAGGCAAGAACTGAGATTTAGTGCTGGGAGCTAGGCGTTTGGGTGCCCAGGGCTGAGAGACTGAAGGAGCATTAGTTAGAACATGCAGCAGGCTCCTTACACAGGACATTTGATTCTTGAAGCCCATGAAGCATTCATTGCCCAGCCCCCCATACCCTGTCACCCTAAATTCAGCAAGGCCACTGCTGAAAACCTACACTGTATTCTCTACCCCCCACAATGACCACAAGGCACATGTGCTCTGGAGGGGGAGCGCCACCCCCCCCCAGCTCTGAAGGTGCTTGGGATGTTTAAGTATTTAAACGTTTAAAACAGCAGCGTGTTTACAAAAGGGAAAGCACAAGAGACTCCACAAAGAAACTGGCTGATGCGACATGGGGCAGGAAGCTGAGGGCTGCAACAAAGAGATTGCTTGTTTTGCTTAGTGTGCTGGAGGGGGAAAATTCCAAGGAAAGCCTGAGAACCACCCAAGGAGCCAAGCAGGTCAATATTCTTAGCAAGCCAAATCCCCCACATTAGGCTCCCACTGTGTTAGCAACAGCCAGGCTGGGTTGGGAAGGATGTGACTCTAGCTGAGGGGAGCAGTAAGAAATAGGTCCCTCCTCCACAAAGAATCCTGTAGCAGCTGGGAAATTTAGTATGCCCCACCTTAAAATAGACCATCATATAAATTAGGTTTCTCGCTAAAGCAGGTTGCTGGAGGGATCAGCTCTGGCCCCAGGTGCCTTTCGCTGCTCTGTGAGGGTCTCAGCCTTAAAGCCCAAATTTAAAATAACATTTTGTAAAAACTAGTTTCCATTGGTGTCTTTGGGCCAAAGTCAGCCTGAATCTGAGGCTGCAGTGCCCGTGTCATTGATGGCACTGTGTCTGCTCACACTGGAGCTGAATTTGGCTCTAAGTTTAAGACCCCACAGGAATCTTGTTTGGTTCACAGTCTTTTCAAACCCTTGCAGGTTTCCTTCTACTTGTTCGTGTTATTGAAGCACTTCATGCCTCTTGCTCCTTCAGCCACTTCAGCAGCTGGGGCACGAAGTAGGTAATGATGATGTCAGCCCCTGTAACAGCAGCAAGGAACATGTGAGGATTTATTGGAAATGCAGCACTAAGCTAGCCTGCTCTGCTACCCCAAAGCAAATGATGCTGTGCCCCAGGAAGGACCCACCAGCCTTGCAGCATCATCCCTGCTCCCCAGCCTGGCCAGGTGCCACTCCCTCTAACCCAGCATCAGCAGCCATGAAGTCTGCAGGCTGGGCATGGACTGACCATAGGCCACATTTACATGCTCCATGTGACATTCAGGTTCTCCAGAATCTCAGGCTTTGTGTAATTTATAGTGCTCACAATGTGAACTGGAAGCAAGACAAATGGTGACACAGACCTGTGTCCACAGGTATCTTGAAACACTAACCCTGCATTGTGATCTCTCACATTCTGCATTGACAGTGGGGAGCTTTTAAGTACTGAATTTATAGTAAAATCCATGGGCCACAATTCAAGCAGTCTCTTGGCCCTCTGAGAGAACTGCACACTCCTGCCTCTGACTCCTTCCACCCAGCATCACATAGAGAAACTTTCATTCTCCACAAGCCAGATCAAAGAGGTGGAATGATTGCATCAAAGCACTGGCAACTGGGAGGATTATGGGTTAACCCACTAAGCATGGCTTGAGCAAGGTTGTGTGTCTCATCTTAACTAACCAGGTTAAGAAGTAAGACCCACACCAGGGAGGGGCTGCTGTGTTTTCACAGCCAGATGTCTTCAGAAATAAACCCAGGTTAACATATACAGCATCTTTCATCCAGAAGGCTCCCTGTAGCCCATGGAAGTAGGAGACATCCCTGCTTTATGAATGGTATAACAGAAGAGTAGGAAAATGCAAAAACTCACATAGTAACACAGGAAGTGGCACAGCTGGAAACAAAACCAGGAGTCCTGGCTTCCAGCCTCCTGCTACAGCCACATATCAGGCTTACTAAAAAGTCAGGGAGACCTGGTTCTCTTGAATTGTTATTGATTACATAGGAAAAACTCACAGAGCCTGAGCCACACAGAGCAGCGGTATAGCACGATCTAGAAACAGGTCTTCATTAAGGGCTGAGTGTGTGAACACCTTCCTCAGACCTGGCTTTGTGGTCCAATGTCAGCCTTCAGCTCAATACACAATCACTGACTGGCATTGAAATCCTGGAATGACTGCAAGGGCTTTACAATGCCACCCCTCCTGCACTGGACCCAGAGGCAAAGAAAAGAGCTCCTAAGGTACTTGTTAGGTACAAAGCCAACCCATCCTCCCACTCACCTGCTCGCCTGAACCCTCTCATCACCTCCATCACAGCAGCCTTTAGGTCAAAGGCACCAGCCTTTGCTCCATGCCACAGCATGGCGAACTCCCCAGATACATGGTAAACTGCCAGTGGGTGGGCATGATGCTGAAAACAGCAAAAAAGTTAGAGAGACAACACTGAGCTGCAGGGTATAGCTCTTCTGAGCTCTGTCTAGGGTACAAAGTAGGGGTCCAATGCATTTTTTGCTGCAGTCACAGAAACCCAAAGCTTTGTGAGTTGGAAATTAGGAGGAGACAGCTTGTACACATCCTTTGCAATCCCACCAACACAGCCATGGTCTCACAGGGGAGCAGAGGCCACTGCTGGACATCATGCGATAGCTTACTCTGGCCACATGGCTAGATTTGTACAAATGCACGGAGTGCAAGGAGTAAAAATGTGGAGATGACCAATAGCAAGATTGCAGCAGCCCCAGCAGGCAGAGCTGACAAAACAGAGGAACCTCATAGTTCAGCCTAGGAACTAAACTTCTAATCATGGCACAGGCTATAGCAGCAGGCCCCCAGGGTCTCCTCCTAGACTGAATGATGTGGAATGTCCTCCAGACTGGAGCATCATGGAGAAACCAAGAGCAAGAGTCTGTACAAAAGGCCCTCTTCCTTTCTGCTCTTCCCCAGGGGACACACTCATCTGAGGAAGCTCAAGGCCTTCCGTGCTCTTCGTGAGGCTGAGAGGCCTCTCTGGTTTTAAAGGGGTCCCCCTCCTGAACTAGCTTATTCCAACCCTACAGCCTCTCATTCCATTTACAGTGATATTAGAAGCATCATTCCCCTGCAGACATGTGTGGAGCTTACCCTGGCTTTGACTTCTCCCACAATATCCAGGTAGGGCATCCCCGGCTTTACCATCAGCATGTCTGCTCCCTCCCTCACGTCTCGGTCCTGGAAGGAGAACACAAGTCCGGGAATCTGTGAGTTGCACAGACATGGGGCAGGACACGAATATGGCAAGACCAGCTGGTTCACCTGATAGCTGTGGCTTAGGAACTGGTGCCAGAGGGAAGAGACAATGTTTCCCATAGGAGAGATTGAGTTTGTCTGGCTCTTTTTAGCACTCTGTGCATTCTGTGCAACCCTAACCCACCTCTGTCCCTCCCCCAAACGCATGCACACAGCAACTAGAGGGACCAACAGCAGCTGTTCTGTACTCAGCAAGAACCTCCATGCAGTAACAGGGTGGGAGCTGCAACACCACATAGACCCAGGTGTGAGAGATGTATCAAAAAGGCCAACACAAGTCACGTTTCTGCTCTTCCTCTAGCAGGAAGGCTGCTATGCTTAAAACAAGGACCAGGACAGGGAGCAATGTTTTGGCAGAATAGCCAGAGGTGCTAAATAGGCTGATGCTCTTCACTGCACCAGAGCTAGCCACTCCATGCAGAGCCGGAGTTCAGTCCTCATTCCTGTTTCACATTGCTGGCAACTACAAGAGGGCTGAAGAGAAACTGGAAGGCTGAGCCAGCCCTACAGTTCCTGGCTTAGCAGGTCCTGAAGTCTCTGGGCAAGCAGGTCTGGGGTGGGAGAGAGGGAAGTTCAGTTCTCCTCATCAGAGAACAGCTGCTATGGTGCCTGGGAGGGGCAAACATATGTGACATTGTTACATGGACCCCTGGTGAGGCCAGCTCGATGGGACACAGAGTCCTGCTCCAGCACAACCAGCCTCTCCTAACCCTACTTTTGAAGCCCCACATGCCAAGAAAAGGCATTAGCCCTGCTAACAGACAATTTAGCTGCAATTGGTGAGCTGGGTGGTAACAAAGGACTTGATATTTCTCCAGCTCACAGGAGAAACTCACAGCTCTTCCAAGTCAGTGCAATTCACTGCTGCTCCTCCCTCATGGTGCACAGCTAATCTCATGCACTTGGTTCCACTTCCCCTGACACCTGACATACTCCTCTCCCAGCCAGAGGCACCTGTTCAGCTCGGCATGCACGGGCCCACGGCCCTATTGCTGTGCCCAGGCTCTCTGGAGGGCAGGAACAGGTGTGATTCACTCCCCAGCACAATTCAGCATCACCTCAGTTCTCACATAAGTGTTCACATCAGGACATGAAAAACAGGAGAAAGGCCCAGGGATGAGGATGCTCCTGGGACAACTGGGTTTGTGGGATGCTGTGTGGCATCCCCTGTGGCAAGCTCACTCACCACAGCTCGCAGGGCCAGGCCCCTGGCACCTGGAGGAAGCTGGTAACATCGCCGGTCTCCAAAGGCAGGTTTGGACTGAGCAGCATCTCTGGTAACACAAGAGACCAGACAAGGGATCAGTATGAGACTGCAAAGAATTCCCACCAAACAGTTCTGGCAGAGCTCAGGCAACAGGGTGGCCCTCTCATAGACACAGAGGCAGGGGCAATGCCCCAACTTCTCCTTTCAGTTCCAGGAGGTGGGGGCAACTAAGAAGGCCTTCACCCCATTGCACTCAACAGGCTAGGAACCCCGACTGCCCCACTGAGCAGTCTCCCTTGGGACACATGCCAGACATGGTCTTTCATCACTGTCCCCCCTACTCCTGGTGGCTGAGAGTCAGGCAGTTCAGACCTTCTCCATCCCTGTTCTGAGCCAGGGGACCCTTGGAGGCCTTGGACACCAGTAAATTGCAATTCCTAACAGTGGTAAGTTTCCTCCAGGAATGAACCTGAGTGAGCTAGGGCCTGTCCTGACACACACACCAAGGGACAAGGAAAAGATCCATGCCATTCACCAGCAGGGTTCTGGAGATGTTAACTCCTGCTACTCCTGCCCTGCCCACCCTTGCTCCCAAAAGGCTGTGAGCAGAGGCCCAGGTGAAGCTGGGTGGGCACAGAAGTCAACTCTGGAGGTAGTAGGGGAGACAGCGTGTGCCTGCCCCCACAGAGAACCTGTTATCTTGAGTCCCAGAACCTATATGCAGGACTCTTGGCTGAGTCCTAGTTTAGATCCCTAAGTCAAATGCAAGCCCTCTGTGGTTGGAGGTGAAGTCTGGCGCACAGGCTGCTCACACTCACCCCTGCCTTTGTGAGAAGCTTACCTGAAGGGACCATAGAAGCAGGAAGCAAACTTGGCACTGTAGCTCATCACACAGACCTATGGAAGTAGGAGAGACACAGGGAATGTCACAGTTGTGTCCTGGTCAACAACTGGGTTGGGGGAGCTGTTCTTTTTGCATGACGTTCTCCAGTTCTCCATTCATGGGGGACCTTGGATCCACTCCCCTCTAGTGTGGCCTGGATCCCCAGGTTACTCTGTTCCCAACCATGTGCTCTGGGGAGTGCCTCCATGGCATCTACCATGCAATCTGTTGGCCAACTGCTGTGGAAACAGAGGAACCCCTCACTGCCACACCCTGGTCATGCTGTGATGTCCCTGCCATACAGAACTCCAGGTGGAGCCATTCATGACAAGAGCATATGCTTGTTACCTGCTCACCTTGTTGCCCATGTTGTTGGAGATCAGGGCTTGTTTTATGGATGCAATGCGTCCATCCATCATATCTGAAGGGGCCACGATGTGGCATCCTAAAAGGAGAGACCACAGACATTAAGGAACTGCAGAAAGCACTCCCTGCTTTGGGGGAGAGGGGCAGGGGTCACTTCTGGAATGGGAGGCTCCAATCTGAACTCCCAGCACTTGCTGGAATTGGCAGGCTTCAACAGTCAGGAGCTCAGGAGAATTGCTGCTAAGTTACCATTCATGTTGGCTGGGGGAGTATGTTGCATTCTGCTAGGGGAAGAGAGGAGTTGGTTCAGACACTCCACAAACAGTGGGTAGAAGCAGAGGTACATGGGATAGGCCTAAGTATGTGCAGCTCCTTGTGATATCAGCATGTCTTGGGCACCTGTATCCTCCCTAAACATTGGCCCAATCTTGGCAGGGACCAACTGCTATTTGCTGCCAGCTCTGCAGTGGGGTGGAGGGCATCAGCAAGAATCATCCCAGCCCACTGGTTACTTCCAGGAAGACCTCTCACCTGCCTTGGCATAGGCCAGTGACACTTCTGCCAGCCTCTGGCAGCTGGTCTCATTCTGGATGGTGCCATCCTCCCGCAGGATGCCTGGAAAACAAGATTGGGAATTAGAAGGGAACTGAACCAGCCTGCATTGCCCATTGCTCTGTGGTCCCCATCTTTGTGGTACTCACCACAGTGCCCATGTGAGGTGTAGGGGCACAGGCAGACATCGCAGGCAATCAGCAGCTCTGGGAAGGAGGAACGGATCTTCCTGATGGCCTGGATGGCTGGCATGTCTTTGGAGTCAGCAGCGGAGCCTCTTCCATCCTGAAGGGAGGAGACATGCTCCTTTAAATACATATCCTAAAGGGTCACACCCCTCCACAGAGGTCCCCTCACACACACTGCACCCAGACTCTGCTGGGGCACCTGCACTGCAGAACTGAGAGAAGAAAAGGGCTCACAGCCTGTGGAGAGTGCAAGAGATGGGATGCAGACATGAGCACTGGGGCTTGGCCAGGGAGATACCTTTGGCATTTGGGAAAGACAGGGAAATTGTAGGCAGTAAGCAATCAGGAGGATTTTATTCTCATCCACCTAATCACAACTCCCGCAGCACAAGTTGTGCTCAGTGGCCGGAAGGAGCGCATGCCCCAGCCCAAGTTATCTACTCTGTTCCTTGCAACACCAGTGCCTTCAAGCAATGGGGCCAGCATAGGAAGCTCTCACTTGGAGTCTACCAAGCCCTACACCCTGCATTACAGCTCCCCCTTGCATTACACAGGCATAATGGGGTCTGCAATGACGCCACATAGAATACCCACAACATTTGGGATGGTCCCTGGAGATCTCCCATCCAAGCAGCAACTTCTCTCTGTCTTGCTGAGCCGACGTGTTCTTATCATAACCCAAGAACCTCCCTACAACTCAAGGACCTCCCCAAATCAGCAAAGATGCAGCTGAAGGGTTTCAGCTGATTTTTCAGAGGATTCACAAGACACCTTTCCATCCTCCTTCTTCCCTCCCCTCATCCCGCCCCCCCGGCTTTGCCAGGGCCAACAGCTCGAAACCCATCTGCAGCCATTCCCCCCAGCTGACCTTGGGGACTTTACTGGGCACGCCAAAGATCAGCACACACTTCAGGCCATCCTCCACCAGGGGGCGCAGCATCCCCTCCAGCTTGTTGACGCCATACCTAGAAAAGGCAGTGGGGTGGGTGGGATGCGAGGTGGGGCACAGCCCAGTGCCCCCCACTCCTGGCTCCCTCTGCAGGGCAGTTGCTTTAGGGACACTGGGAGCAGGCTTGATGGCAGTGTTTACTACCCTGAGGTAGCTGAAGGTGATGGAGCATTCCCAGTGGCACCCTTCCCGGGGTGGGCAAGTGTGCAGCTGTGAAGAGAAAGGATGCACTGGGAACAGCCCCTACAAGGCCTGCAGTAGCTCGGGACCCGGCCTGAAGTCAGACAATGCACTGCAGATGGCTCAAGGAAATGCCAGCTGGAGATCCTGGGACCAGTGCAGGGAGGAGCAACCTCAGGCCTTATCTGGGGTCTCCAAGAGGCAGTAAACCACTGAAGAGTTATCTGCTGTTCTGGGGACGTGGAGGGAGCTGATCCCTGCCCAGTCTCCTCTCCAAGGGTGAGCAGGCACTGTCCTTGGCCACATTTATCTCAGTATTCCT
>NW_005842042.1:328606-334261 GCF_000455745.1 Alligator sinensis | reverse complement strand
GCTCTGCTGGGCCAGGCTGGGGCCCCCCTGCGTTGACCTTGCCTGCCCAGAGCAGGCCCAGAGGCACTGGGTGAATGCATTGAGAAGGCAATTAACCCCCAAAGGGCATTGGCATGAACAGAAGGGCAACTGAGGAGCACTGTGGCCAGGCTGGGCAAAGAGCAATGGGTGCTTTCTGTCCCAGAGAACAGTAGCCTAATTCCCCAAGCCCAAAGGCAGGTATGACAGTGTCACTGCTGGCAAAGATCCAGCTGGCACTGCCCTTGCTCAGGCCTGCCTCCTGCCAGCCAGGTTCCCTGGACCTACTACAGGCAGGGATTTTATTCAGCAACCCCCTCCTTCACATTTCCCCCAATCCCTGAGTCCTCCCCTCCTCTCCCCCCACCATCTTTTCACACAAAACAGGCTGATAAGGGGAGTCACAGCAGGGCTACCACTAGCCCAGCAAGGTCCATAGCATGCTTAGAGACAGCTTCCTGTACAGGAAGGAAAGGGGAAACCTGCCTGCTGCTGGAGCCCTATCTTTCTGCTAATTCTGGAGCTGCCCTTCTTCCTCCCCAGGATATGGAGCATTTGAAAGAACTGGTGCACTACGGGAACTCAGCTATCCCAGTGCTCTGCAGAAAGCATTCCCACTTTGGCTGCACCTGTTCCACTTGCAGCTTCCTGGGAGGTTTCTGGCCCCCTCCACACTCAGGCAGCTGGGATGATGGACCAGCAAGGCATGGCCTGGAGCTCTGTCCGCCTTGGCCACATCACACTCTGAGGCACAGAACAGCTGGTAAGAACTGGAATTTCCTAGCAGGAGGGTGCCTCCTTCAGCCTGTGCCCATCCCAGGCCATGTGCCAGGCCCTAGCCCTTGTGGACAGGAGCATTACAGTGAAACCCTCCTGGCTCACAATGAATCTCTGCAGGCTCCTACCTGGCTTGTCCGGGGAGGCTGGCGATCGGCTCCTCTGCATCAGGGTTGTCACTGAAGGTGTCATATAGAACAAACAAGCAGTCAGCACTGGGCTCCAGACAAAGGGAGGCCGAAAGAAGGGAGAGCCCAGGGGTACACACAAATTGCTTAACGCAGCCAACGTGAGAACCTGGGCAGCCAAGAGAATGAGTTGGAGCCAGGCCTCAGCCATTCCCTGTCTGGCTGCACTCAGGCCCCAGTACAGAGAGCTACTTACGTGACAAAAATGGGGTAGATGAGGTTAGATGCATCAAAGGCTGTGGCTGCGGTCTGCCAGGAGCGCAGAACAGGGTGGAAGTAGCCGCTGTGGAGAATGGAGTCTGCCTGCATCTCGGAAACTGAGTCTGAAAGACCAAGAGAAACAAGAGGCTGCATCTGAGCAAGAGCTGCCAAAGCCAGAGATGGAAAAGACCTGTTCCTGGCAACCTGAGCAAGGCCATGCTCCAGGGGACAGACTAGAGGCAGCCCTCTTATAAGCACAGGGGGTCTATGCCACAACTCAGGTGATGGCACTGCCAGGAAGCAACTCCAGCCATGCAGCCTGACTGGGAGAGAGGCAGCATTGCCAAGTGGGCTGTAGTGAAGAGACCTGCATTCCAGAGAGACCTTCCCCTTTTCATGCCTCAGTTTCCCACCTGAGAAGCAGGGTTTGGTGCTGACTCATTCCTTCAAAGCACCCAGACTTCCATGGATGAAAATGCTAGTTATTAAACTTCCCCCATATATAACCACAAACCATCTCCCAGCACAGTGATGCTGTGCTGGACCCACCTTGTCAATCATGTACAAGGCACCCCAGGGGGCACCTGCAGGCACCTTCAGCTTGAAGAGCACCTTATAAAGCATATTTGAGGACTGCAGGAGTTGTGCCAAAGAACCAGGCTGTGATATTCCAAGCCAAGTGCACTGAAGCCTCCAGGTAACACACAGATGCTGCTGGGAGCTCCCCCCAAGAGATACATCATGCATGCATCAAGACTGCCAGGGCTGCCAACTGCTGTGTCACCTGCACAGCACCAGGGCTGCTGTCTTTCTGGTTACTAGGCCAGGACCCTTCTGCCGTCCTGGGCATGCTAGTACCAAAGTTTTCAGCCCTGGCTAATTTAGAGGGGTGGGTCCCAGAGAGCACATTCTCCCTGGTGCCCCGTGATTCCTCTCCTGTATCAACTACAATGGGTTTTTGGCACAGCTGGCCAGAGTGACAGAGCAGCAGGACTGCATGCCAGGGATAAAGCTTGTGACAGCAGCTGCCAAATTCAAGCAGCAAACAAGGCAAGAAGTAAAGAGCATGAGAAGTCACACAAGGTGATGTTTTGGGTCTAACGCCTGTGGAGTGGCCATGGTGACAAGCAAGCCTAGGTACCTGGGGAAACCCAGCTCTCAAGCTTTTCAGGGGGATAAAGCACTAGTGTCTAGCCCCACCATAGGATTTCTGCTGTCCCTGGCCCCTTGGCCCAGTGGTATGGGCCCAGGACTGAGTCCTGAACAGCCTGGACGTCAGTGGCAGACATTTGTGAAAACTACATTTTGCACAGGGAAGAAAAAGCAATAGACACAAAGCAGCTGCTTTGATCCTCCAGACCAGACTCCAACTGGAAGAGGCTTGCTGAGAAGAAAGGTCCTTGAAGGAGCTGGGAAATAAAGGCTGCATGTTCCCGGAGACGAGTCACTTTGTAGCAGTGCGGTGCCTCCTACTGTGATTACCACAAACAGGAACCCCTGAAAACAACAGCTGGAAGGGCACTTGCTTGTTGAGAATAGGTTCAAAGGCTGCAGCTGGCTCTGCAGAGCCATACCATGCATGCAGGCCTGCAAAACCTTCAATCACTCAAGAGCTGTAGTGGCATAGGCAGTGCCCTGTCCCCTCTGGCACAGCTATGTCGGGAATTCTGCTCCACCCCACTGCCAGCATGTACCTATGCATCTGGGGCAGGACATCAACCTGACCTGCTCCAGATAAAGCCTGTGCCCTTCAACTGCCTTGGCTCCAAACAGCCCTGAGATCCAGTGAGAGCAAGCTGGATCCAGTGAGAGCAAGCTTATCCCTGTAACCCCAAAAGGTATCCCTGCCCAGCCCCATCACACTTCTGCTGACAGTCAGTCCCCCCACCCCGCCCCGGTGTCCAAGGTCACACTATCTGCAGCACCAAGGGGAGCTCTGGCTAAGAGACTGTGTTAGAGAAACTGGGGGCCCCACCAGTAATGGAAGGGAAGTGGGCAAGGAAAACTGAGAGATCCTCATCAAAATGAAAGTGTCTTATCAGTTTTATCCAGGTACTCATCACTGCAGTGCCTGAACACCCTCACCTGTGCCATGCAGGAGGCTGAACTGGACAACCTAAAGGCCTGTTTTTGGCCTGAAGGGGAAGGTTGGGTCCAAATATGCCTGGTCCCAGTTGCCTGGCTATACTGGTCCTAGTTACCTGGCTGTACTGGCCCCAGTTAAGCCCTATGCCTAATTCAGGTGGCAACATCTGACCTGAATCCTGCTAGAGTTACTGCTGCCCTTCAGCAACTGAACAGCAGCTATGAAGCTGATCAGTCTTTCCACTTTCAATAAGTTACTACAGCTTGGAAAGGCCTCTAGCATCAGCAAGGCCTGGTCTGTCTGCAGACTCAGGCAGAAAGTTCTTTTTGTACCTGCAAGGGTGGAAGTAGAGAAAAGAATAGGTCTAAATTTTGCAGAAATGGCCACCTCCCAATCCATGCTCACCCAATCCCATGGCTCAGAGGTATGCAGTCATCTGGGTAGATATGCTGAAGAACCTTAGGCAGGCAGGCTTCTTTGGGTAGATGTGATATCTTTTATTAGACCAACTGAGCAGTTGGAAAAAAGTTCTTTGCAAGCTTTGGGGCACAAGCACCCTTCTTCAGGCATAGAAAGTCTCTGCTATTGTTCCGAGATCTCCAAGGAATGAAATTGACTAAAAATGTGACAGGAGGTCAGTAGATAGGTGGAAATTAGGAAAACAATGGGTAGAGAAGGGAGGAGGGGAAGGGGAACAAGGGGGAAATTGTGGGTGAAGGAATGCCAAAGGTAAGCAAGGGAGACTCAGCTGTAGTTGAGTTCTCCAAGGTAGAAAAGAGGCAGTCTGTGAAAAAGTAAATAGCTGAAAATTAGGAAGACAAAGGGGTAGAAAAGAAGGGGAGGAGAGGGGTGGAGGGGGGAGTGTAAATAGTAAGGACAGGCAGGTACCTGGCGAATTAAATGTCAGGCAGGTTGTAATGTGTCATAAATCCCATGTCTATATTGAGTCCATGATGTTTTGTATGCAGTAGATTTATGAAGAGAAGTTTGTAGGCTGGTCTACAAAAGGTGTTTTGTAAGAGCCTTAGGGGAATATGACAGCAATCATGCAAGTCACTGGTTTAGCCAAGGATCAGCGCACCAAAGGAGAGTTTTCCTGATGATGCATCTTCTATCCATAGTGCTTCTGGGCTAGGGCACTGTATGCTTGGTAACAGCAGTGCTGAGGAACCACCCATAAAGTATCCCACCTTATCTTTCAAGTAACCTGTGGCAGGGAAGGTGAGGTTACTTCACCTAACTTAAGTACTGGAAAAAGTAAATTAGTGTTTTTAAAACCATCTAATTAGGGTGAAGGTGACTGGACAGTTATGAAGTCAGTAAGTGGGGAGGGATGGGACCTAACACTATCAGTCCTAAGCGCATGCTGCCCTGTTCCATCTGTTCCAGAGGGAGCAGAAAGATAACGTTTTGTTCTGTGCAATATATGCAGATAACCTGCTGTCTGTACGGACACGTTTAAATTACACTGCAGACAGCCACCCTGCTCCACCCTCCACTCACACACTTGACGTAGCAAGAATCAGTTTGGCGGGAACTGGCTGAATAATCCTTATAACAGATGGACCTGTGACCCACTCTGCTGCAGATCAAGGCAAGAGTTAAGCACCTGGACTGCGAGGCAGCAGCTGGTGCCCCTGAGAACAGGGCTCTGGGTAGGATGTTCTGATCTCCTCAGTCACTGAGGAAAACAGGATTTGTGTTTGTGCCCGGCACAAAGGGGCATCGCATCAGCCCATCCCTGCAGGGTGAATAACCTCTGTGTTGACAGTGAATCACAGGCAGAAGTCCTGCAAGCCAAGAACCAATGGCTAGGAACAAACAGGGAAGGGCAGGTCAGGCATGAACTCCTGAAACAACAGATCAGCCCCAAATCTACCTTTTCTCTGCAGGATTGGGGTGAACTCTCATACAGACCTTGGATACAACCAGTCCAGGGACTATGACTTAGCTCAGCTGACTGGACTCACAGGCATCCCACTACAGGTGGAAGTGCTGCTTTAAGGCCAGAGCTACTGAAGGTGGACGGCTTCCTAGCACTGCTTGATGGGACAGCAGGATTACCAGTGCCCAAGAATGCCAATTATCCAAGAGCAAAGCAGCAGCTGTTTCCAAGCTAAAAAAAAAATACTGGACTTCCACCTTGGCTCTCAGCCCTGCCTGCTCAGCAGAAGCTTTGGTGAATACTATTTCCACCCAAACTCTGCCAAACATTAACTATTGCTGCCTTGTTTACGGGCATGAGATGATCCACGACCTCCTTCTAGCTGAAGCTGGTTCATGAGCCAGGGAGTTTGTCAGCTCCTAAGAGACGGGACAGAAGTCCTCGCCTGCGTGGCCCGGGCGGCCGGGAGGGCCAGCGTGTGCAAGGCAGTAGCACCATCC